>NC_057754.1:6870175-6876098 GCF_004010195.1 Chiloscyllium plagiosum
TTGTCCCATAGTGCCCAAGGATGTGCAGGTTAGGGTGGATTGGCCGTGCTAAATTGTCCCATCGTGCCCAGGGATGTGCAGGTTAGCTGTGTTAGCCAGGGGTAAATGTAGAGTAATATGGTAGGGGAATGGGTCCGGGTGGGTTACGTTTCAGAGTGTCAGTGTGGGTCTGTTGAGCCGAAGGACATGTTTCCACACTGGAGGGAATCCTTGTTTGACTTGGTGTGTCTGCACTGGTGAGGCCCACAGTGCCAAGGGCATCAGGGGAGGGAAAGATGGCACCAAGGTTCCTGACGGTTGTCCTGGAGGCGGTGGCAAAGAGGTCTCGTACGTAGCACCTCCTCACCCAGGCCCGTGTGACGGAGCACTTAGCAAGAAGGGAGTGTGACGTTGGACACTTCCTTGCCTTGTTCAGGTCTCCGCCTTTGTCTTCCACGGTCCGGTTCATTTGTCGGGGGTTTTATAAGATGGCGCGGAGAGCGGTGAGACTGCGCAACACCGTATCCTGCAACAGGATACACCAGACGGTAAATACATCGGTCAACACAGTTGAGATGAGCTTCAACAAAGTCTGTTCGCCAGCTCTCGGCTGTGTGATAGGAGGGAGCGCACACGGGGGTTACCTCAGCATGGAGGACGTACTCTTGAGCACAGGGTGCAGGCAGTTAGCACGGGCTTGATTGGCTGAATGGCCGCTCCTCTGCAGATGGATTCTCAGACAGAACCGCCCCTCCGCCAATGGCTGGAAGGTGTCAACACAGGAGACGTAACCCTGGGGTCACACGTGTTTGGCAGGCACCACCCTCAAGATGGTACCGTTAAACTCAGCGTTCACGGTCAACCCCTGAGGAAGAGAGTGTCACTGGAAGGAGAAGGGGAAGGATGATCGAGGGAGGGGGTTGCGAAACATCCCCGACTGTCTCGGATTCACCCAGGTGCCTGACGGTTGGCCCAGAGAAGGTCATACCTGGGCGATGGTCAGCGCCATGTTGGACTCCAGCCTGATGGGGCGAAGTCACCCTGGGGTGAGACTCGGAGCAGATTTCCACCTGGACTTCAGTGACATCCACCTGCCAAAAGAAACCATGTCAAATGCAACAGCCTGATCCACTGCAGGACGGAGAGGGGGTCTTCAAGCAGAACTCACTCAACACTGTCGGAGGGTCAGTACTGAGGGAGTGCCGCACTGTCAGAGGGTCAGGGCTGAGGGAGTGCCGCACTGTCGGAGGGTCAGTACTGAGGGAGTGCTGCATTGTCGGAGGGTCAGTGCTGAGGGTGTGTTACATTGTCGGAGGGTCAGTACTGAGGGAGTGCTGCACTGTCGGAGGGTCATGGAGTGACTATTGGACCAGGAGCAGGGGACAATTTCGCTGTGTTCCCTGTACCTGTGTTTCTCACTCAAACTGCAAGCATTGATCACATGATTGTTTGTGGAATTTTGCTGTGCTAATATTAACTGCAACATTTAAGTTTAAAGGGAACTTTACTCCATCCCTAACACCATGTGGGAGATTTAGGGGAGATGTCAGTTCTTTACACAGAGAGTGGTGGGTGTGCGGAACGCACTGCCAGCAGTGGCCGTAGAGTCAGATACATTAGGGACACATAAGCGACTCTTGGATGACAGTAAAGTGAAGGGGTTGTCGGTTAGTCTGATCTTAGAGGAGGATAAAAGGCTGGCAGCACATCGAGGGCCGAAGGGCCCGTACTGTGCTGTACTGCTCTGTATTCTAACCCCTATCCCTGTCCTGGGGAGTGTTTGATGGGGGGACAGTGTAGAGGGAGCTTTACTCTGTATTCTAACCCCTATCCCTGTCCTGGGGAGTGTTTGATGGGGGACAGTGTAGAGAGAGCTTTACTCTGTATCTAACCCCTGTCCCTGTCCTGGGGAGTGTTTGATGGGGGGACAGTGTAGAGAGAGCTTTACTCTGTATCTAACCCTGTGCAGTCCCCACCCCTGTCCCTGTCCTGGGGAGTGTTTGATGGGGGACAGTGTAGAGAGAGCTTTACTCTTTATCTAACCTTGTGTTGTCCCTGTCCTGGGGAGTGTTTGATGGGGGGACAGTGTAGAGGGAGCTTTACTCTGTATCTAACCCCATGTCGTCCCTGCCCTGATACAAATTTTGTGCTTTGAAACTGCAGAAAAGGATTGTATTTGATGTTTATGTTGTTTCAAATTTGTATGTGGTTTCCTGGTCTCTGTCTTCTGGTTCTGAAAACAACTCAGCTAAGGTCCTGTCAAAAGTGAAAGCAGTCCCGAGGTTTGGCTTTAGCTGATGGGTGCCGGGTAACTGTGTGTGAAAATCAATCTGGGATTTTTCTGCTGACTGTCCAGCCCCTGTTTGTGTTTCAGTGTCAGCTCCTGTCCTGTATAGTCAACAAACCGGGTATTATGCAATGTGTATGTTCATTTTTGTGTATCTGTGTGTAATTGTATGTGTGTGTGTGGTGTGTGTATGTTGAGAGAGAGAGAGAGAGTGTGTGTGTGTGTGTGTGTGTGTGTGTACTGAGCCAAGGTACTGGATCTTACTTTCAATGGTACTTTCAACAGAAAGCCTTAAACAATGCCAGTGGGAATTACAGCTCGAGCTCAGACAGGACAGAGCTGGCCATTGAATCTTTCCAGTCCCAGCACCAAGGCTGGGACTGGAAAGTGTCTCTTGATCAACAAGTGACCAGTAAATTCATCGACCTCACGATGCCAGGTAATCCATTCTTCATTCATGATCTGTGCTCATTCTTCACTGGGGATCTACTAAAGACTTGACATGAACACTCTAAAAAAAAAATGCCTCAGGCACTCCGTCTCGCAGCATCTGTGGGGAGAGGGAGACAGACAGACAGACAGAGTTAATGTTGCAGGTTATAAACACAAAGGGCTGAAAAAACTCAGTAGGTCTGGCAGCAGCTTATGTATGAGAGAGAGAGAGAGTGTGGGTGTGTGTGTGTCGATGTGTGTGTGTGAGAGAGAGTGTGGGTGTGTGTGTGTCGATGTGTGTGTGTGAGAGAGAGTGTGGGTGTGTGTGTGTGTGTCTGTATACTCTCTCACTCACACACACACACACCCACTCTCTCTCTCTCTCTCTCTCCCTCTCTCTCTCTCTGTCTCTCACAGACACACACAGTCCCTCCAGGTTGCCACCCCTGCCCCTCACTCTGAACCAGGAGCCCTCCTGCTCCTGTTTACCTCCGGCCTTGACCCGCTGCTCACCACGTCGGTCTGGCAGTGAGTGGCATCAGTCTCCTCCACAGAGTCACTGCGCCTCCGGGAGCGCCTCTTCCTGACCAGGTCGGCGTCCCGGATGTGGGAGAAGCCGGACTTGCCCGTCCTTCCTGGGGACCTGCTCTCCGACGACAGGGAGCGCTGCATCCGTTCCGGCCGGCCACCCCCGTGCCCTCCTCCTGGGGGTGAGGTTCCGCCGCTGGGCTCCCCCGGCCTCGCCTGGTCCATCCTGTCCACTTCTGCCGCCCTTCCCATCTGCTGAGGAGCCTCCCGTGAGGTCTCCTGCTCCCCGGGGCCGGCTCTCATCCCAGACTCTTCGGCGACAGGAGGCGTCGTGGTGCCAGGTTTTGGGCCCTCAGCTCCGTCCTCGGGGAGAGTCGCCACTTCGGGCCTTGCTCCGTCCTCTGATTTGGCCAAGGCTGACGCTGGGGCATCTTCCCTGTGGGACAATTCCACGGCGTTCCCATCGCCCAATCTCTCCGCTTCCAGCTCCTCATTGGTCACTGCCGCCGTCTGCTCCTGTAGTTTGCTGCCCAGCCCCACACCGGCCTGCTCCAGGGCCTTCCCATCATACCCCTGGGCAGCCGTCCTCCCATCAGCCTCGGGGTCAGGCAGTTCCTCATCGCCGACTGTGATAGGCAGAGCCCCAGACTTCTCCCGGAGCTCTGGGGTTGCCAACGACCCCGTATCCTCAGCAGAGCAAGGCTCTTTGGCCTTTGCAAGATCATCCAACACTGGTGTCCCAATGGGTGCTCCATCATCCTCTCTAATGACCAGTTGGCCTCCCTTCCCATGGTCCTCCAAGACTCTCACCCCCTTGGGTATTTCATCATCCTCTGTGATGACCAGTTGGCCACTTTCCAAATGGTGCTCTGAAGGTCTTGTTTCCGTGGGTAAACTATTATCCTCAGTAATGACCAGTGGGCTACTCTTCCCATGGTCCTTGGTGCATGCCCCCATGGATATCCCATCATCCTCTGTAATGACCAGTTGGCTAGTCTTCCCATGGTCCTCCAAGGTGCTTGCCCCCATCGATATTCCATCATCCTCTGTAATGACCAGGTGGTTACTCTTCCCATAATCCTCTGAGGCTCTTGCCCTCATGGGTATGTCATCATCCTCTGTAATAACCAGTTGGCCACTCTTCCCATGGTCCTCTGAGGCTCTTGACCCCACGGGTGTCCCAACATCCTCGGTGATGACCACTTGGCCGTTCTTCCCATGATCCTCCGAGGCTGGCGGCCCCGTGGGTCCCCCCTCCACCTCTGCCATGGCCGCACCCCGGTGCTTCTTGCGAGTCATGGGCACAGGCGCCCCCTGGGCACCTGCCTGGCCCTCCAAGGCCGGGGCATCCCCGGACGTCGCGGGACCCTCGAGTGCGTCGGCCGGTGTCAAGGGAGCACGACCCGGAGCCGGGGGCCCCGCCCCTGTGGCCGGCCTGGCCTCTGTAGCTTGGGGGCCTAGCATGGCGACCGAAGCCTGGGGTTGGTAACCGGAGGTAACCGCCGCGGGGGAGCCCATACTGGGCCTGGGGGATTCTAGGTCCTCGCTGCCGCTGGCCAAGCCTTTGCTGGCCCTCTTCAGGGCCTCCTTCTTAGGCCTGCCAGGCCTCTGTGGTACCGGGGCTGACAGTTGTGCCTCCATTCTCTCCGAGTAAAACTGGACGGGGTCCAGGGAGCTGTGCGAGTCCGAGTCAAAGTTGCCTACCTTGTAGGTGCTCTCGCTGCTGTTCTCCTCGATGTGCACCACGTTGAGCTCCTGCCCGGTGAAGTGGGCCCGGATCTGGCACAGGTAGGTCATGACGATGAGCTTGTCGGGAATGGCGAGGAGCACCATGTCCGCCGGCTCCAGGAGCCGGGAGATGCCGAGGCTAGCGAAGCCGTCGAAGGCCTGCAGAGGGTCGGGGGTGAGAGGATGTTAAAAGGGACGGGCAGTGACAGCAATGTTATTTAATGTTTCCCCCCAACACAACGGGTAGCTGGGATGTGGAGAACGGGGTAGCACCTGCTCGGATACCCTTCCCACCTGCCCTTGTCCCGGTAGAATCCCAACAGCGACCATTCTGCCCATCGAGACTGCACTGACATTCCAAAGAGCCCAGACTCCAACCCCACCACCCCACCCCTCAACATATCACATCCCATAACTCCACATTTCCCATGGCCAATCCACCCTAACCTGCACATCCCTGGGCACTATGGGACAATTTAGCATGGCCAATCCACCATAACCTGCACATCCCTGGGCACTATGGGACAATTTAGCACGGCCAATCCACCCTAACCTGCGCATCTTTGGACTGTGGGAGGAAACCGGGGGCCTAGTTCTTGTGAAGGCTCGAGGCCTAGCTCTCACGAAAGCCTGAGGACTGGTCTTCTGCTCACCTTCTTGTTGTTGGTCTTGATATCGTGAGGGTCCAGCGAGGAGTAATCTCTGAGGGAAGGAGGAGAGGGGAAGATGGAATGGTGAGTAGACAAGAACGAGAGGACTAAAGACCCTCCCCTCCCGCTCCCTTTCCGATATCCCTCGAACCACCCATTTGGGGGGGAACGGCAAGGCCAACATTTGAAGACCGATTATCCTTGAGAAGGACGGATTCAGTCCGAGCTTGACGAGTCTGTGGGACAGTTCTCCCGATTTTGTAAGTAACCCCGAAACCTCTCCCCCCACACCCCCCCCCCAACCCCTAAACCCCCTCCC
>NC_057754.1:6876292-6878105 GCF_004010195.1 Chiloscyllium plagiosum
GGGGGGAGGGGGGGGGAAATCACAGTTTTATCCTATCTCTGCTGGGTGACTCATTGTTCAAGTCAAACCCTGTGGATCCATCTCCCAAAGCTTACAGGACACACCTGCCAGAGCTCAGCTTAGGGGCATTGTGTCCCATAGAGAGGAGAACACGTCCGAAAGATGATGCTGGTGCCGGTGTTGAGCTGGGGTGGACAAAGTTAAATATCACACGACGCCAGATTATAGCCCAACAGGTTTATTTGAAATCACAAGCTTTTGGAGAGTTGCTCCTTCATCAGGTGAAGCATTAAAGATGGGGAGAGAGAGAGAGAGAGAGAGAGAGGGTGCAGAAGCAATTTACATGAAGGGTTCCGGGGGATGAGAAACCTCAGGGACGGGGATAGAGTGAAGATGCTGGGGGCCGCTCCCCCTCAGTGAGGGGAAGGCCGAGAGAGGGAGAGGTTTTCAAAAGCACGGAGCGGGGAGGGGGGGCCGGTGGATGGGGTGGATAGGGAGGAGGTGTTCCCGCTGGGAAAAGGGAACGGGAATGGGAGGGAGAGGGGGCGTGGATTTAAAGTGAGGGACAAACAAAGCGAGGGCGATGTGAGGGGTAAACATTTCCACCCAGCGAGCGGTGAGGGGGTGGGGTACCCTGCCTGGAAATATAGGGGAGGGTCAATGGAGGGATTCAAGAGGGAGGGGGGCATTAGATGGAAATTGTAGGCAGGGATACGGGGGAAAAGGGCAGGGGATTGGCATTGGGGGATAGAACCGGGGCAGGTAGGGTGGGCCCAATGGCCTCCACCCAACACTGTAACAATTCAGAGAAAGGTGACTCAGCAGGAGGGAACAAGCAGGGCACAGGGGCTGCGACGGTAAAGGAGAAGAGCTGAGCTGCTGGGAGCGTTCTGTCGACCGTCCACGGCTAGGGGAGGGAGGGAGGAGCGTGACCCTGGCCAGCGGCGCTAACTCAATGCAGCAGCACATACATGAGTTCCGGGTGGAAGTGGTGCAGGATGGCGCAGAAGGCAAGGCCGTTCCTCCAGGAGGTGGTGAAATTGGTGATCTTCAGCCGCTGGTAATCCTGCGTTACTGCCCTGCACCAGTCCAGCAGGGAGCGGCTGGCATTGGCCAGACTCTGGACCGGGCTCTGCTGGAAAAAGGCAACGGGTTGGGGGGGGGGAGCAGAGAAATGGAGAGAACACAGTCAGATTTGCCTGACAACTTCAAAATAGACCCAAGGTCAGTCCAGACTCACTCGTTGTGTCCCAGATAAATTTACTTCCAAACACCACAGTGCAGGATTCCGACACAGGTTCCCAGAGCAGGCCTGCACCTGATTAGCCCAGTGATAGAACTGTACCGAACGCTGTCTACGATTCTCCAAGTCACAAGTCCAGAACCGAAATTTCAGCTCATACAACAAACTGAGGGAGCGCCACACTTTCAGAGGGTCAGTGCTGAGGGAGTGCCGCACTGTCGGAGGGTCAGTACTGAGGGAGTGCCGCACTGTCGGAGGGTCAGTGCTGAGGGAGTGCCACACTGTCGGAGGGTCAGTGTTGAGGGAGTGCCGCACTGTTGGAGGGTCAGTGGTGAGGGAGGGCCGCACTGTCGGAGGGTCAGTGGTGAGGGAGGGCCGCACTGTCGGAGGGTCAGTACTGAGGGAGTGCAGCACTGTCGGAGGGTCAGTACTGAGGGAACATCGCACTGTCGGAGGGTCAGTACTGAGGGAGCGCCGCACTGTCAGAGGGTCAGTGCTGAGGGAGCGCCGCACTGTCGGAGGGTCAGTACTGAGGGAGCGCCGCACTGTCAGAGGGTCAGTACTGAGGGA
>NC_057754.1:6878312-6879412 GCF_004010195.1 Chiloscyllium plagiosum
GCGCCGCACTGTCGGAGGGTCAGTGCTGAGGGAGCGCCGCACTGTCGGAGGGTCAGTACTGAGGGAGTGCCGCACTGTCAGATGGTCAGTGCTGAGGGAGTGCTGCATTGTCGGAGGGTCAGTACTGAGGGAACACGGCACTGTCAGAGGATCTAGTCGAAGGAGATGTATCCTCGACATCCAGCCTTGCCAAAGCCCGTCATACTACAACATCTTCTACAAGAATCCCTCTCATTCATCTGAAGCACAGTGACTGCTGGGGCACCCTAGCCTTCACGAGTTAACCCCCTCAGTGAAGCTAGCAGTGTGAGTTGTTGGTGAGATTGAGCGTGCATGATCAGGGCTTACTAAAGCAGGTCCTGCTGCTGTTTCCTGGGAGTCCCGGGCTCCCACGTTGGATTCCGCCATTTGCGCGTTGCTGTTGAGCACTATCGGTGGGGGCGGGGCCTTCCGCTTGGTTTTGCCTTCGTTCTGATTGGCTGTGGAGTCCTCGGGAGTGGACCTTCTATTGCCAGCTGTGCCATCCTGCCCATGGGCGGTTGAGATTGACCCTTCCACCTTGCGGCTGGGCTCTGAACCCCGGTTGACGGCGTCCGGCCGTGGCGCTGACACCTTGGATGTGCCCGTCGTATCAGGAGTTCCTGTGGAGGCGACCCCTGCTCCATCGGGCGGTGCCCGATCCTCGGTGGGCAGGGTCAAACTGTGCTGTCTTTTCTTTAAACGTGGAGCCGGCAAAGGCTTCTCTCCTCCGGCCTCCACAGGCTTCACTGAGCTGAAACAGTGAGGGTGGCACAAAATGAATGTTCATCAACATACAGTAGGTCTAGTTCAACACGTGATGAGTGAATAATGACTGGAACTCAACACACAATGACTGGAACTCAACACACAATGACTGGAACTCAACACACAATGATTTGGAGACGCCACTGTTGGACTGGGGTGTACAAAATTAAAAATCATACCACACCAGGTTGCAGTCCGACAGGTTTATTTGGAAGCACCAGCTTTCGGAGCGACGCTCCTTCATCAGGTGGTTGTGGAGAATAGGGTCATAACACGCAGAATTTATCGCAAACGTTTACAGTGTGATGTAACTA
>NC_057754.1:6879912-6898650 GCF_004010195.1 Chiloscyllium plagiosum
CACCCAAGGTTCAAGTAACTTGCCATACCTATGGCAAGAATACTCGCAAGAATGTGCTGCACCCTGAACTCTTAACAACTGCCATTTGAAATAGTCCCGTAAGTTCAATGTGGATTTACCCTCAAACAGCCGCCTCCAATCAACGCAAACATTTGGCTTTGGGAAACCGCTGATTAGAGCATCTTACTGGTCAACAAATCAATGACAAAGGGCTTTGCGTTTGTGCGTTCAAACCTAAGTTAATTACGCAATCTATTATCCCACACACCGGATTTGGAATGCCACCTCACTTGTGCCCATCAATAACTTTATGACCCGTCTCTGATGGGGCGTCAGGAGGGGTGGTCCACTCAGGAAACATGCAAGAAACAAACCACACGTTTAATGAGCATGCACACTGCATTAGCAACACACACCGATGGGCCCACGTTCAATAAGGGAAGGAAGAGGGGAAGAGGATATGTACAGTCACAGCTCCTGGATGCTGGAGTCTCTCCTTTACTAGGAGTAGCATTCACCCCTGCCTGTCACCCCCATGGGTAGTCTCTCCAATATTAGCCACAGTAGCCTGCAAACCCTTTCCCTGATCATTAACAAAGTATTCCTGCAGAGTGTGAGACACATGCACTGTGGTGACACCACCATGGTCGAATAGTTGGTCGGGCTGAGATCCACCTGAGAGGTAGCTGGCTGGGTGAGGCACAAGGCCAACCCATTTACAGCAGCACCATAGCACCTCAGAGAACATTAGGAGCAGACGCAGAGAAAAGGCTGCCAGGGAATGCTTCGGCAGGGGCTGCACTCCAGAGAATAAGGTAATGCAGTAAAGGTTTACAGAGGAGCTGCACTCCAGAAAATAAGGTAATGGAATGGGTTTACAGAGGGCTTACACTCCAGAGAATAAGGTAACAGAGTGGGGCTTCACTCCACAGAATAAGGTAATGGAGTGGGATTACAGGGGGTGCACACTCCAGAGAATAAGGTAATGGAGTGGGAATACAGAGGGTCTGCACTCCAGAAAATAAGGTAATGGAGTGGGATTACAGAGGGGCAGCACTCCAGAGAATAAGGTAGTGGAGTGGGATTACAGAGGGGCTGCACTCCAGAAAATAAGGTAATGGAGTGGGATTACAGAGGGGCAGCACTCCAGAGAATAAGGTAGTGGAGTGGGATTACAGAGGGGCTGCACTCCAGAGAATAAGGTAGTGGAGTGGGATTACAGAGGGGCTGCTGGCCAGAGAATGAGGTAATGGGGTAAATTTACCGAGGAACTGCACTTCAGAGAATAAGGTAATGGAACAGTTTTGCAGAGAGGCTGGACATCAGAGACTAAGGTTATGGGAAAGTTAAAATTGTCTGGACATTTGAAACACGAACGGAAGGAGCTGGAGATACTCAGCATGACTGGGGGCATCTGATTGCTGACAGCTAAATGAAATGTTCACATAGTTTGCCACTCCACAGATTCTACCTGTCCTCTTGGATATATGCAGTATAAAGTGAAAGGGATGGTTTATATGAGGTCAGTTCTCCAGTAATAAGGTGCTGGGGACAGTTTCTTTGCAGCAGTGCTCCAGGGATAGAGGTAAAGGACCATTTTAGATGGAGCCAGTAGCGTGAGGTTATGTAATGGCATAGTCCAGATGAAAGGTATCATTCATGGATTACAGTAATTGTGTCAGTTTAAACTGAGGGCATAATCCATGGATTACGGTAATGGTGTCACTATCAGGTGGAGTCATTAATCCACAGACTATGGTAACAGTGCCAGTTTCAGGTGGAGGGAATAGTCCATGGATTATGGTAACAATATCAGTTCCAGGTGGTGGCTATAATCTAGATTATGGTGACAGTGTCAGTTTCAGACAGAGGTCGTAATCCACATATTATGGTAACAATATCAGTTTCAGATGGAGGCGGTAATCTGTGGATTACGGTAACAGTGTCAGTTTCTGAGGCTGTAATCCACAGATTACAGTAACAAATCAGTTTCAAATGGAGGCAGTAATCTGTGGATTACAGTAACAGTGTCATAATCTATGGATTACAATAGCAGTGTCAATTTCAGGGGAAGGCAGTAATCCATAGATTATGGTGGCAATGCCAATTTCAGAGGGAGTAGTCCAGGGATTACGGTAACAGCCTCAGTTTTAGATGGTGCAGTAATCCATGGATTACGGTAACGGCATCAGTTTTAGATGGTGCAGTAATCCATGGATTACGGTAACAGCGTCAGTTTTAGATGGTGCAGTAACCCATGGATTACGGTAACGGTGTCAGTTATAGATGGTGGAGTAATCCACGGGTTACGGTAACGGTGTCAGTTTTAGATGGTGCAGTAATCCACGGATTACGTTAACAGTGTCAGTTTTAGATGGTGCAGTAATCCACGGGTTACGGTAACGGCGTCAGTTATGGATGGTGCAGTAATCCATGGATTACGGTAATGGTGTCAGTTTTAGATGGTGCAGTAATCCATGGATTACGGTAACAGCGTCGGTTTTAGATGGTGCAGTAATCCACAGGTTATGGTAACAGCATCAGTTTTAGATGGTGCAGTAATCCACAGGTTACGGTAACAGCATCAGTTATAGATGGTGCAGTAATCCACAGGTTACGGTAACAGCGTCCGTGTTAGATGGTGCAGTAATCCATGGATTACGGTAACAGCGTCAGTTTTAGGTGGTGCAGTAACCCACGGATTACGATAACAGCCTCAGTTTTAGATGGTGCAGTAATCCACGGGTTACGGTAACGGCGTCAGTTTTAGATGGTGCAGTAATCCACGGATTACGGTAACAGCGACAGTTTTAGATGGTGCAGTAATCCATGGATTACGATAACAGCCTCAGTTTTAGATGGTGCAGTAATCCACGGGTTACGGTAACGGCGTCAGTTTTAGATGGTGCAGTAATCCACGGATTAAGGTAACAATGTCAATTTTTAGATGGTGCAGTAATCCACGGGTTACGGAAACAGCATCAATTTTAGATGGCGCAGTAATCCACGGGTTACAGTAATGGCGTCAGTTTTAGATGGTGCAGTAATCCACAGATTACGATAACAGCCTCAGTTGTAGATGGTGCAGTAATCCATGGGTTACGGTAACGGCGTCAGTTTTAGATAGTGCAGTAATCCAGGGATTATGGTACCAGGTCAGTTTTAGATGGTGCAGTAACCCACGGATTACAGTAACAGCCTCAGTTTTAGATGGTGCAGTAATCCACGGATTACGGTAAGAGCAACAGTTTTAGATGGTGCAGTAATCCACGGGTTACGGTAACAATCTCAGTTTTAGATGGTGCAGTAATCCACGGGATACGGTAACCACGTCAGTTTTAGATGGTGCAGTAATCCAGGGTTATGGTAACGGCGTCAGTTTTAGATGGTGCAGTAATCTACGGATTACGGTACCGGGTCAGTTTTAGATGGTGCAGTAATCCACGTCTTACGGTAATGGGGTCAGTTTTAGAAGATGCAGTAATCCACGGATTACGGTAACAATGTCAGTTTTTAGATGGTGCAGTAATCCACGGATTACGATAACAGCCTCAGTTTTAGATGGTGCAGTAATCCATGGGTTACGGTAACGGCGTCAGTTTTAGATGGTGCAGTAATCCACGTCTTACGGTAATGGGGTCAGTTTTAGATGGTGCAGTAATCCACAGATTATGGTAAGTATGTCAGTTTTTAGATGGTGCAGTAATCCACGGGTTACGGTAACGGCATCAGTTTTAGATGGTGCAGTAATCCATGGATTACGGTAACCGCGTCAGTTTTAGATGGTGCAGTAATCTACGGATTACAGTAACAGCGTCAGTTTTAGATGGTGCAGTAATACACAGATTACGGTAACAGCTTCAGTTTTAGATGGTGCAGTAATCCAGGGTTATGGTAACGACGTCCATTTTTAGATGGTGCAGTAATCCACGTCTTACGGTAATGGGGTCAGTTTTAGATGGTGCAGTAATCCACGGATATCGGTAACAGCATCAGTTTTAGATGGTTCGGTAATCCAGGGATTACGGTAACGACGTCCCTTTTTAGATGTTGCAGTAATCCACGGATTACGGTAACAGCCTCAGTTTTAGATGGTGCAGTAATCCACGGGTTACGGTAACGGCGACAGTTTTAGATGGTGCAGTAATCCAGGGTTATGGTAACAGCGTCAGTTTTAGATGGTGCAGTAATCCATGGATTACGGTAACCGCGTCAGTTTTAGATGGTGCAGTAATCTACGGATTACAGTAACAGCGTCAGTTTTAGATGGTGCAGTAATCCACAGATTACGGTAACAATGTCAGTTTTAGATGGTGCAGTAATCCATGGGTTACGGTAATGGCATCAGTTTTAGATGGTGCAGTAATCCACGGGTTACGGTAATGGCGTCAGTTTTAGATGGTGCAGTAATCCACGGATTACGGTAACCACGTCAGTTTTAGATGGTGCAGTAACCCATGGATTACGGTAACAGCATCAGTTTTAGATGGTGCAGTAATCCACGGATTACGGTAACGGCGTCAGTTTTAGATGGTGCAGTAATCCACGGATTACGGTAACGGTGTCAGTTTTAGATGGTGCAGTAATCCACAGGTTACGGTAACAGCATCAGTTTTAGATGGTGTGGTAATCCACGGTATACAGTAACGGTGTCAGTTTTAGATGGTGCAGTAATACACGGATTATGGTAACGGCGTCGGTTTTAGATGGCGCCGTAATCCAGGGGTTACGGTAATGGTGTCAGTTTTAGATGGTGCAGTAATCCACGGGTTATGGCAACGGCGTCAGTTTTAGATGGTGCAGTAATCCACGGATTACGGTACCGTGTCAGTTTCAGATGGTGCAGTAACCCACGGATTACGGTAACACCGTTAGTTTTAGATGGTGCAGTATCCCACGGATTACGGTAATGGCACCAGTATTAGATGGTGCAGTGATCCAGGGATTACAGTAACGGCGTCAGTTTTTAGATGGTGCAGTAATCCACGGATTACAGTAGCAGCCTCAGTTTTAGATGGTGCAGTAATCCAGGCATTACGGTAACGGCGTCAGTTTTAGATGGTGCAGTAATCCACGGGTTACGGTAATGGCGTCAGTTTTAGATGGTACAGTAATCCACAGATTACAGTAACAGCCTCCGTTTTAGATGGTGCAGTAATCCACGGGTTACGGTAACGGCGACAGTTTTAGATGGTGCAGTAATCCACGGATTACAGTACCGGGTCAGTTTTAGATGGTGCAGTAACCTGCGGATTACGGTAACAGCGCCAGTTTTAGATGGTGCAGTAATCCACGGATTACGGTAACAATGTCAGCTTTAGATGGTGCAGTAATCCATGGGTTACGGTAACGGTGTCAGTTTTAGATGGTGCAGTAATCCACGGGTTACGGTTACAGCCTCAGTTTTAGATGGTGCAGTAATCCAGGGTTATGGTAACGGCGTCAGTTTTTAGATGGTGCAGTAATCCATGGATTACGGTAACAGCCTCATTTTTGGATGGTGCAGTAACCCATGGATTACGGTAACCGCGTCAGTTTTAGATGGTGCATTAATCCACGGATTACAGTAACAGCCTCAGTTTTAGATGGTGCAGTAATCCACGGGTTACGGTAACAGTGTCAGTTTTAGATGGTGCAGTAATCCACAGATTACGGTAACCGCGTCAGTTTTATATGGTGCAGTAATCCACGGGTTACGGTAACAGTGTCAGTTTTAGATGGTGCAGTAATCCACGGGTTACGGTAACAACATCAGTTTTAGATGGTGCAGTAACCCATGGATTATGGTAACTGCGTCAATTTTAGATGGTGCAGTAATCCACGGATTACGGTAACGGAGTCAGTTTTAGATGGTGCCGTAATCCACGGGTTACGGTAATGGTGTCAGATTTAGATGGTGCAGTAATCCACGGATTACAGTAACAGCCTCAGTTTTAGATGGTGCAGTAATCCATGGATTACGATAACGGCCTCAGTTTTAGATGGTGCAGTAATCCACAGTTTATGGTAACAGTCTCAGTTTTAGATGGTGCAGTAATCCACGGATTACGGTAACGGCGTCAGTTTTAGATGGTGCAGTAATCCACTGGTTACACGTAACGGCATCAGTTTTAGATGGTGCAGTAATCCACGTATTACGGTAACGGCGTCAGTTTTAGATGGTGCAGTAATCCACGGGTTACGGTAACGGCGTCAGTTTTAGATGGTGCAGTGATCCACGCATTACGGTAACCGCGTCAGTTTTAGATGGTGCAGTAATCCACTGGTTACAGTAACGTCGTCAGTTTTAGATGGTGCAGTAATCCACGGATTACGGTAACAGCGTCAGTTTTAGATGGTGCAGTAATCCACGGGTTACGGTAATGGTGTCAGATTTAGATGGTGCAGTAATCCACGGATTACAGTAACGTCGTCAGTTATAGATGGTGCAGTAATCCACGAATTACGGTAACGGTATCAGTTTTAGATGGTGCAGTAATCCACGGGTTACGGTAACAGCGTCAGTTTTAGATGGTGCAGTAATCTACGGGTTACGGTAACGGTGTCAGTTTTATATGGTGCAGTAATCCACGGGTTACGGTAACAGCGTCAGTTTTAGAAGGTGCAGTAATACACAGATTACGGTAACAAGGACATGAGTTCACCCGCCTGGGTGGGGCATCCTGGTGCAAACTGAGCCAGAGAGCTATTTCAATCTCCGGCACTGGACTCGATCACACAGGGCGGGGGTGCCGTATGAAAACCCGGCCTGGATGCAGGGGTGGTGGGACCGGGGGAGATGTTAGCGGCACTCAACACACACACACACACAAACAGCAATCCCTGTCGCCGCAGTCACCCACCTCTCAGCTGCTCCGTGCGCAAGAGGAACTTAAAA
This sequence comes from Chiloscyllium plagiosum, assembly GCF_004010195.1. Lineage (NCBI taxonomy): Eukaryota > Metazoa > Chordata > Chondrichthyes > Orectolobiformes > Hemiscylliidae > Chiloscyllium > Chiloscyllium plagiosum. Next base: position 6,886,790 of record NC_057754.1, read on the forward strand.
CCTGGGATGGAATGGAGAGGGAGCTGTCAGAGAACAGGCAGAAATAGCTCCAGGTCAGACCTGACAGCCCATCTTGCGGGGAGGAGTCATCGCTAATTCCAACCTCTGAGCTGGTACCACCAAAAGTAATCGACGAAGTGGGAACCTGAGACATAGAGGTGCACGGCACAGAAATAGACCCTTCCGGTAACAACTCGTCTGTGCCGCCCAGATGTCCTGGTCTAATCTCGATCCATTTGCCAGCACTTGGCCCACATCCCTCTGAACCCTCGGAAATGTACTATTTTGTATGCTGTTGCATTATTTTGTGGTTGAGCCTCAGAGTCATACAGCACGGAATCAGACCCTTTGATCCAACCAGTCCATGTCAACCATAATCCCAAACTACACCCGTCCCACCCACCCGTGTTTGGCCCACGTCCGTCCAGACATTTCTTATTCACGTAGTCATCGAGATGTCTATTAAAGTTCAAACTCTATCAGCATCCATCACTTACTCTGGACATTCTTTCCACACATTCTGTGTAAAACAATTGTCCTTCATGTCTTTTTGCCACCCTAATCACAAATCTACCCCTGCTCGGGGACAATATCCATTTGCTGACCAAGGGGTTGGTATGAAATCATAAAGGTACGGGAGAAAATAGGCCATTCGGCCCCTCGAGCCTGCTGTCCTAGATTTGATTGTGACCTTGGTTCTGCTTTCCCGTCGGCTCTCCCCCCCACCCCACCTCCTTGCCGGTCACCCCACCTCCCCCAGTTGCGCTTGTTACCACAGCAACCCGGTTTCAGAGCAGCTCCGTTGGCTGTCAAGCCCGAGGTGGGGTAAAGGCGCCAGTGAAATGCAAACCTCCCACCCTCGCTTCATCAGGGCTTGCTGCGGACCCAGAGCGTCGGGCTCAAAAGTTCAGTTTCACTGCTTTGGGGATGGCAGAGCGAAGCTTGGGAAAAGGATTAAAAATTTAAAATATTTTTTTCAAAAATTGAGCAGGAGTAGGCCATTCAGTCCTTCAGGTCTGCTTCCCCCGTTCCCCCTTTCTCTCCCTATACCCTTTAGCCCGAAGATTAAATCCCCAGGAGCTGATCAGGTGTACCCGATAACTCTGTGGGAAGCTAGAGAAGTGATTGCTGGGCCTCTTGCTGAGATATTTGTATCATCGATAGTCACAGGTGAGGTGCCAGAAGACTGGAGGTTGGCAAACGTGGTGCCACTGTTTAAGAAGGGTGGTAAAGACAAGCCAGGGAACTATAGACCGGTGAGCCTGACCTCGGTGGTGGACAAGTTGTTGGAGGGAATCCTGAGGGACAGGATGTACATGTATTTGAAAAGGCAAGGACTGATTCGGGATAATCAACATGGCTTTGTGCGTGGGAAATCATGTCTCACTAATGCGCAGTTAGGGTGGACTGGCCGTGCTAAATTGTCCCACAGTGTCCAGTGATGTGCAGGTTAGGGTGGATTGGCCGTGCTAAATTGTCCCATAATGCCATGGGATGTGCAGGTTAGGGTGGATTGGCCATGCTAAATTGTCCCATAATGCCTTGGGATGTGCAGGTTAGGGTGGATTGGCCATGCTAAATTGTCCCATAGTGCCCAGGGGTGTGCAGGTTAGGGTGGATTGGCCATGCTAAATTGTCCCATAGTGCGCAAGGATGTGCAGGTTAGGGTGGATTGGCCGTGCTAAATTGTCCCATAGTGCCCAGGGATGTGCAGGTTAGGATGGATTGGCCATGCTAAATTGCCCAAGTGTTCGGTGCATTAGTCAGAGGGAAAATGGGTCTGGGTGGGTTAATTTTTGGAAGGTCGGTGTGGACAAGTTGGGCCGAAGGGCCTGTTTCCACACTGTAGGGAATCTAATCTAATTGAGTTTTTTTGAAGAAGTAACAAAGTGGATTGATGAGGGCAGAGCGGTGGACATGATTCAAATGGACTTCAGTGAGGCGTTCCTCATAGGCGACTGGTGAGCAAGGCTTGATCTCATGGAATACAGGGACAAGTCGCCGTTTGGATACAGAACTGGCTCAAAGGTAGAAGACAGAGGGTGGTGGTGGAGGGTTGTTTTTCAGACGGAAGGCCTGTGACCAGTGGAGTGCCACAAGGATCGGTGCTTTATGTCATAAATATCAATGATTTGGATATGAACAGGGGGGTATAGTTAGTAAGTTTGCAGATGACACCAAAACTGGAGGTGTAGTGGACAGCGAAGAGGGTTACCTCAGATTACAACAGGATCTTGCTCAGATGGGCCAATGGGCTGAGAAGTGGCAGATGGAGTTTAATTCCGATAAATGCGAGGTGTTGCATTGTGGGAAAGGCAAACCAGGTCGGACTTATACACTTAATGGTCAGGTCCTGGGGAATGTTGCTGAATAAAGAGACCTTGGAGTGCTGGAAGAGGTTAGGATCAAAATTACCCACAGGGGGGATTTTTCAAAAAGACAAAAAAAAATCTGACAGCCCGCAATTTGCCAAAAAAGTCCCCGCAATTTTTAGAGGCAGGAGTTGCTAGATGTTTCATTTGAGTGTTGTTTGCTGTAGTTAGCAGAGACTCTGCTGAGATTCTGCAGACCGTCGATTAGCAGTCAAATAGATTCTGCAGGCAGCTTTCGTTCAGTGTTTAAATGAACTCAGCAGTCTGTTTGCTGGTGTTAACTTCTTAAATAGACTATGTCGAATGTTCCCTGTCAATGACTGTCTCAATGGTGTCTGTAGACTCTTGTCTGTCGTTCAACATTCAGACAAACCCTGTCAATTATTCACTGCGAAATGTTAGTCACAGGATCGCTGGCTGGGGCCACCATTTTTTCCTCTGCCTCTAATTGCCCCTTGCGCAGGTGGGGAATGGGTGAGCTGCCTTCTTGAACCGCCGCAGTCTGTGTGCTGTAGGTAGACCCTTAGGGAGGGAGGTGAGAGTGAGGACTGCAGATGCTGGAGATCAGAGTCAAGATTAGAGTGGTGCTGGGAGGGAGGCATTTTGACCGAGAGGGGATATATTTCCAAGTCAGGGCGGGGAGTGGCTCACGAGGGATTTTGTGCGGTGTGAGTGGAGATGGTAGTGACATGTCCTTTTGGATAGGGTTTGGAAGGTGCTGATTCAAGAACGGGTGAATTTCCGCGGTGGATCTAGCGGATAGCACACGCGGCTACCATTGGAGGGAGTGGATGGGGCTTCCAATCCAGGGGGGGGTGATGATTTGGAGACGGCCAATTGCCAGAAAGCAAAACACTTGACGGCAAACCGGTTGACAAACTGGGGGACCCTCGGGGACACAAAACGTCTTCAGCCAAATGCTGCCAGGTTTGTGGAGAGAGAGTGGTCAGCGCCGCATGAACACGCCCACTCACCTTTCAGCCTGCTGGCCTTGTCTTCCTGATGTACCCGCCGATCATCCCCCTCCTCGTCACTCTCCTCGGCAAAATCGTCCAAATTCCCGATGTCAGCCTGCTTCACGCTCATCAGGCTGGCCAGGCTCTGCATGTCTTCGTCCCTGCAGGCACAAGGAGGAGCAGGGGCTCAGGGGTGGCCTACACTCAGATGACGGTTAACGCAGGAGTGAGCAGACTCCGACACGTCCATCTCGGGATACACGATCCCGCCACACCAGCCAACGGGACTCCCTCACTGGTATTCCCCGGCCGCTAGCCGCGCTGGCAAGGGCACACCACTCTCCGCTCCGACCCAGAGGTACACATCTCAGGCCAGACACTTCAGTACTGAGGGGGTGCAGCACTGTCGGAGGGTCAGTACTGAGGGAGTGCCGCACTGTCGGAGGGTCAGTGCTGAGGGAGTGCCGCACTGTCGGAGGGTTAGTACTGAGGGAGTGCCGCACTGTCGGAGGGTCAGTACTGAGGGAGTGCTGCACTGTTATAGGGTCAGTACTGAGGGAGTGCCGCACTGTCGGAGGGTCAATGCTGAGGAAGTGCTGCAGTGTCTGAGGGTCAGTACTGAGGGAGTACCGCACTGTGGGAGGGTCAGTGCTGAGGGAGTGCCGCACTGTCAGTACTGAGGGTCAGTACTGAGGGAGTGCCGCACTGTCGGAGGGTCAGTACTGAGGGAGTGCTGCACTGTTATAGGGTCAGTACTGAGGGAGTGCCGCACTGTCAGAATGCCACACTGTCGGAGGGTCAGGGCTGAGGGAGTGCCGCACTGTCGGAGGGTCAATGCTGAGGAAGTGCTGCAGTGTCTGAGGGTCAGTACTGAGGGAGTACCGCACTGTGGGAGGGTCAGTGCTGATGGAGTGCCGCACTGTAAGTACTGAGGGTCAGTACTGAGGGAGCGCCGCACTGTCAGTGGGTCAGTACTGAGGGAGTGCCGTACTGTCGGAGGGTCAGTGCTGAGGGAGTGCCGTATTGTCGGAGGGTCAGTACTGAGGGAGTGCCGTCGGAGGGTCAGTACTGAGGGAGTACCGCACTGTCGGAGGGTCAGTACTGAGGGAGCGCCGCACTGTCGGAGGGTCAGTATTGAGGGAGTGCCGCACTGTCGGAGGGTCAGTGCTGAGGGAGTGCCGCACTGTCGGAGGGTCAGTGCTGAGGGAGTGCCGTATTGTCACTCACGTTGCCCGTCCTTCTCGGAGGAAGACACAGGAGAGGGAGAACTGCAGCGTGGCACAGATGACCTTGACGGAGAGGGGTTTGAGTTTGAGCTTGACGTCTGTCATGGTGGGCATTGGACTGGCGTATTTCTTCATGTTTATATCGGCAGATGCCAGCACCTTTCGATGCCCTTTTCGTTCCTGAGGAGGACGAGAAACAGACGGAGTTTTCATGATTCATGCCTCAAACCCACACACAACCTATTTCTCGGTATCTCAATTTCTCCCCTCAAAAAGAACGCTTATGTCCAAGAGAGGAGATACTTAGCCGCAAATGAACTGTTTCGAACGCAGTTGACGGAGCAAGTTTCATATATCCCTGCAACGTGGCCCTCACTGGCTGAACTAACTCACTAATCCCTGGCAGTGCCCAGCATTTATCGCCCCTCCCCCATCCCCAGTTGCCCCCCTTCGGAAGGTGAGGTGAGCGGCCATCTTGAATCGCTGCAGTCCGTGTGCTGTGGGTTAGACCCACAATGCCCTGGGGGAGGGAGTTCCAGGATTCTGAACCAGGGAACGGCCGATATATTCCCAAGTCGGGATGGGGAGTGGTGGGAACTTGCAGGAGGGGGGGTGGTGTTCCCCATGTATCTGCTGCCCCTTGACCTTCTAAGATGGTGGTGGGTTTGGAACGTGCTGTCTGAGGAGCCTCAGGGAGGTGCTGCAGTGTGTGTTTTAGATGGTACACACTGCTGCTACTGAGCGTCAGGGGGTTGGAGGGAGGGGATGTTTGTGGGTATGGGGCCAAGCAAGGAGGGAGGAGATGTTTTATCCCGAGCAGAACACATGAGTCAGGTGAACAACTGGTTAAGTAATCTGCGACACTGTTGATTGATGATGCCCGGGTGACAGGTTCAGGAATATTGTTTCGAGGAGGGAGTGTCTCTCTCTTTACAAGGATGACACTGACATGTGACTCAAATCACACATCCGGTACTCAACGGCAGTGCTATAATAGATTTGCACAATGTTTACCCTCCCCACAGTGAGTCAGCGCAGTGAGTCAGGGCAGAGCGCAGGTTAATGGGCCACAGTCTGAAGGCTACCACAATCAGGAAATCTCACGTCTGGGTCAGTGCTGAGGGAGTGCTGCACTGTCGGAGGGTCAGTGCTGAGGGAGTGCTGCACTGTCGAGGGTCAGTGCTGAGGGAGTGCTGCACTGTCGGAGGGTCAGTGCTGAGGGAGTGCTGCACTGTCAGAGGGTCAGTACTGAGGGAGCGCCGCACTGTCAGAGGGTCAGTGCTGAGGGAGTGCTGCACTGTCAGAGGGTCAGTGCTGAGGGCGTGCTGCACTGTTAGAGGGTCAGTGCTGAGGGAGTGCCGCACTGTCGGAGGGTCAGTACTGAGGGTGTGCCGCACTGTGATACACCACTTGGTGGCCCTGCCTATGTTTTTATGATTAGATCCCTACAGTGACGAAACAGGCCAACAAGTCCACACTTTGAAGAGTAACCCACCCAGACCCTTTCCCTTACCCTATATTTACCCCTGGACACTATGGGACAATTTAGCACGGCCAATCCACCCTAACCTGCGCATCCCTGGGCACTATGGGACAATTTAGCACGGCCAATCCACCCTAACCTGCACATCTCTGGGCACTATGGGACAATTTAGCACGGCTAATCCACCCTAACCTGCACATCCCTGGGCACTATGGGACAATTTAGCATGGCCAATCCACCCTAACCTGCACATCCCTGGACACTATGGGACAATTTAACACGGCCAATCCACCCTAACCTGCACACCTTTGAACTGTGTGAGGAAACTGGAGCACCCGGAGAAAACCCCACACAGACATGGGGGGGGAGAACGTGCAAACTCCTCCCAGACAGTCACCCGAGGGTGGGATCCAATCTGGGTCCCTGGCGTCGTGAGGCAGCAGTGCTAACCACTGTGCCACCATGCCAACCCACGTGTGTGGTCATCCGTGTTCCCATGGGCACATTGGAGATACAGGTGTGTGTGTGTGTGTGTGTGTCTCTTCCCTGCTATCGTGGGGTCAATGTACATTCCAGAAACAACATCTCAACACAAAACCTCAGGGTTATTATCTTGTTGATGTGTGTGGAATCTTGCAGTATGCAGCTGACCTCCCAGACTGCAACCATTCCTGCTTTCCGAGTAATGGCACATTCACTGTAATGTTCATTTGGACGTCCCATGGTGAAGAGTGACACTGTGGAAGTCCATATTACAGAGCAATAGAGTCATTGAGATGTACAGCACGGAAACAGACCCTTCGGTCCAACCCGTTCATGCCGACTAGATATCCCAACCCAATTTCGTCCCACCTGCCAGCACCCGGCCCATATCCCTCTAAACCCTTCCTATTCATATCCCCATCCAGGTGCCTCTTAAATGTTGCAATGTCCCAGCCACCACTACTTCGAGAGATGGGGATTTTCATAGAATCATAACAGTGTGGAAGCAGGCCATTCAGCCCAACAAGTCAACACCAACCCTCCGGACAGTAACCCTCCCAGACCCCTTTCCCCTCCCCTATTACTTGACATTAACCCCTGAGTGATGCGGCTAACCTACACATGAAAAGTTTTGTCTTGTGGAGAGAGATGGAGCAGCTCGGGCCGATACTCTCTGGAGTTGAGACGAACAGGAGGAGATCTCTAATGGAGCTCTGTGCGACGCTGAAGAGGGAGGGACCGACAAATAGAGAGGATGTTTCCTCATGTTGGTGTGGGGGGCAATTGAGAATGAGAGGGTATCGTTTCAGGATAAGAGAGTGAGTGGCAAAACTGTGGAACGCACTGCCCCCCCGCCCCGCCCCCCAAACATTGTTAAGAAAGCATATGGTGTTTTGGCTTTCATTAACCGGTATATCGAGTTTAAGAGCCGCGAGGTTTTGCTGCAGCTCTACACTGAGACCACACTTGGGATATTGTGTCCAGTTCTGGTTGCCCTCCTATAGGAAAGATACAGAGGCTTTGGAGAGGGTGCAAATAAGGTTTACCAGGATGCTGCCTGGACTGGAGAGTTTGCCTTATGAAGAAAGGTTGAATAAGCTTGGACTTATCTCTCTGGAGAGGAGGAGGAAGAGAGGAGACCTGATCGAGGTGTACAAAATAATGAGAGGAAAAGATAGAGTCAATAGCCAGAGACTTTTCCCCAGGGCAGGATTGAAGGATACGAGAAGTCATAGTTTGAAGGTATAAAGAGACGTCAGGGGTAGGTTCTTTACGCAGAGAGTTGTGAATGGATGGAATGCGTTGTCAGCGGTGGTGGTGGAATCAAAGTCATTGGGGACATTTAAGCGACTGCTGGACATGCACATGGAGAGCAGTGAGTTGAGGGGTGCGTAGGTTAAGTAACTATATTTGACATGAGGATTAAATCTCGGCATAACATTGTGGGCTAAAGGGCCTGTTCTGTGCTGTACTTCTCCATGTTCCAAAAGCAGGAGCCACTGAATAAATTTCAGGAGGAGACGGACAGATGTTTAGTCAGTGCTGGGTTAAAGGGAGCGGGGAGTGGAGGTTGGGGCCGAGATAAGATCAGCCATTGAATGGGGGAGCAGGCTGGAGGGGCTGAGCGGCCTACTTGTGCTCCTAGCCCTTATGCTCAGTGCGTTTTTCACCCGCTGTAGATTCCCGTTCCCTTCGCGATTTGGCATTCTTGTGATTCGGTCCTGATCATTCCAAGCACTGATTAGATTAGATTCCTTACAGTGTGGGAACAGGCCCTTCGGTCCAACCAGTCCACACCGGCCCTCCGAAGAGTAACCCACCCAGACCCATTTCCCTCTGACTAATGCACTTAACGCTATGGGCAATTTATGACGGATGACAATGTTAATGAACGTGAAGTCATCCATGTTGGGAGAAATAACAGCAAAAAAGGACTATTACTTGAACGGTAAAAGATTGCAGCATGCTGCCACGCAGAGAGTTGAGAGTATGAGGGGGGGGTTGGAAAAGCACAGCCGGCCGGGCAGCATCCGAGGAGCAGGCGTGTCGACGTTTCGGGCATAAGCCCTTCATCTGATTCGTCGATTCTCCTGCTCCTCGGTTGCTGCCCGACCTGCTGTGCTTTTCCAGCACCACACCCTCTCGACTCTGATCTCCAGCGTCACCTTCTCCTCCGCTGTGCAGAGGGACCCTGGGTGCCCTTGTGCATGAATCCCAGAAGGTTGGTCTGCAGGTACAACAGGGAATTAGGAAGGCAAACGGAATTTTGTCCTTCATCGCAAAAGGGATTGAGTTTAAAGGTAGAGAGGTTATGTTGCGGCTGTGTGGGGTGCTGGTGAGGCCACACCTGGAGTTATTCTTTTCGGCACGGACTGGTTGGACCGAAGGGTCTGTTTCTGTGCCGTATGACTCTATGGCTATGACTACTTATGGGAGCTTTGGTCTCCTTACTTGAGAAAGGATGTACGAGCACTAGAGGGGGTGCAGGGGCGGTTCACTCGGTTGATTCCGGAGTGGAGGGGGTTGGCTTATGAGGAGAGACTGGGATTATATTCATTGGAATTCAGAAGAATGAGGGGGGGGGGGGGTAACTTTGATGAGATTCCCTACAGTGTGGAAACAGGCCCTTCGGCCCAACAGGTCCACACTGACCCTGCGAAGAGTAACCCACCCCCGACCCATTTCCCTACACCTAACACTATAGACAATATATCACGGCCAATACACCCTAATCTTCAGACTGAGGGAGAAAACCCACACGCAGACACGGGGAGAATGTGCACACTCCACACAGACGGAATTGAACCCGGGTCTCTGGCGCTGTGAGGCAGCAGAGCTAACCACTGTGCCACCGTGCTGCCCTAGAAACAGATAAAATTATGAAGGGAATAGATAAGATAGAAGTAGAGAGGATGTTTCCACTGGCAGGTGAAACTAGGACAAGAAGGGCAGAGCCTCAAGATTAGGGGGAGCAGGTTTTGGACTGAATTGAGAAGGAACTTTTTCACCCAGAGGTTTGCGAATCTTGGGACTTCCCTGCCCAGTGAAATAGTTGACGCTACTTCAGTCAATGTTTTTAAAGCTAAAGGTAGATTTTTTTTTTGAACACTGAAGGAACTAAGAGTGAGGGTGGGAGGGCAGGGAAGTGGGGCTGAGGCCAGGAAAGGGTCAGCCCTAGATCTTACTCAATGGCGGAACAAGCTCGACGGGCCAAATGTCCGACTCCTCGACGTCCTTACCTGGCCCGTTGATGCAGCGCTGTCGTTGCGAAAGAGCTGCCCGATTCAAGCGCACCTCACCCTCCTGATCTCTCACCCTGTCGTGGGCGCCCTCCCACACATCTCTGGGCCTTCCCCGCTCCACCCCACCGCCACCCTCCCACCACTGGAAACACTACCCCCCACCCCCCCCCAGCCCCCGCGTTGTCGCGATCGAAACCCCGCGTGAGTTTGGTCGCCGTTAACACGGTTAAGGCTGGCTTTACGTTTTCGATAACGAAGGTCCATTCCTTGTCTTCAAATTCTTCAGCGAGGGGGTCCTGTCAAAAAAACAAAAGGGACATGTTCAGGTTCAGGGCTGCCCACAATTCCCTGCCACGTTTTCCGGTTTGGGAAGAAGGAAAAGGCCACCCGAACTTTGACCTCTCGGGGTCAAGGATCACGAGGCTGGGGGGGTTGGTGTCCACCAGGGCTCAAAGTCCGAGCGTCAGCTGAGGCCCTCAGACGCTCACAGGCTGGGAGGGTGGGGTTAGATTGGAGGAGCTGAGAGAAACGTGGAAGGCACACCGACACCACACTCCGTGAGCACACACACAAGCAGAGAGGTGGTCACTGCTATAGGGCTGGAGAGCTAGGCCTCGGACCTCTACTCTGTATCAAACCCCGTGGTGTCCCTGTCCTGGGGAGTGTTTGATGAGGGACAGTGTAGAGGGAGCTTTACTCTGTATCTAACCCCGTGCTGTCCCTGTCCTGGGGAGTGTTTGATGGGGGACAGTGTAGAGGGAGCTTTACTCTGTATCTAACCCCGTGCTGTCCCTGTCCTGGGGAGTGATTGATGGGGGGCAGTGTAAAGGGAGCTTTACTCTGTATCTAACCCCGTGCTATCCCTGTCCTGGGGAGTGTTTGATGGGGGACAGTGTAGAGGGGAGCTTTACTCTGTATCTAACCCTGTGCTGTCCCTGTCCTGGGAGTGTTTGATGGGGGACAGTGTAGAGGGAGCTTTACTCTGTATCTAACCCCGTGCTGTCCCTGTCCTGGGGAGTGATTGATGGGGGGACAGTGTAGAGGGAGCTTTACTCTGTATCTAACCCCGTGCTGTCCCTATCCTGGGGAGTGATTGATGGGGGGACAGTGTAGAGTGAGCCTTGCATTCCATTTGCAATAGTAGAGAGAGGCCCTCCCTCGGACAGGTGAAAGGTCACCAAGCTGCAGTTAAATTGGAGTTGGGGGTGGGGTGGGGAGTAGTTCAGAGGGGTGCACTATTGGCACGCGAAACGGTCTTGGGAAAGTGTAGCTGTAGGATTGACAAGGGTGTTGCCAGGGGTTGGAGGGTTGGCGCTGTCGGGAGAGCTGGAATAGGCTGTGCCAACTCCTGGTCTGATGGACACTGTGGATAATATCAATGCCCTGCGTTTGCACAGGCAGAGATCCATGAAATCTCCCCTCGCAGGAGGACAGGCAAAACTAAAACAAATCCTTGTTTACATGCAAATATTCTGCACATACCACGGGTTGTGAGTCAAGGCAGAATGCAGCAAAGGATTTGAAATGGTTGTGACAAATGTGCCACTGTGCTTACAGCACAGGCACAGAGTTGAAGATATAAACAGGCAGGCCGAACGCTGCCTTCGCCAGTCTCCCGATTACCCTGGATGCCAGTTTGGAATCTGCACGCTAAGCTAGGCAGGGGACTGGCAACCAATGGGGCATGCCAGATCTTGCCCACTTCCCTCACTGTGTGAGACCAAATTCCACTACAGATCACATTACCCAGCCCAACAGTGAGGGAGCTGCACGGTGTGGGAGGGTCAGTGCTGAGGGAGCTCGGCAGTGTGGGAGGGTCAGTGTTGAGGGAGCTCGGCAGTGTGGGAGGGTCAGTGCTGAGGGAGCTCGGCAGTGTGGGAGGGTCAGTGTTGAGGGAGTGCCGCACTGTTGGAGGGTCAGTAATGGGGGAGTGCCGCACTGTTAGAGGGTCAGTGCTGAGGGAGCGCCGCACAGTCAGAGGGTCAGTGCTGAGGGAGTGCTGCACTGTTAGAGGGTCAGTACTGAGGGAGTGCCGCACTGTCAGAGGGTCAGTGCTGAGGGAGTGCCGCACTGTCAGAGGGTCAGTACTGAGGGAGTGC
>NC_057754.1:6901134-6902249 GCF_004010195.1 Chiloscyllium plagiosum
ATGTGCAGGTTAGGGTGGATTGGCCGTGCTAACTTGTCCCATAGTGCCCAGGGATGTGCAGGTTAGGGTGGATTAGCCGTGCTAAATTGTCCCATAGTGCCCAGGGTTGTGCAGGTTAGGGTGGATTGACCGTGCTAAATTGTCCCATAATGCCCAGGGATATGAAGGTGAGGCGCATGAGTCAAGGGTAAACGTAGAGTAATGGGGTAGGGGAATGGGTCTGGGTGGGTTATGCTTCAGAGGGTTGGTGTGGACATGTTGGCCAGTTTCCACACCATAGGGATTCTATGATTTATTGTCCTGTCCCTAATTACCCAGAGGGGCAGTTGAGAGTCAACCACACCGCCGTGGGGTTTGGAGTCACGTGTAGGCCCAGACCAGGTAATGATGGCAGTTTCCTTCCCGAACCGGGTGGGTTTGTCTTTCCAACAATGGATGCACGATCGTCATTAATTCCAGATTGTTTTTTTTTAAAACTCAAGTTGCACCAGCTGCCGTGGCGGGAATCGAACCCAGCCTCCCTGGAACATTCCCCGAGTCTCTGGATTAACAATCCAACGTTAGGCTCACCAGGCCATCGCCTCGGAGAGATTGCAACGCGGAGCCCTTGGCAAAAACGTGACAGGGTCAGCAAAAGGGAAGCCACATTTGCCTGGAACGTTTTGAGGATGTAACTGCGGGAGTTGATAAGGACGAGCCAGTCGATGTGGTTTCTTTGGACTTTCAGAAGGCTTCCAATAAGGTCCGACTTTGGAGATGAATTTGTAAAATTAAAGCACGTGGGACTGGGGCTAGTGTACTGGCACGGATGGAGGGCTGACGGAAAACACAGAGCTTAAAAATGTGTTGCTGGAAAAGCGCAGCAGGACAGGCAGCATCCAGGGAACAGGAGAATCGACGTTTCGGGCATAAGCCCTTCTTCAGGAATGAGGAAAGTGTGTCCAGCAGGCTAAGATAAAAGGTAGGGAGGAGGGACTTGGGGGAGGGGCGTTGGGAATGCGATAGGTGGAAGGAGGTTAAGGTGACGGTGATAGACCGGAGTGGGGGTGGGGGCGGAGAGGTCAGGAAGAAGATTGCAGGTTAGGAAGGCGGTGCTGAGTTTGAGGGATTTGACT
>NC_057754.1:6902693-6905134 GCF_004010195.1 Chiloscyllium plagiosum
CACCCTCACCTTGACCTCCTTCCACCTATCGCATTTCCAACGCCCCTCCCCTAAGTCCCTCCTCCCTACCTTTTATCTTAGCCTGCTGGACACACTTTCCTCATTCCTGAAGAAGGGCTCATGCCCGAAACGTTGATTCTCCTGCTCCTTGGATGCTGCCTGACCTGCTGCGCTTTTCCAGCAACACATTTTTAAGCTCTGATCCCCAGCATCTGCAGACCACACTTTCTCCGAGGAAACACAGAGCAGCAATAAAACCGTCTTTTTCCACATTCCGTGCTCGGGACTCCGACTATTCCCAATCTATACTAAGGATTCCGATTTTGGATATTTTGCAATATCTCCCAAATTTGACACAGAGGTGGGCGGGAGGGTGAGCAGTGAGGAGGGTGCAGTGTGATTTGAACGGGCAAGAGCATGGCAGATGCAGTGTAACGTAGATCAACATGAGGAAAATCCACATTGGGAGCAAACGCAGGAAGGCGGATTATTATCCGAACGGCGATAGATTGGGAAAAGCGGGGGAAGGTGCAGTGAGGCGGCTGAGGATCCTGGGATTGTATTCACGAGAGGTTAGAAGGTTGAGGGGAGATCTAACAGAAACTTACAAGATAACGCATGGCTTAGAAAGGGTGGATTTGTTTCCGTTAGGCGGGTGGACTAGGACCCCGTGGGCACAGCCTTAGAATTCGAGGGGGTCAATTGAGAACGGAAATGAGGAGACATTTCTTCAGCCGGAGAGTGGGGGGCCTGTGGAATTCATTGCCGCGGAGCGCAGTGGAGGCCGGGACGTTAAATGTCTTGAAGGCAGAGATTGATAAATTCTTGATCTGGCAAGGAATTAAGGGCGACGGGGAGAGTGTGGGTAAGTGGGGTTGGAATGCCCATGACGGAATGGGGGAGTGGATGGGCCAAATGGCCTTTCTTCCACTCCTACACCTTATGGTCTTATGGAGACCTGGGTGTCCCTGTACGCCAGTCACTGAGAGTAAGCATGGGAGGTGGGGAACGTTGCCCTCCACAGCGAGAGAGTTGGCGTACTGGAGCCATTGTTCTGGGTGAGACCACCCCCCCCCATGGGGTATTGTGAGCAGTTTGGGGGTCTCCGTATCTGAGGACAGATGTTCTGACAAGGAAAGGAGTGCAGGGAAAGGTTTCCCAGCCTGATTCCCGGGATGGTGGGACTGACATACGTAGAGAGACTGGATCAGTTCGGACTGTACTCACTTGCGGGGGGGGGGGGTTTGGGGAGAGACGGGGTTTGGGGAGAATGAGGAGGGGGATCTCAGAGAAACCGCTAAAATTCCAACAGGACCAGACAGGGCCAAGAATGTTGATCCGGGGAGCCCAGAACCCGGTGGGAAGTCACAGTCTAAGGATTATGGGGTGGGGGGGTTTCAGACTGAGATGGGGAGAAATGTCTTCCCCAGAGAGTAGGTGGGGGGGGAAGCCTGGGGCCAAAACATTGAATTTTTTCAGGAAGGAGTTGGATGAAGTTCTTGGGGCTGAAGGGGGACAACGGGGAACAGGGAGGAAGGAGTCGGATGGTCAGCCATGATCCCATTGGATGGCGGAGCAGGGGCCGAATGGCCTCCTCCTGCTCTTGTCGATTGTGTCAAAAAGGCGCTAGTGAAAGGCAGCTCTCTGTCGTTGCAGAGTCACCTCCAGCACGCACACGGAGGTTGGGTGGGGGGGGTGGTGACAGGAGCTCACTTCCCACCATACCTTCGAACAAATCCTCCTGTTCCTTCGGGTCCACACCACAATCAGTTTGTCTGGTTGCCTGCAACAAGGACGGGAAAGGCGTCAGTGCCCTCAGGATCCGACCTCCACCTTCCGGCCCGGACCAGCACCCTCCCCAGCGCCCAGCCACCGCGCGCCCCTCACACCCTCCAGCCAGCCCACTCCCCTCCCCGAGTGACAGACCACCCAGCCCGTCTCGCTCGCTCGCTCGCCGCTGTCACCGTGTCCCGCTCCCATCTCGTAACTGCCGAACACCTCAGACCTGCATTTACCCCAGGATGCCCCCTCTCGAGTGCTGCTCAGGGGCCTGCAGTGACTGTGGGCGGCTGAATTGTACACAGCAAGATCCCGCGGATGGCAAGGCGACAATGAGCTGCAACATCTGTCTCCTTTAGCCCCACATGTGATTTCATTAAGAGGGGACAGCACGGTGGCTCAGTGGTTAGCACCGCTGCCTCCCAGTACCAGGGACCTGGGTTCGATCCCACCCTCGGGCGACTGTCTGTGTGGAGTTTGCACATTCTCCCCGTGTCTGTATGGGGTTTCCTCCAGGTGCTCCGGTTTCCTCACACAGTCCAAAGATGTGCAGGCTCGGGTGGATTGGCCGTGCTAAATTGTCCCATAGTGCCCTGGCATGTGCAGGTTAGGGTGGATTGGCCGTGCTAAATTGTCCCATAGTGCCCTGGGATGTGCAGGTT
>NC_057754.1:6906298-6912042 GCF_004010195.1 Chiloscyllium plagiosum
CTCCCTCAGTACTGACCCTCCGACAGTGTGGCGCTCCCTCAGCACTGACCCTCCGACAATGTGGCACCCCCTCAGCACTGACCCTTTGACAATGTGGCACTCCCTCAGCACTGACCCTCCGACAGTGCGGCGCTCCCTCAATACTGACCCTCCAATAAGGGAATGTGGTAGTCTGATGGTATAATCGCTGGACTGTTAATCCAGAGATTCAGGTAAATCTCTGGGGACAGGATTTGAATCCCAACCCTGCAGAAGGTGGACTTTGGATTCAGTAAAAACATGGAATTAAGAATATAATGGTCACCGAGAAACCGTTGCCCATTATCAGGAACAGCCCATATGTTTCACTCATGCCTTTGCGTGTGGGAAATCTGCTATCCTTACCTGGTCTGGCCTGCACATAACTCCAGACCAATTGTGATGTGGATGAGTCTGAACTGCCCGTCTGGAATTAGGGATGGGTCATGGCCAGGCACACCATAACCCTGTGGATGACTGACCTGTTGGCCTGGCCTCTGGGATGTAATGAGCTTCCTGAGGGTCTTTGACACCACTGTGGTCAGTACGGTCAATTTTCTCACTTGGTGGGTGTGTCGGGGTGCTGGCTGATCATGGGGCATGTTGTCATGGAGACGGGCCTAGTGTCTTTGAAAAGCCTGAGACCTGTCCTCTGCGCAGTATGGCCTTGTCTACTGGAGGGATAGGAGCTGAGATGGGGGATGTGATGCCAAGGGATGATGGGTATATGTCGCACTGTGTCATACATTAGACCGCCAATATACCTTGCAGGATATTGTCACGGTATCAGAGCATGTGAAATAAGGGGTTAAAAGTCTCAGACTCTCTCCTAACTGGGGCCACTTAAAGTGTGGCGTGCTGAGGGAAGTGAGCGACTGCGTTGGCCACACGGGTTTTCATGAATGTGGTTACCAGGAGCAGTGATAAATGTCTGTTGTGCTGCTAAGCTCTTGGTGGCTGGTTCCTGTGTTACGGGAATTAACACAACCGCTCCCTTCAAAGAAGTTGCCAGCGTTGGAGGGTTTGAGCTACAGGAAGAGACTGAACTGGCTGGAGCAGTTTTCCCTCGAGGGTCAGAGGCTGAGGGGTGACCTTATAGAGGTTTATTACGCCATGAGGGGCATGGATAGGGTAAATAGACAAGGTCATTTTCCCTGGGTATGGGAGTCCAGAACTAGAGGGCATAGGTTTAGGGTGAGAGGGGAAAGATTTAAAAGGGACCCGAGGGGCAACTGTTTCACGCAGAGGGTGGTGCGTGTATGGAATGAGCTGCCAGAGGAAGTGGTAGAGGATGGTACAATGACAACATTGAAAATGGATGGGTATATGATTAGGAAAGGTTTAGAGGGATATGGGCCAAGTGCTGGCAAATGGGACTGGATTAATGGAAGGTATGGACAAGATGGGACGAAGGGTCTGTCTCCGTGCTGTACATCTCTAGACTCTAATTGGGACTAGATTAATTTAGGATACTTGGTCGGCATGGACGAGTTGGGCCGAAGGGCCTGTTTCTGTGCTGGATAACTCCATTATTCGAAGTCCGGAGGCCCTGTCAGAGGACAACAGCACGGCTTGGCATGAGCCCACAGAGCAGGCTTCAAGCAGGGCCTAGCTCGTGGTTTTGTTGCCCTAGCAACACTGGCGTCACCCACAGGCAGACACAGGATCATGCGACAGGGCGGGAATGCGGGTGTGAGGATTAAAGGGAGATTCTTCACCGGTCAGCTAGCTGCCTCAGTTCAGCTCTGTCTCTCTCTTTCTCTCTCGCTATCTATCTCCCTCGAGTCCGGCCTATTTTAGTCGGAAACAATGAGCCCTTGGCTCTCTCGCCCTTGCATGTCAATGGAGCTCAGCCCTCCTGAGTCAGGCTTCCCGGAATTAGCTACGTTCTCCGTCACTTTACCCAGCAGGCTGCTTATCTCTCCCCTCGCAGGCCGCAAGGGCGTATCTCGTAGCCGAGCAACTCAGCTAACAACCTCTATCCCACCCCTAACACTCAAGGACAGCATTCCGGCCTGCGGTTGTAGTCCACCCCCACCCTACCACACCTACTCTGTTGCTTCTCTGTGACAGCTGAGTATGTCTCTGTCACAACCCACTTCATCCGGCAAACGCTAAACCAGATCGGGGTGCGGGTGGAGCCCATGCATCCCATCGGCCGGCTGCCCCTTTCAATATGACGACTAATCTCGGACCTCGGTTACCAGTTTTCAGCCCCGTATCCCCTTGACCACCCCTCCCCCACCCCAAATCTTTGTCACTCCACCCCTCCCTTTTCCTTTCTCATGCTGTCCGTTCACAGGATGAGGGGCAGGCTGGCCAGGCCAGTGTTTATGACCCAGAAGGCATTGCTGTGGGTGTACAACGTAGGCCCAGACCAGGGTAGTAGTAGACTCGCCAACTTTAAGGGCATTTGGATAAACATATGGATGAAAACGGAATACAGTGTAGGTTAGATGGGCTTCAGATTGGTTTGACAGGTCGGCGCAACATCGAGGGCCGGAGGGCCTGTACTGCGCTGGAATGTTCTACGCTGTGTGTAAGGACGGCAGTCTCCTTCCCTTGAGGAGATTAAAAACAGAAAAACTCAGCAAATCTGCAGAGAGAAAGCAGAGTTGACATTGCGGGTCCTCCTTCTTCAGGCTTTGGGACCTGTTTTTGCTTTCGTGAACCCAGACACGTTCTTCCCAACAATGGATTCACGGTCACCATCAAGTTCTTAATTCTATATTTTTTTTTTAAAATGAAAACCAAAATTCCACTATCTCCCATTTGGACCCAGGAACTGGTACTGATGGTCCTGGATTAACAGTGTTCCTGGTGCGGCCACACTTGGAATATTATGTACAGTTCTGGTCCCCATATTTCGGGAAGGATGTGGAAGCACTGGAAAAAAGGTGCAGAGGGGATTTTCCAAGATGTTGCCTGGTCTGGAGGGAAGGTCTTATGAGGAAAGGCTGAGGGACTTGAACCTGTTCTCATTGGAAAGAAGACGGCTAAGAGGGGATTTAATAGAGACATACAAGACGATCAGAGGATTAGATAGGGTAGACAGTGAGAGTCCTTTTCCGAGGATGATGACGTCAGCTTGTAAGAGAGGGCAGAATTACAAATTGAGATGTCAGAGGCAGGTTCTTTAGGCAGAGAGTGGTAAGGGTGTGGAATGCCCTACCTGCTAATGTAGTCAACTCAGCCACATGAGGGAGATTTAAACAATCCTTAGATAAGCACGTGGATGATTTCGGGATAGTGTAGGGGGACGAGCTGAGAATAGTTCACAGGTCGGAGCAACATCGAGGGCCGAAGGGCCTGTTCTGCGCTGTATTGTTCTATGTTGTATGATAATACCACTAGGCCATTGCCTTCCCCAGTGCTCAATATTTTCAATGATGGAGCTCTCTGGGGAATTTCACCACACTCTTAGTGAAAACCAATTTTCCCTCATCTCGGTACTAAACGATTGGGCCTTTATCCCAAAACTGGGCCCATTGTTCTAGACGCCAACAGGGGAACCAATCTCGCGGCGCTGACCCTCTCAATCCCTTCAGAATCTCGTACATCTCAACGCTCTCATCGCTCATGCTTCCAAATCCGAAGACTATCAATCCCAGTTTCCTCAGCTTCCCCATCACAGGGCGGGATTAATCTGCCTCCAATTCAGCACTCTCCTTCCTCGAGTGTGGATTCCAAAAACCCACCACGCCCAATATTCCCTGGCGCGGTCTCACCAAAGGCTGCAGGATTAAGAGCAGGACTCCTGTACTCGAAACGCCTTCTCAATCACGAGTTCAGGGTCAGGAACTCACCTCCTGACTCCAAAGCCCTCCCCCCACCCCTCCCCTGTCCACCGAGTTCTGAAGGGAGGGTCGCTGGACCTGAAATGTTGACTCTCGATTTCTCTCTGCGGGTACCTACTGAGGTTTCCCAGCTGTTTCTGCTTTACAGTTTGCATTCCCAATGGCTTCCTGTCCCACCGTCGACAAGGGACAAGTCAGGAGGGTGAGGGAATACTCCCCACTTGCCCCTGGATGCGGGGGGGGGGGGGGGTGGAGGTGGAGGGGGGGGGTAGCTCCAACAACATTCGAGAAGCTCCACACCATCTAGGGACAAAGCAGCCCCCACTTGATTGGCACCACACCCCCTCCCTCCACTCCTCAGTAACAGCAGTGTGTACCATCTACAAGCCGCACTGCAGCAACTCCCCGAGGGTCCTCAGACAGCGCCTTCCAAACCCACGCCCACTTCCATCCAGAAGGACAGGGGCAGTGGGAACATCACCCCCTGCAAGTTCCCACTCCCCATCCTGACTTGGAAACATATCGGCCGTTCCTTCAGTGTCGCTGGGTCAAAATCCTGGAACTCCCTCCCTCAGGGCATCGACCGACTGACCATGGACTACAGAGGTTCAAACCAACAGCTCATCACCTTCTCAAAGGGGCAATTAGGGATAGGGGCTTGCCCAGCCAGCAACACCAACAATCCAAGTTCCAATACAGCAATACGATGGTCACCCTATCTTAAGCTTTTTTCTGATGAAAACTACTGACCCCAGGAGACTGAGAACTCCCCCTTGGCACCTCTTCAAGGCTTGAACACAGACTACTTTAGTCTCTGAGGAGCGGTGAGTGGTGCTGAACATTGTGCTATCATTGGTGTACATCCCCACGTCTGACCTTATGACAAGGGGAAGGTCATTGATGAAGCAGCTGAAGATGGTTGGGCCCAGGACACTCCCCTGAGGGACTCCTGCAGAGATGTCCTGGAGCTGAGATGACTGACCCTCCAACAACCACCACCATCTTCCTACGTGTCCAACCAGCAGAGAGTTTGCCCCCGATACCCACTCATTCCGGATTTGCCAGGGCTCCTTGATGCCACACCCGGTCGAATGCAGCCTCGATGCCAAGGGCTGTCCCTCTCCCCTCTGGAATCCAGCACTTCTGTCCATGTTTGGACCGAGGCTGTGATGAGGTCAGGAGCTGAGTGGCCCTGGGGGATCCCAAAGTGGGCATCACTGAGTGGGTGCTGCTTGTTGGCACTGTCGGTTACCCCTTCCTGATGATGGAGAGGAGACGGATGGGGTGGTAATTGGCCAGGTTGGATTTATCCTGCTTTTTATGTACAGGACACACCTGGGCACTGTTCCACATTGTCGGGTGGATGCTAGTGTTGCAGTGGAACAGCTTGGCTAGGGGAGCGGCAGGTTCTGGAGATCAGGTCTTCAGACCTCTCGCCAGAATGTTGTCAGGGCCCACAGCCTTTGCAGTATCCAGTGCCTCCAACCGTGTCCTGATAATCACGTGGAGTGACTCGAACTGGATGAACACTGATCTCTGCGATACTGGGGACTGCGGGAGGAAGCTGAGGTGGACCATCCACTGGGCACTTCTGACTGAAGGTTGAAAGTTTCGGCCTTGTCTTTCGCCCTGATGTTCTGGGCTCCTCCGTCATGGAGGGTGGGGATATTTGTGGAGCCCCCTCCCCCTGGGAGTTGCTGAAATGACCAGCACCATTTATTTGCTGTGCTGTCTTTTCACTTAAAAAGTAGAGAGACCTTTCCTCTGTATCGAACCCTGTGCTGTCCCTGTCCTGGGGAGTGTTTGATGGGGGACAGTGTAGAGAGACCTTTCCTCTGTATCGAACCCTGTGCTGTCCCTGTCCTGGGGAGTGTTTGATGGGGACAGTGTAGAGGGAGCTTTACTCTGTATCGAACCCTGTGCTGTCCC
>NC_057754.1:6913834-6916304 GCF_004010195.1 Chiloscyllium plagiosum
CTCCCTCAGTACTGACCCTCCGACAGTGCGGCACTCCCTCAGCACTGACCCTCTCACAGTGCGGCACTCCCTCAGTACTGACCCTCCGACAGTGCGGCACTCCCTCAGTACTGACCCTCCAACAGTGCAGCACTCCCTCAGCACGGACCCTCTGACAGTGCAGCACTCCCTCAGTACTGACCCTCCAACAGTGCAGCACTCCCTCAGCATGGACCCTCCAACAGTGCAGCACTCCCTCACTACTGACCCTCTGACGGTACCGCACTCCCTCAGTACTGACCCTCCGACAGTGCAGCGCTCCCTCAGTACTGACCCTCTCACAGTGCGGCACTCCCTCAGTACTGACCCTCTCACAGTGCGGCACTCCCTCAGAAAGGACCCTCAGACAGTGCGGCGCTCCCTCAGTACTGACTCTCCGACAGTAGTGCACTCCCTCAGTACTGACCCTCTGACAGTACCACACTCCCTCAGTACTGACCCTCCGACAGTAGCGCACTCCCTCAGTACTGACCCTCTGACAGTACCGCACTCCCTCAGTACCGACCCACTGACAGTGCGGCACTCCCTCAGTACTGACCGTCCGACAGTGCGGCACTCCCTCAGTACTGACCCTCCGACAGTACGGCGCTCCCTCAGTATCGACCCTCCGACAGTGCGGCGCTCCCTCAGTACTGACCCTCCGACAGTGCGGCGCTCCCTCAGTACTGACCCACCCACAGTGCGGCACTCCCTCAGTACTGACCCTCCCACAGTGCGGCACTCCCTCAGTACGGACCTTCTGACAGTACCGCACTCCCTCAGTACTGACCCTCCGACAGTGCAGCGCTTCCTCAGTACTGACCCTCCGACAGTGCGGCACTCCCTCAGTACTGACACTCCGACAGTGCGGCACTCCCTCAGCACGGACCCTCTGACAGTGCAGCGCTCCCTCACTACTGACCCTCCAACAGTGCAGCACTCCCTCAGTACTGACCCTCCGACAGTGCAGCACTCCCTCAGTACTGACCCTCCCACAGTGCGGCGCTCCCTCAGTACTGACCCTCCCACAGTGCGGCACTCCCTCAGTTCTGCCCCTCTGACAGTGCGGCACTCCCTCAGTTCTGCCCTCTGACAGTGCGGCACTCCCTCAGTTCTGCCCCTCTGACAGTGCGGCACTCCCTCAGTTGTGCCCTCTGACAGTGCGGCACTCCCTCAGTAAGGACCCTCAGACATTGCGGCACTCCCTCAGCTCAGACAGTGCGGCACTCCCTCAGCACTGACCCTCTGACAGTGTGGCGCTCCCTCAGTACTGACCCTCCGACAGTACCGCACTCCCTCAGTACTGACCCTCCGACAGTAGTGCACTCCCTCAGTACTGACCCTCCGACAGTAGCGCACTCCCTCAGTACTGACCCTCTGACAGTGCGGCACTCCCTCAGTACTGACCCTCTGACAGTGCAGCGCTCCCTCAGTACTGACCCTCCGACAGTGTGGCACTCCCACAGTACTGACCCTATGTCAGTGCGGCACTCCCTCAGTACTGACCCTCCGACAGTACCACACTCCCTCAGTACTGACCCTCCGACAGTGCGGCACACCCTCAGTACTGACCCTCTGACAGTGCGGCACTCCCTCAGTACTGACCCTCTGAACAGTGCGTGCTCCCTCAGTACTGACCCTCCGACAGTGTGGCACTCCCACAGTACTGACCCTCCGACAGTGCAGCGCTCCTTCAGTACTGACTTTCCGACAGTGTGGCACTCCCACAGTACTGACCCTCCGACAGTGCGTGCTCCCTCAGTACTGACCCTCTGACAGTGCGGCACTCCCTCAGTACTAACCCTCCGACAGTACCACACTCCCTCAGTACTGACCCTCCGACAGTGCGGCACTCCCTCAGTACTGACCCTCCGACAGTGCGGCACTTGACAGAACAGGATGGCGGTGTGGGCAAAAGGGAGGAAGGGAGAACGAGAGAGGGAGAGAGAGAGAGAGAGATAGAGAGAGCATTTTGGACAGGCGACAGCTGGAATGATATCACACTTGACAAACAATTAACCTTCGACAGATTAAAGCTGCCAACCCACTTGTACATTGGCCTTTGTTGAGTTTTGACTCCTTGTCTTCTCAAGTGATTGCTACAACCGTCTCTCTCTCTCTTTCTCTCTCTCTCTCTCTCTCTCTCTGCGGCTATTGGACTTTCAACTCATCACTCACGGAGGGAGGTGGTGAGGGGTGCTGGCTGGGGGATTATTCCACTGGCACTCTCGAACTCTGACCCCTGAGAAAACCATCTTGCAGCTCCGGAGAGAGCTTCCCAGAACGGCGCTACCATATTGTCCGGGCACCTGCCCGGCTGCCAAAATAAGTCTTCCCGTTTTCTTTTGGAAACGTTAAGGTCGGGTCGGGTTGGGGGAGCGATCTCTCTCTCTCTCTCTCTCTCCGAACTGTGACGGTTGTGGAGGGTTGCGGCAGAGATGGGGCTGGGGGT
>NC_057754.1:6916764-6920912 GCF_004010195.1 Chiloscyllium plagiosum
TGCGGCAGAGATGGGGCTGGGGGTTGGGTGGGGGGGGCGGGGGGGGAGGGTGCGCGCTGATGTTAAATCCCAGCTGTGAGGAAGTGGGGGGGGGGGTGGTGTTGCGGGTTTGGCCCGGGGTCAATGTTCTCTCCCCCAGCTCCTCCTCCTCCGCCACCCACCTCCCTCCCTCCTCAGCGAGGGGAAGGACCTGGTATCGATCTGAACGTACGCTTTCATAACGCAGGAGAACGGGGGTGCGCACAGCAAGATCCCGCCAGCCCACGCCACGCGCGAGTAACCCAGGACGTCGACCCTTCAGCCCACCCAGCCTGTGTTGACCCATGGGAGCATTTCAAGGCTGGAATACCCTTTGCCTCCACACTGTCTGTGTCTCACTGTTCCCCCGCCCAGAATCCCTCCAGTGTGGAAGCAAGTCGTTTGGCCGATCGTGTCGAAACTGTCCCTCTGAAATGGCCAACCCACCCTAACCTGCACATCCCTGGTCACTATGGGACAATTTAGCACGGCCAGTCCACCCTAACCTGCACATCCCTGGGCACTATGGGACAAATTAGCACGGCTAACCCACCCTAACCTACACATCCCTGGACACTATGGGACAATTTAGCACGGCCAATCCACCCTAACCTGCACATCCCTGGGCACTATCGGGATAATTTAGCTGGAATTCCTCTGCAGTTCTGGCAGCATCTGGTGAGGGAAAATCCGAGTTCGCGTTTCAGGTTGAGTGATGCTCCCTCCGAGTTAGTCATGTCTGTCCACGGAGCTAATCCCCTCCGAACCAGGCAACATCCAGATTACAGCGTTTCTGTCCCCTCTCGGATTTTCACAACAGATTTTACCGACACGCAGTGTGGACCAGGTATTCCCAATGGCCACGTTTGACTGGCTTTCCCGTTCTGGGCAACCGTCCGAAAGGACTCCCAAACATTTTCTCCGTGATTTTGTAATCCTTGGGATGGTTGCCTTGAGCCGGGAAGGCGTCTCTGAGCTCCAGTCAAAGCAAAATAAAAAGCCTCATGTTCACTTTCTCCTTCAGTGACTGAGGTGAGGTGCTGGAAATTGCAAAACGTTGTCAAGTGGTTAGAGGCATTGACACACACACACACCCACGGTGCTGTTGAGGTTTCAGTACTGGCCCCAGGGCATTCAGGGAACAACTCTCACTCACTGTCGCTCAGACAAACCATGCTCGCTGACACAGCCACTCAGAACTCGGAGATAAATACCTCACCTGAAAGACCCTGCATTCACTGCGGTGCTCCCTCAGTACTGACCCTCCGACAGTGTGGCACTCCCTCAGTACTGACCCACAGTGCGGCACTCCCTCTGTACTGACCATCTGACTGTGCAGCACCCATTCAGTATTGACCCTCCGACAGTGCGGCACTCCCTCAATACTGACCCTCTGACAGAGCAACACTCCTTCAGCACTGAACCTCTGACAGTGCAGCACTCCCTCAGTACTTACCCTCCGACAGTGCGGCACCCCCTCAGTCCTGACCCTCCGACAGTGCAGCACTCACTCATCACTGACCTTCTGACAGTGCGGCACTCTCTGAGCACTGACCCTCCGACAGTGCGGCACTCCCTCAGTACTGACCCTCCGACAGTGCAGCACTCCCTCAGCACTGACCCTCCAAAGGTGCTGCACTCCCTCAGCACAGACCCTCCGACAGTGCGGCACCCCCTCAGCACTGACCCTTCAACAGTGCGGCACTCCATCAGCACTGACCCTCTGACAGTATGGCACTCCCTCAGCATTGACCCTCTGACTGTGCGGCACTCCCTCAGTACTGACCCTCCGACTGTGCTGCACTCCCTCAGTACTGACCCTCCGACAGTCTGGCTCTCCCTCAGTACTGACACTCCGACAGTGCGGAATTTCCTCAGTACTGACTCTCCGACAGTGCGGCACTCCCTCAGTACTGACCCTCCGACAGTGCGGCACTCCCTCAGTACTGACCCTCTGACAGTGCGACACGCCCGCAGTACTGACCCTCCGACAGCGCATTGTGTCTAACTGAGCGCATTCCTATATGAATGAGGTAGTGCTGGCTCAGATGGTAGGCTGGCCTAATGTTCCCTCCTAATCCTGCCTTCCACCTCTGGAAGTGATTTCGGATCGCAGGACTGGGATGAAAAGAGAAGGAACACAGAGACGCAGAATCCCGGTGAGATCATCTGATCTTTGGCAGCGTTCCCTGAGTTGGCCTGTTTTGGTCACTTGGCCTTTGTCTGAATCAGTGGGGAATTTGTGAAATGTAAACTCAGAACCAGTGCCTGCTCAATTCCCTCTCTGCTCCAGCTCAGTTATTCTTGTTTCTCCGCCTGGGAAGCGAGCGGGTCCCAGCCAGCCTGAAATCCCAGGCCTAATGATCCTCTCTCTGCTGCTCCCCCCTCAGCCCCGGCAAACTGGGTTGTGATCTTTCTGTGCGCCTGATCAGCTGCATTGGCGCTTCCTCCATCACAAAAAGAATTTATGGCACTTCCCCGCCGAGTCCTCCGTTGGCGAACTGGTAAAAGGCACTACGTAAATGCAATTCCTCCCTCCCAAGCTCTTTTCACAACAAGACAGTGGGATTGGCGGGATTGTGGGTTGACTAGATGATCACCCAGCGCAGAGGAGTGGCCCAGGACTGAGATCCAAGCCGGTGAAACGCCACCCTCGTCAGGCCATCCCATCCGGTGTCTCCCTGGATACGGGGCCTACACGATTCAGTCATCCTTTCAGACCGAAGGAGGAGGAACAGAGCGCCTGCATAATCTCCCACAAGGCAACTGATGTCCCAAGTTGACGTCACTGCCAAACAGAGGGCTAGCGAAGGGGTCGTCTTGCAGGAAATTGGCAGCCATTTTGTGAGCAGCAAGCTCTCACTGACCGCCCCTTCCCCAAACGTGGCGGCACAGTGGGAGGCCTGTTAATCAGGGAGGCCCTGCAGCCAGAGGAGAAGTCCCCAAGAACCCAGTGGTCAGACGGGAAAGCTCAGGGCCTAGGCTGCAGGTTCAGTCATAATAGGAGGGCCGGGTGATAATGAAGGAGGAGGAGACCTGAGGGCCTAGTGAATGGAGGGAAGCCTGAGGGTCCAGTGGTAATGAAGGGAAGCCTGAGGGCCCATTGATAATGGAGGGAGGCCGAAGGGCCCAGCAATAATGGAAGGATGTGAGAGTGCCCAGTGATAACAGAGGGAGGCCTGAGGGCCCAATGATATCAGAGGGAGAACTGAGGGCCCAATGATAACAGAGGGAGGACTGAGGGCCCAGCGATAATGGTGCAGGTTCAGTCATAATAGGAGGGCCGGGTGATAATGAAGGAGGAGGAGACCTGACGGCCTAGTGAATGGAGGGAAGCCTGAGGGTCCAGTGGTAATGAAGGGAAGCCTGAGGACCCATTGATAATGGAGGGAGGCCGAAGGGCCCAGCAATAATGGAAGATGTGAGAGTGCCCAGTGATAACAGAGGGAGGCCTGAGGGCCCAGTGATAACAGAGGGAGGCCTGAGGGCCCAATGATAACAGAGGGAGGACTGAGGGCCCAATGATAACAGAGGGAGGACTGAGGGCCCAGCGATAATGGATGGAGACAATGAGGACCTGCAAAACACACGCAATGCCTAAAACCCAGGAAGTGGTGAACTGAAGCAAGCTGTTCCAATTCCACTTCCCCACTGGCCAGCTTCTGCTTGTTACTCAACAGTTTCTCAATTCCCCTTTTCACTGGGGGGTCGAAGTCTCCCTGTTTTGGTCAACCACTTCCGAAGGACGTCTGAGGTACAACACTGACTGTAGCCAGCTCACACTGTCCCTGAAAGGGACAGCGAGAGGATTGTTATGTCGAGAATGCGAGAAACCTCCATTTGCTTGCTGCCCGGTTTCACTCAGCGGCAGGATTTGGAAATACCTGACAATCCGTCAGACCCACAGAGGGTGACCATACCCAGCAAAGAGTCACAGTCAATCATCAGCCCACCATCCTCTCAAAGAAAACGCCATTCTCATTCCTCACTGTGCAACTTTACTGTCCTCAACGCTGTCCCTATCAAACACTCCCCAGGACAGGGACAGCACGGGGTCAGATACAGAGTAAAGCTCCCTCTACACTGTCCCCCCATCAAACACTCCCCTGGACAGGGACAGCACGGGGTCA
>NC_057754.1:6921412-6943023 GCF_004010195.1 Chiloscyllium plagiosum
ACAGAGAGAGACAGAGACAGAGAGAGACAGAGACAGAGAGAGACAGAGACAGAGAGAGACAGAGACAGAGAGAGACAGAGACAGAGAGAGACAGAGACAGAGAGAGACAGAGACAGAGAGAGACAGAGACAGAGAGAGACAGAGACAGAGAGAGACAGAGACAGAGAGAGACAGAGACAGAGAGAGACAGAGACAGAGAGAGACAGAGACAGAGAGAGACAGAGACAGAGAGAGACAGAGACAGAGAGAGACAGAGACAGAGAGAGACAGAGACAGAGAGAGACAGAGACAGAGAGAGACAGAGACAGAGAGAGAGACAGAGACAGAGAGACAGAGACAGAGACAGAGACAGAGAGACAGAGAAGCTTAGGCTAAATTAAGGTGCCTAAACCCTTGCTGTAAAGGCCTCCCTGATGGGACTGGAAATAGCTACACTTGCTAAGGAACAGCAAATGGGAGAACTCTTGTGGTGCAGCAGTTAAGTTCCTGCCTCTGAGGCCTGGGTTCAAGACCAGCCTGCTCCAGAGAGGAAGATGTTATATCATCCCTGAACAGGGTGATTAGAGTACAGAAGGGGAGGTGGTGGCATCACTGTAATGGCTCTGGGTGAGAGATACAGAAGCACAGGCCAGCACTCTGAAGATATGGGCTCAAATCCCAGCCATGGTGGGATGTTAACTCCCTCCAATCTGATGGCCTAATGGTGACCATCTAGTCACTGTCACTTCTCACAAACACCTATCTGGATTTCTTTAGGGAAGATAATCTGCTCTCCTTACCCATTCTGGCCCACATGTGAGTCCAGACCCACAGCAATGTGGGTGATCCATAATGCCCTCTTGGCAATTAGGGGTAGATTGTAATTACTGACCCAGCCAGCAATGCCCACATCCCATGGATGAGTAGGAAAAGACCAGCAACAGGGACCCCTGCTGCATCCTCTCTCTCCTGGGTACACTGCGATGGGACGTTCTCTACCTCAGCTGCACTTTGGCTGGAAACAGATTCCCCCTCAATGTGATATCAGTCAACCTTTGCTAACTCATCCCAGATGTGCAATACTTCTCCGGGAATCAAAAGGGAAGGATGCCTCCCTCTGAACTTTCCCCGGTCTACAATCAGCAAACACCATTTCTGAATATGTTGAGGCCATTTAGTTATGAATCAGAAGGAACAGAGAATGTTCAAGACAGAAGTTGACAGGTCTCTAGATGTCAAAGAATGTGGGAAGAGTGCAGGAAAATGGGGCTGAGGCAGGAGATGAGCTGTGGATGGTAAAGCAGGCTTGAGGGGTCAAATAGCCCTCTCTCCTGTGAGAGAGAGAGAGAGAGAGAGAGAGAGAAAGCGAGCGAGATAAAGCAAGTGAGAAAGTGAGTGAGAGCGTGAGCGAGTGACAGAAAGCAAGCGAGCGAGCTGTGGAAGTTGAAACATCCTGTTGCTACTGACAATGGAGACTTGGACACAATATTGAGAATTCACAGGAACTCGTGGAGCATATTCAGACATGACTTTTAAAATGGAATGTGAAGAACATACAGGGCAATAGAGGAAAAACAGCAAGTGGGAAATTAAGAGATTGGAATTAGTTGGCCAAATCTTACAATGGTATATGATGCACATCCAGGGTCTGGTTTTGAAAAGAATTTGACGCAAATCATCTGTCAAACAGCCAGGGATGTAGGAAGATGCTGCCATGGTGAGTTGGGCAGAACGGTGGCACAGTGGTTAGCACTGTTGCATCACAGTGCAAGAGACCCGGGTTCAATTCCCGCCTCAGGCGACTGACTGTGTGGAGTTTGCACATTCTCCCCGTGTCTGCGTGGGTTTCCTCCCACAGTCCAAAGATGTGCAGGTTAGGTGAATTGGCCATGCTAAATTGTTAGGTGAAGGGGTAAATGTCGGGGAATGGGTCAGGGTGGGTTGCGCTTCGGCGGGTCGGTGTGGACTTGTTGGGCCGAAGGGCCTGTTTCCACACTGTAAGTAATCTAAAAAAAAAGTCGCAACATCACGGATGGATGGAGGGAGATGGGGGGGGGGGGAGAATGTTACTCACTAACTCCCCACCTCTTACCTGATAGATGGCTTCATCGCAGGCATTCTGGAGTCCCAGGTTCACCATTGTGTTCTGCAGCGTGCGACCCATATAAAACTCCAGGGACAGGTAATAAATACGCTGCAGGGTGGAAGAGGAAGGCAGGAAGAGAAAGAAATAACTTCAGCAACCGAGGCAAACAAAGACTGGGAAGACCAAAACATGCTAACAATGGGGACAGAACATCCTCCGGATCAGACTGAAATATTTACAAAGACCAGCTGCACAGGCTAGGCTTGTATACCCTTGAGTGAAAAAGACAAAAGCGTGATACAATGAAGGACTTTTTTAAAAATTTATTTGTGGGCATCGTTGGCTGGCCAACATTTCTTGCCTATCCCCAGTTGCCCTCAAGAAGCTGGTGGAGAGCTGCTTCCTTGATCCATTGCAGTTTATGTGCTGCTGGGTCACCACAGTGCCATTGGCAAGATCTGTACCAGTGACAGGAAAGGATCGCTGATAGATTTCCAAGTCAGGATGGCTAGTGGCTTGGTTGTGCCAGTGGTATCTGCTTCCCATGTCCTTCTAGAAATGAAAGTGGTCATTGGTTGGGAACGTGCTGCCTAAGGATCTTTGGGGAATTCCTGCAGTGCATCTTGTAGATGGTCCACACTGTTGTAACAGAGTGTTAGTGTTGGAGGGATTTGGTGTTTCTGGGTGTGGTGCCAATCAAACAGGGGCTGCCTTGTCCTGGATGGTGTCAAGTTTCTAGAGTGTTTTTGGAGCTGCTCTATCCAGGGGCATGTGGGGAGTATTGCTTTCTGACTTGCGCCTTGTCGACAGTAGACTGGCTTTGCAGACTCAGGAGGGGAGTTACTCACTGCAGTATTCCCAGCCTCTGACCTGCTCCTGTAGCCAGTGTTTACGTGGTGAGTCGTCAAGTGAGAATTTCAAACTAGAAGTTGCTAGATTTTTGAGGGAATTAAAGGTTACAGAATGGAAACAGATAGACGGTGTTAATTCACTAATCGATTGGCAGAGCAGGCTGAATGGTCTGTCTCTGCACCAACAGCTTGGCTCCTTTCTCCACAGCCCTGCTGACTGAACACTGAGCTGGCAGCACACCAGGATACTGCGTCGGTTATGGGAGGGGAGGGAATTCCCTATTGCAATCATAGGGGGCAGCTAGGGTCTCTTCAGCCTTCAATGCAGCTAACCCACAGATACCATTCCTGAAGCTGAATGGCATGACTTGTTGGTGAGACAGGCAGATATGGGGGAAGGAAGAACAGGAAGCTGCACAGGCAGAGTGAGCCCCTCAGTCACTCAACCTGTAAATGCTGTTCAATACTGTATAGAGACAGACCTGTCCCCACCAGTACTGTACCCCAGTGTTATACAGAGACAGACCTGTCCCCACCAGTACTGTACCCGTGTTACACAGTGACATATCTGTCCCCACCCGTACTGTACCCCAGTGTTATACAGTGACAGATCTGTCCCCACCAGTACTGTACCCCAGTGTTATACAGTGACAGATCTGTCCCCACCAGTACTGTACCCGTGTTTTACAGTGACAGACCCGTCCCCACCAGTACTGTACCCGAGTGTTATACAGTAACAGACCTGTCCCCACCAGTACTGTATCCCAGTGTTTTACAGTGTCAGACCTGTCCCCACCCGTACTATACCCCAGTGTTATACAGCGACAGACCTGTCCCCACCCATACTGTACCCCAGTGTTATACAGCGACAGACCTGTCCCCACCTGTACTGTACCCCAGTGTTATACAGTGACAGACCTGTCCCCACCTGTACTGTACCAGTGTTTTACAGCGACAGACCTGTCCCCACCTGTACTGTACCCCAGTGTTATACAGTAACAGACCTGTCCCCACCACTGTACCCCAGTGTTTAACAGCGACAGACCTGTCCCCACCCGTACTGTACCCCAGTGTTATACAGTAACAGATCTGTCCCCACCCGTACTGTACCCCAGTGTTATACAGTGTCAGACCTGACCCCACCCGCCAGTGTTTTACAGTGACATACCGGCCCCCCCCCGTCCGTTCCCCAGTGTTATACAGTGACATATCTGTCCCCACCCGTACTGTACCCCAGTGTTATACAGTGTCAGACCTGTCCCCACCCGTACTGTGCCCCAGTGTTATACAGTGACATATCTGTCCCCACCCGTACTGTACCCCAGTGTTATACAGTGACAGACCTGTCCCCACCCGTACTGTACCCCAGTGTTATACAGTGTCAGACCTGTCCCCACCCGTACTGCACCCCGGTGTTATACAGTAACAGACCTGTCCCCACCAGTACTGTACCCCAGTGTTATACAGTGACAGACCCGTCCCCACCAGTACTGTATCCCAGTGTTTTACATTGTCAGACCTGTCCCCACCCGTACTGTACCCCAGTGTTATACAGTGACAGACCTGTCCCCACCCGTACTGTACCCTAGTGTTATACAGTGACAGACCCGTCCCCACCAGTACTGTGCCCCAGTGTTTTACAGTGTCAGAGCTGTCCCCACCAGTACTGTGCCCCAGTGTTATACAGTGACAGACCTGTCCCCACCCGTACTGTACCCTAGTGTTATACAGTGACATATCTGTCCCCACCAGTACTGTACCCCAGTGTAATACAGAGACAGACCTGTCCCCACCAGTACTGTACCCCAGTGTTATACAGGGACAGACCTGTCCCCACCTGTACTGTACCCGAGTGTTATACAGTGACAGGCCTGTCCCCACCAGTGCTGTACCCCAGTGTTATACAGTGCCAGACCCGTCTCCACCCGTACTGTACCCCAGTGTTATACAGAGACAGACCTGTCCCCACCCGTGCTGTACCCCAGTGTTATACAGAGACAGGCCTGTCCCCACCAGTGCTGTACCCCAGTGTTATACAGTGACAGACCTGTCCCCACCCGTACTGTACCGCAGTGTTATACAGTGTCAGAGCTGTCCCCACCAGTACTGTACCCGTGTTATACAGTAACAGACCTGTCCCCACCAGTACTGTACCCCAGTGTTATACAGTAACAGGCCTGTCCCCACCCGTACTGTACCCCAGTGTTATACAGCGACAGACCTGTCCCCACCAGTACTGTACCCGTGTTATACAGTAACAGACCTGTCCCCACCAGTACTGTATCCCAGTGTTTTAGTGTCAGAGCTGTCCCCACCAGTACTGTACCCCAGTGTTATACAGTGACAGACCTGTCCCCACCCGTACTGTACCCCAGTGTTATACGGCGACAGACCTGTCCCCGCCTGTACTGTACCCCAGTGTTATACGGCGACAGACCTGTCCCCACCAGTACTGTACCCCAGTATTATACAGAGACAGCCCTGTCCCCCACCCGTACTGTATCCCAGTGTTATACAGAGACAGCTCTGTCCCCCACCCGTACTGTATCCCAGTGTTATACAGTGACAGACCTGTCCCCCACCAGTACTGTACCCCAGTGTTACACAGTGCGAGACCCGTCTCCACCAGTACTGTACCCCAGTGTTATACAGAGACAGGCCTGTCCCCACCAGTGCTGTACCCCAGTGTTATACAGAGACAGACCTGTCCCCACCAGTGCTGTGCCCCAGTGTTATACAGTGACAGACCCGTCCCCACCCGTACTGTACCCCAGTGTTTTCCAGAGACAGGCCTGTCCCCACCAGTACTGTACCCCAGTGTTATACAGTGACAGGCCTGTCCCCACCCATACTGCACCCCAGTGTTATACAGTGACAGACCTGTCCCCACCCGTACTGTACCCCAGTGTTATATAGCGACAGACCTGTCCCCACCAGTGCTGTACCCCAGTGTTATACAGCGACAGACCGGTACAAGAAATCCAGGAACAGAATGCCAGAGAATATTTCCTGTCATTTTTCCTAGTGGTGCTTAGCATACTACATGTAGGATGAATTGCATTGAATTTATAATGTTGAGTGCAAGTTGTCCGTGGGGCTAGTGTAGTGCAGTTTATTGAGCATGGTTTCTGTGGAAACTTTCCATCTGGCCCTCACACTGTAATGCCTTGAAGCTTTACACATGATGTAATAATTCACATGCTCAGAGAGCCAAACAACTGGTGGGTTTGATGGTTTTTTGATTCGGGATACAGCACCTGTCTGGCAAGCCTCAGTGTGGATGCTGCTGATGTGTTAACGATCTGGAGGACTGAGTGCGCAGCACGGCCGAACCTCCAATAATTTCGGCCACCCCAGTGTGCTCGGCCTACAAACCAGCAAATTAGCTTTGTGGTGGAAAAGAGCATTGCAGTTCAAATGCTCAGTCAGACAGTCATCGGGGAAAAGCACTTAGGAGGGAGACAAAAAAAAAGACTTTGGCATTTCACTGAGTAAACCTCTGAAGATTTCAGATCCAAGCCCACGCCCGTCAGCCCAGCAATGCTGCTCTATTCCTACAGCCCAGAGAGTTTATTTCTCCCAACGGCTTGGCAATACAGAACCGGGAGTCACACTCGAAGGATTATGGGCTACACCACTTAGGACTGGGATGAAGAGAAGTCTCCTCACCCAGACAGTGGTGAGCCTGTGGGCTTGGATGGGTTTTCACAGAGGTGGGAGATGTAGGGGGAATCGGGGGATATTTCGTAGGTTGGTGGGGATGGAGATTTGGAGAGGGAGCTTGATGATCAGCAGGAGATGCTGAGCAAGCAAGTGCTGACAGGTCTTTGGTGGCCTGCGTATGCAGGGTGACCTGTATAGCACGTTTTCAGGCAACGTTTCACCAGCGCAAGGAGATATTAGAGACAAGCAATGAAAAGTTCAAAGAAGTAGTCAATTTTAAGGGCCATCTTAAAAGACCAAACAACAGGTCAGCATAGAAACAGGCACCTCAGTCCACCAAGACTGCACTAACATGATATCTTTCTAAACTAAAAATCTTTCACCTCTCCACAGCCCAGATCTCTTTATTCCCTGCCTGTTCATTTGGCTGGCAAGATATCTCCTAACCGTTGCTACTGTATCTACCCCCATCACCTCCTCTGGGTAACACATTCCAGGCACTTACCACCCTCTGTGTGTAAAAAAAAAAGAGACTTGCCCCTTTTATCTTAAAGGTAATTGACATTTCTAAGCTGGGAAAAAGACCCATTCTACCTGTGGCTCTCAATTTTGTTAACTTCTATCAGATCATCCTTAATCCTTTGACATTCAAACAAAAACAAACCAAGTTTAGCCAATATCTCCTCGTTGTTAATACCCTCCAAACCAGGCAGCTTCCTGGGAAACCATTTCTGAACCCTCTCCAAAGCCTCCACATCCTTCTACTAGTGTGGCGACCAGAACTGTACACAATATTCCAAATGTGGCCTGACCAAAGTTCTATACAGCCATAATGCAACTTGCCAATTTTTTTACACTATCCCACAACTGATGTAGGCAAGATTACTGTAAACCTTCTTGAATACCTTATCCCCTTGTGTTGTCACTTTCAGGGAACTATGGGCCTGTATGCCTAGATCCCCCTGTATGTTGACGCTAGTAAGGGTTCTGCAATTTATTACATACTTCCCTCCTGCGTTAGACCTTCCAAAATGCATCACTTGCAACAGTAAGCCCCATTTTAGAAGCAGTAGGAGGCCATTCAGCTCCTTAATGCTGTCCCGTGACAGTGTCAGATCACAGCTGATCCACAACTATTCCACTTTTCATAAAGCTTACCCAAACAATTTTATTAATGTCAGACCTTGTTTTTTATTAAATTGATCTTGCAATCTGAACAGTTTTTGGGGGGGTGGGGGCAGCAGAAGGTGGAAGACTTCCAGATTTCTACCTCACTTTGAGAGGAAGGGTTTCCTCACACCCCCCTGAACAGCCTGGTTGCCATTTTAAGGTTCTGCCACCCACACGTACCCGGTCGCCAACCCAACCCCCCCCCACCCCGGTCCCTCACCTTGATACTACCATAAGACATAGGAGCAGTAACTAGGCCATTCGGCCCATCGAGCCTGCTCCACCATCCAATCATGGCTGATAAGTTTCTCAACCCTTGACAATCAAGAACCCATCTATCTCAGTCTTAAATATCATCAATGATCTGGCCTCCACAGCCTTCTATGACAGTGAATTCTGTAGATTCACCGCTCTCTGGCTGAAGAAGTTTCTCCTTGTCTGGATTGGTCCCCCTCCCCACAACAGGAAATAGTCTTTCCCCATTGATCCCATTGAATCATATCATCAGGAAGCTCTCAACTGGACAGAGACAATGAGATCTGAGTGAGAGTGAGAAGAGACTGGGTGAAACCGCATAGACGTCATCCTGAAAGAGAGAGAGATGGTCTGAGATAACCTCAGATTCCTCTCCTTCAGGGTGGTAACTGTACACTGACTTGTATCTCTCAGTCCTCTCTCTCAGGGAAATATCTGTACACTGACTCAGTCCCCTCTCATTGTGTTATCTGTGCACCAACTGGGACCACTCAGTGCACAAGGGACTGATTGGTATCTCTTTGTCCTGCCTCTTATCTGCACACAGTCTAGTATTTTTCAGGTTTGTTCTTGTTCAGGGAGACGTGCATGTACGGACTGCTCTCTCTTATAGCCTCCCCCCTCTCTCTCGGAGGTACCTGTGCACTGACTAGTATCTCTCACTGACTGAGTGTAACAGATTCTCATTGAGATCACATCCCAGATTGGTAAGGGAGGCGTAATGTGGTGCATAGTATTAAACTGGCGATTCCAAGGGCAGGAGGAAAAAGCAAGCATGCTGAAGGACTTATCACCTGCCTTGTCTTTATCAGAAATGCAGATCTGGCAACAGATCCAGAAGACACTCTCATAAGATGGAAACTCAAGGATGAGCTGCTTTTCACAAGATCGTCATGGGAAATAAAAATCTATATCTATTATCCAACCCCCATTATTTCAGCTTACAGAAGACAAGACAATCTGTCAGCAGGCCAGTATGCTGGAGAACTGCTTGTACTTTCATGGTTTCGGCATTCCACTCGGACAACACCCAAACCTTATGGAAGGGGGAGGTGACTACAAGGTCAGCAAGGCTAATTCAGGAGTCAAAGTGTGGCTTCATCAGTCCCAAGGAGTCCAGTCCCTTTGGAGGGTGGAAAGCAGCAACAAGCTGGGGCCTGACCCTGTCAGATCACTGTCTCAGGAATGACAGCGAGAGCACCATTTTTAACATCAGCTGCGGTCCCACCTGCATCCAGGTGAACGCCAACCATCTATCAGTTAAACAGCAAACTCAATTTATCCACAGGAAGGCCAAGCACGTTGGAGTGGGCTTTCAGATGTTGCCCTTTGGGGGGGGGGGGGGTGAATTATGCCATACCTACCCACTGTTCTGCTAAAGAAGTTACTGGAGTTCAGGATTGCCATTCCTTTGAAAGGTCAGGAGGGTCCTGGAGAGGAGGTGGAGGGAGAGTGACAGAAGAGTCTCAGCAATGAGGGACTCTAGCAACAAGGCGAGGTTGAAGAAAATGGGGTTGCTCTCCCTGGAGATGGAGGGATTCAATGATGACAAGTTTGGACAAGGTTGGGAGAGAAAAGTTGGTCCCATTGGCTGGTGGCACGAGGGCGCAGAGGATTAGGGTTTTGGGCAAATGAGAGGAAGAACTTTGTTTTTTTAAAAAAAACACACACACTGAGCAATAGGGAGGCAGAACTCACTGTACACGTGTAGTGAGTTCTGCCTTCTTATTGCTCAGGGACAATGAGTGATTTCAAAAGAGAATCAGAAGGGCATTGGAGGGAACTAAATTCCCCTGGCCACAGGGACAGAGCAGGTATTTATAGCACTGACTGGATTGCTCTACAGGGACAGCATGGACTCAATGGACCAAATGGCCTCCTCCTGTACTGTAATGACGAGAAGGGAAGTTCTGCCATGTTTTCAGTCACCCAATATTACTGCTTGTGAGAGTTTGATGTGTGCAAATTGATTGCTATGCTTCTGACGTTACAACTTAAAAGTACTTTATTGGCTGTAAACCACTAGGACCTGCGACAGTTATAAAAAGGTGCCACAGAATGGGAAACTGTCTTTGTTCTGACAACTGGTTCCAACACACTCGGGAAACTCCACCCAATTATAACATTAATGCTAGCGCTGCCAGCATATTAAAGCGCTCACTGCTTTCACCAATGAAAAGGCCTGACAAACCCATGTGGGATTGACTTGCGTAGATTTGCTGCCACCAACCCTCCTTATTGGGACTGGGCTAAACTACTGGCACTGAGTGGGGAGGGATGGCCACAAAAAGTCTTCAACAGAAGAGAGGCTCAATCTTGATTAACAGTGGACAGCAGTTACATTACAACTGAGACATGATGATTGTGTTCAACTTAACAATAGGTACACACTAGGGAGACAGTGAGGACTGCAGATGCTGGAGATCAGAGTCGAGAGAGAGTGATGCTGGAAAAGCACAGCAGGTTCAGGCAACATCCGAGGAGCAGGAAAATCGACGTTTCAGGCCGGAGCCCTTCAACAGGTACACACTACTTAGCATTTAGCACTAGAACAACAGGAACATATGGGTTAGACACTAGACGCTGATGAACTCCTCCCAGGAACAATCCCTTTCATCCTGTAGGTGGGGCTTATCTCCTGATGTTGTTAATCTTTTCAGATGCCAATTGTCTCATATAACAACACTGTCCTCCACCACCTCCCACGTTACACCCTGATCTCAATGGAACTCCACAGGTCTGTACTCTTGCCTTCCTGCAGAGTCCTCCAAGTACAGTGGCCTTAGGCGGCCACTTGTAAGAATTAATCAAAATGCAGGAGACAGCAATGGAAATACTCAAAAAGGACCTTGTTCAAGAACTGACTGGGAGAAGATATGACAAAGATGGCAACTGTACATCTTTCCTGAAGAGGCTTTGCTCTGTATGGACTTTGGAGCCACAAGGTTCACAGTTACAACTTGTTGAGAATAACCATAGCATAAGCCATGAAGGTCACCAATCCTTGGAAAGGAAGGAAGTTATTCAGTCCCTCAAGCCCAATCCACCCTTGAGTCAGATTGTGAACAATCCACATCATAACTACCTCACCCATTCCAGCTAGGGGTCAGCCTTGGGCTGGTAGCAGCCCCACTGTTACAAAGTTTAAAGGTTCAAGCCCCACACCTTGGTTAACAACAACTTGCACTCAAATCACATATGGACATTGGGAAAAAACACAAGGTACCTTACGGCAGTGCTACCAAACTAAATTCAATCCTGAAGCCATCCAAGGAGGAGGGACAGAGTGAGTGACTGAGTGGCAGAGAAGGGCTAAGGAGGGAATTCCAGAACTTAGCACCTCAGGCACAGTCACCACCAATGATTAACATCAGAGATGGGCAAGACGCCATTCATTCCTGATGAAGGGCTTTTGCCTCGAATGCTGCCTGACCTGCTGCGCTTTTCCAGCACCATTCTAATCTAGACGCCAAACCTGGAGGAATGCAGAGACCTTGAGTACTTGAAGGGTCAGGAGACTTTGGAAAGGAAACTGAAATCAAATGAGAATTTACAAATGTAGGAATCTGAAGACTGGGCGGTAATGCAAGTCAGTGAACACAGGTACCAATAGGAGTAGACCTTTGGTCACATCAGCAGTGTTGATGTTTGCTACTGAATTTTAGCTGTGGGAAATTCCCTCCTCCTGAAGTCTTGTAAATGATTTTTATAGATTTACACTGCTGACATTCCAATACACAAAGAGCAGAAAGGATTCAGGGGACAAGTTGAAAACTACTGAGGTTTCCTGCATGGTTTGAAATCCATCCACCCACACTTCTGAAGACAGATCAATAAGAAACAGGTCAGCAAAGGAGTAGTAAAGGAATACAGTCATACAGCACGGAAACAGACCCTTCAGCCCAACTCATCAATACTGACCAGGTTTCCTAAAGTGAACTAGTCCCATTTGCGTGCATTTGGCCCACATATCCCTCTAAAGCTTTCCTATTCACGTACCTGTCCCAAATGGGTTTTTAAAATGTTGCAATTATACAAACCTCTCCCACTTCCTCAGGCAGATCATTTCAGATATGCACCACCCTCTGTAAAAAAAAAAAGTTACCCCAGACCCTTTCAAACCTTACCCCTCTCACCTCAAGTCTATGCCCTCCAGTTTTGGACTCCCCTACCCTGGGAAAAGACTATTCACCTCCTCTAGGTCTCTCATGAATTTATAAACCTCTAGGAGAACACCCCTCAGCCTCTCATGCTCCAGGGAAAGTACCCGCAGCCTATCCAGCCTCTCCTTATATCTCAAACCCTCCAGTCTTGGTAAGGTCCTTGTAAATCTTTCTTTGCACCCTTTGATAACATCGGTCATATTTCTAGGATGATCAGGATTGTATGTAGTACTCCAAATGTGACCTTACCAATATCTTGTACAGCTGCAACATGATGCCCCAACTCCTGTACACAACGATCTGATCAATGAAGGTAAGTACGCTAAACGCCTTCTTCACCACCCTGTCTACCTGTGATACCACTTTGAAGGAGTTAAGTACCTGCACCCCCTCTCTGTTCAACAACACTGCCCAGGGCTCTACTATTCACAGTGTAAGTCCTGCCCTGGTTTGCCTTGCTAAAATGCAACACCTCATATTTATCCAAGTTAAACTGCCAGTCCTCGGCCCACTGAGTTGATCAAGATCCCACTGTACTGAGAGATAACCTTCTTCATTGTCCACTATACCAGCAATTTTGGTGTCATCATGTGCAAAGCTACTAACCATGCCTTCTATATGCTCACCCAAATTGTTGAAATAAATGACAAATACCAGTGGACCCAGCACTGAACACTGCGGCACACTACTGGTCACAAGCCTTCAGCCTGAACAACTGTCTATCACCAGCCTCTGGCTCCTACCATCAAGCCAATTTTGTAATCCAAAAATAGATTTATTCATTAAATCAAATTTAAAATCCTCCAGCTGCCAAGGTGGGATTTGAAATTAAATCTCCACAGCGTTAGTCAGGTCCTAGGTTACAATACCATTATGCTGCTGTATCATTACAAGGGCCAGACTGTGATCTTAGAGGGGTAAGGTGCATTCTTCCTATCTGTATTTAACAAGAAAGCAGATGTTAGCCAGGCCACGGAGATACAGGGGGAAGCTCAGTCAGGAAAAGGATTGGGAATTAATGTGGAGGAGCTATTGAAGAAGCTGGTGGTATTTCAAGCTGATGAAGTACCTGGAGCAGATGGATACTAAAGGAAGTGAGAGTGGCCATTGCAGGGTCATCGGCCAGAATTGTACAGTATTAGATTCAGGAGTGGTACGACAGCATTAGAGAATTACAAACAATTACACCCCTGTTCAAGTAGGTTGAAAGGTTCGGCACTATCAGAAGGGCTGTCTTCTGGATGAGTTGTTAAAACAAACCTACCGGCCTTCTCAGGTGGACGGGAAAGTTCCCCAGCTACTATTGGAAGAACTGCAGTGGTTGGGAGCTTTGTCCCCAGGATGCTGCCTAATAGCTATCCTTTAATCATTGGGTTAAAATCTGAAACATCCCGCTGCCTCGAGAAAGCAACCAACATAATCAAAGACCTCTCCCGTTATACTCTCTTCTGTCCGATAGAAGGTATACAAGTTTGAATACACGCATAAGGACAGCTTCTTCCCCACTGTTATCAGACTTTTGAACAGATCTCTCTGATGTTAAGCCTGATCTCTCTTTCTGCACCTTCTCTGCTGCTGTAACACACTGTTCTGCTACCCCTGACGCACTTCGTGTGGTATGATCTGCCTGAACAGCACGCAAAATACTTAACTGTATCTTGGCACACAGAGGCATAGTCATAGAGATATACAGCATGGAAACAGACCCTTCGGTCCACCTTGTCCATGCTGACCAGCTATGTCTCTTTTATATCCTTCTTCTCTCACCCTAAACCTATGCCTCTAGTTCTGGACTCCCCCACTCCAGGGAAAAGACCTTGTCTATTTATTCCATCCGTGCGCCTCAACATTTTATAAACCTCTGTCAGGTCACCCCTCAGCCTCCGATGCTCCAGGGAAAACAGCCCCAGCCTGTTCAGCCTCTCCCTGTAGCTTAAACCCTCCAAACTTGGCAACATCCTTGTAAATCTTTTCTGAACCCTTTCAGGTTTCACAACATTGTTCCGATAGGAAGGAGACCAGAATTGCACGCAATATTCCAACAGTGGCCTAACCAATGTCCTGTACAGCTGCACCACGACCTCCCAACTCCTGTACTCAATACTCTGACCAATAAAGATGTGGCAACGATAAATCAAGTGTGGGTCGACCTGCAGCACATGAACTGCAACAGTTCAAGACCGTCTTCTTAACAGCAGTTAGGGACAATTTCTGACCGGCCAGGAATGCCCCCAATTGAACAAAAACAGAAGACTGCCATTTTGGACTCAGAAATAAGAGCAGGCCATTCAGCCCTATAAAGGTTCAAAAAGACCATGGCCAATCCAACTAGGGTTGAGACTTCACTTTCCTCCTGACTGTCCCCCCCATACCCTTCAATCAAACTTCGGTCTTAATTTGGCCTTGAATATATTGACCACGAGAGAAGCCAATCTTCCTCCCAATTACACGGCTGTCCTCCGCAGAAAGGCTGCCAACATCATAGACCCATAGCACTGCAGTAACGATCTCCTCCAACCTCTTCTGTCAGGTAGAAGATACAGGATCCTGAACTGGCACCAGCGGGCTCAGGAACAGCTTCTTCCCGGCTGTTATTAGCACCTGATGAGTGGACCCTCCAGCCTCAATTTATGCTGATCTTACTGACGTTGTAACCTGTATGCCTCTGCCTGAGTATTTTGATCTGCATCTGCTTCCTTACCAGGATGTGCCTAGGACCTGCTTTTCACTGTACTTGTGACAATAAAATCAATCAATAACACTGCCTCCACTATTTGATGGCAAAGAGAACTCCTAGACAAGCTCCAGAAAAAAAATTCCTCCTCATTCTAGTCTTAAAATGGAAAGTTACAAATCGCACATCATCAGGTTGTAGTCCAACAGGTTTATTTGGAAGCACTAGCTTTCAGAGCACTGCTCCTTCATCAGGTGGCTGTGGAGTATAAGACAGTAAGACCCAGAATTTGTAGCAAAAGTTGAGTGTGTGATGGAACTGAAATTATATATTGAAAAAGACCCTGATTGTTTATCTCATCTTTTAGAATGAGCATGTTGGTTTCAGTTCTGTCATATGCAAATCGCAGAACTTTTTTAAACTTACATTCTCTCGTGAGCTTTAACAATTGGTGTCATGTCGGCCCAGATCATGTATTGAAGGTGTGAGGTGCCCTGCGTGAGACTGTCTGTACCACAATGGTCAGACTGATTCTAATCTAAAAAACGGATTTACAGAATCTGATATGGATTCATGCAGCTTTTGAGCAAAATAAAATGTAATTCTGTCAGTAGAAATTCACCCCGCAAACTTATATGTGCGTGTGTCTGTCTGGGGTGGGGTTTAGGAGTCTGTGAGAGAGTGGGAGGGTAAAGGGCATGTGTAATTATTCTGAAACACTGCTTTCCCATTCTAGGCTTGGTCAGTGTTGTCCATTCGAGTTGCAGATTATCATGTCTTATTTATTTTGGTAATTAACTTGGGAAAGGGGGGGGGGTCGCAGTTAGGGATGGATAACAAATGCTGGACTTGCGTCCAATGCCCAGTGGGACTGCACTGACAAGAAACTGCTACTAATCTACACTAGTCCCACCTCCCTGCACTGCGCCCACAGCCTTGAATGTTATGACTCTTCAAATGTTTCTCCAAGGACTTCTTGAGAAAGTGAAAGGTTTCCTGCCCGAACTGCCATCCCAGGAAGCACATTCCAGATTCCCACCACTCTCTGGGTGAGACAAGTGTGCTCATATCCCCTCTAAACCGCTTGCCTTTCACCATAAAGTCATGCTGCCTTATTAGTGACCCTTTGACTAAGGGGTACAGCCACTTTTTAATTATCCTGTCTATGCCCCTCAATCTCCTACTCTATCAGGAACCCCCACCTTCTCTGCTCCCTAGAACACATGAGCTAGGAGTGACCTGATAAGACATTTATGAAATTAGCAATCTTCAAGAAGATTTGTGGCTCAGGTTGATGACTTGTACGTAAGTTAGCTCACTGAGCTGGAAGGTTTGTTTTCAGACATTTGGTCACCATGGATAGGTGGAATAGCCAAA
Organism: Chiloscyllium plagiosum; assembly: GCF_004010195.1. Classification (NCBI taxonomy): domain Eukaryota; kingdom Metazoa; phylum Chordata; class Chondrichthyes; order Orectolobiformes; family Hemiscylliidae; genus Chiloscyllium; species Chiloscyllium plagiosum. The sequence continues at coordinate 6,937,631 of NC_057754.1, forward strand.
CGATTTACAACAATGTTACTGAGATTAGAGGGTTTGAGTTATAAACAGCTAGAAAGACTAGGACTGCTTATCCCCTACAGCACCAGAGACAAAGGAACAACCTCATAAAGGTTTATAAAATCATGAAGGGCACAGATAGGGTGAATAAACAAGGTCTTTTTCCAAGGATGGAGTTGTCCAAAACCACAGGGCATAGGTTTAGGGTGATGGGGAAAGATTTAAAAGGGACCTGAGGGGTAACGTTTTTACGCAGAGGTATGTATATGGAACGTGCTGCCAGATGAAGCTGAGGCTGGTACTTTGACAACATTTAAAAGGCACCTGGATGAATGGGAGGGGTTTAAGAGGGATCTGGGAAAACAGAACAAGATCAGATTGGGACGTCAGGTCAGTGCAGAGGAGTTGCACCAAAGAGTCTGTTTCCGTGCTCTAAGACTCTTCATAGCTGCACAGCGCCAACTCAACTCAAAGGGTCAATCAGTTCAATGCACAGGGATTCTTGCCATCCTGTTCCCTCACTCCTGGAACACTGGGGAAATGGAGATGGGAATCACTGACAGGAGTGGCCCGAATCAGCGACTTGCTCGCCATCTGAGCCATACCCCTCGTTGACATACAGCCTCCCACTACTGTGCCAGGCTTTGCAGAGAGAGGCCTGGGGAAGGAAACAGTAGCTCCTCTCTCACAGAGCATCCACAGTAAAAATAGCCCCTCTCAAAACGCAGCTGAAGGTCAAAGGGTGAGACAAGTATTACCCAACTCATTTTGCACGATACTGAGAAAGATTGGAGACACACTTCACGGTTTAATTAACCAAAAATCTAAACCAGCCACTCCACAGTTTGAGCTCAGTCTTGCTGCTAGAACCGAGAATGCTACATAGCCAGCAAACGTCATCCACATCGATCTGGAGTCTGCCTTTCGTGAAGCACACCGGGACGTTGCCAGTATGCACCACTGAAGCACTTCTTTATTGATAAAGCCCAGATAAGCCGAGGAAAGGTGCTCAGTTCTTCTTTGGCAGTTAGAGGGCCCTTTTCAGGCTCCTTAAGATAGGAGTCTCAACAGGGGCTTGGCCACTAATATCGGAGACACAGTACAGACACCTGCAAAGACCTTAACTCAAGGAAATGGTGTTAGCAAAAAGAGGAGCTGGGGGAAGGGAAAGGAGACATTCAATCCACCTCATTGTCAGGCAAAACAGCAGCGGGACAGAGAGAGAGGGGGACAGAGAGAGAGGGAGACAGAGAGAGAGGGGGACAGAGAGAGAGAGGGACAGAGAGAGGGTGGGTCAGAGCGAGTGGAGCAGAGAAGGATAGGGGCAGACAGAGGGGTACAGAGTGAGAGGGGCAGGGAGAGAGGGACAGAGAGAGGGGGCAGAGAGAGGGGGGCAGAGAGAGGGGGGCAGAGAGAGAGGGGACAGAGAACATAGAACATAGAACATAGAAGAATACAGCGCAGTACAGGCCCTTTGGCCCTCGATGTTGCGCCGATCCAAGCCCACCTAACCTATACTAACCCACTATCCTCCATATACCTATCCAATGCCCGCCTAAATGCCCATAAAGAGGGAGAGTCCACCACTGCTAACCTTACAGCCTGTTTTATACTGTATTTCAATGTCCTTCCTACCGAAGTGCATCACCTCACACTGCTCTGCATTAATCCTCATCTGCCATAAACCTGAAAACTACACCAATGTGTCACTGTCCTGTTGGAGTTCCACACTGTCCATCACAAACATTATAATTCTTCCAGGTTTAGTATCTGCATATTTTGAAATTGTCCTACAGTCACACACCACACAGAAATACCGATTCACTCACTATTGTGAGGAAGTGCACTATTCACACACTCCCTGAGGACAGACTTAAATACTGACACCCACCAGACAAAGCAAGTGAAATGCTGACAAGGTCACCCTGGAGCAAGAGAAATACCGACAGACATTCCAACAGAGAGAGAGAGAGAGACACACAGAGAGAGAGAGGGACACAGAGAGAGAGAGAGACACACACAGAGAGAGAGAGACACACAGAGAGGGAGAGAGACACACAGAGAGGGAGAGAGAGACAGACACACACGCAGAGACACACACACACTAACAAAATTCACTAAGCATCATTCTGCCTTGTCCAAATCTGCTTAAACAATTGCTTTGTGTCTAATGTCTCCTTGAATAACCTTCAGGAGAAGCAGCATAGCGAGAAAGGGAGGACAGTATCTGTAGATTTTGTTTCACGGTCTGTCACCCCAGATTGATGACAAATCATCGTGTGTGGATTTACTGTGGACTGGGCTGTGTAATGTTGCAGAGAAGGATGCGAAATCACTTATTCTAATCAGATGGTGATTGCTGATCAGACAGCATCTGAGTCAGCAGGCTAGACTGGGATGAGACGGAGCACAGGCCAACTTGTGCTGAGGCAAGGCAACAGAACTTTGCAGGCCTCTTGCTTCAACAGCACGTCGCTTATGGCACAGGAGGAGGCCATTCAGCCCTTAAAGCCTACACTGCCATTCAAAGAGCCCACAGCTTCTCTGTACTGTAACTGCCCACTGTGGCTCATTAACCCTGAACAAACAGCCAGTGGAAACTCAAATGGATCTTATGTCAAAGAAATGATAAAGGGAACTAGTATTGCACTTAATGAGGGATAGTGTGCCATAGTCTGAGCACTGCTTGGTGCATGTGATGATGGAGGTCTGTGGGCACCTTACACACAGACTGAAACGACATGTAATTGCAACAAGCAGAGGGTGGGTGATGTACTCCAAGAGGGATGGGTGTGCAGTTCCAAGGCTGACCCTGTGACCTTGTTGATTAGTGGGAGAGGGCATATGATTACAGGGCTATATTTGGAAGACAACCCTCAGGGGGTTAGAGCCAAGACACCTCGCAGATCTAAAACAGCTCGGGAAAACTGCCTGAGAGAGACTGTATGAAACCAGAGTTAGCCACAGGCAAATCAGTGCTCTGTTACTCTGTGAAAAGGCATCCTCATTCCAATCTAATATCCTCACCTCTCACCTTATCCATGGGGAGACACATTCACCCATGTCTTGTGTAAATCAAAGGCTTTTGGAAACAAATCAGATGGTTACCGTAAAGGATCAAAGCCCAGCCCCCAACAGTTCTGGACCCTAGTAGTACACACCATGTTAGCCGTGTCCACACCAGTATTTTTTTTTTACTCACTCACGGGACCTCGGCATTGCTGGCTGGCCAGTATTTACTGCCCATCCCTAGCTTCCTTTAAAGGAGGTGGTGATAAGCTGCCTTCTTGAACCATTGCAGTCAATGTGCTGGAGGTACACCCACAGTGTCCTGAGGATTTTGACCCAGTGACACTGATGGAATATATATTTCCAAATCAGAATGGTGTGGAGCGTGGGAAGGAATTTGCAGGAGAGTGGTGTTCCCATGTATCTGCTGCTCTTGTCCTTCTTGATGGAAGTGGCCAAGAGCTTGGAAGATGCTATTTAAGGAACCCTGGTGAATTTCTACAGTGCGTCTTGCAGATAGTTACAGAATGTTAGTGGTGGAGGGAATAGCTGTTTGGGGATGTGGCGCCAATCAGTTGGGGCTGCTTTGCCCTGGATGGTGCTGAGCCTCTCGAGTGTTGTTGGGGCTGAACCCACCCAGGTAAGTGGGGAACATTCCCTCACACGCCTGCCCTGTGCCTGATGCAGATCAGTTTTGGGGAGACAGGAAGGGAGTTATCCACCGCAATATCCCTAGCCTCTGACCTGCTCTTGTAGCTGTTGTGTTTATGTGGCAAATCCACTTCTGTTTCTGGTCAATGGTAACCCCTTGAACATCAAGGGGTGGCGGTTAGATTGCATTTTATTGGAGATGGCCATTGCCTGGCATTTGAGTGGCACAAATTTAATCGCCAGTGTAATACACAGACAGCCCTGTCACCATCAGTGCTGTACACCGATGTGACATAAGTGACAGGCCTGTTACCCAAAAGGAGGAGAAGTATTCTTCACCCCAATTCTTCTGTGACTTACGGTGGCATCATTGCTTATGTTCGTGGTAACTCAAGGTCCCTGAATGCAGGTTCCACTGCACATTGCTCGTGTCTAGGCCCCAGTTTCTATGTCTCATTACTTGGCACTACTGTGTCTGTGCAGAGGTCCCACTGACATATATCAGGCCCATAATACGCAACGTTCTCCAGCCTTTACTCATTGCCCTCTTCCCATCCCCCAATCTCAATGCTATAGCACCCACATTCATCCATCGCCTCCAAAATCCATCACCCAACCAGCTCTGCCCTCCCATCCAGCTTCAGAATTTATACTCAATGTCTGTTTCACCTCGCTTCCCCTGTCACCATACCTATCACACTTCCCCACAGTGAGTATTACTCCTTCACCTGTACCAACAGGGGTGTCACCGCTTTCCCCCCAGTACCCCCTTCTATTGGGCCAGTTACCCCTCACAATAGCGACATCGCCACATGCAGATCCACATGGCCCAGTACCAGGTCCCCTGTCAGTGTGCTTCCTCACCTTCAGACTATTCTATCGTCTGCAGACCCCTCTAGCCTCAGCTCTCGCTCGTTATCCTGTTTTACCCCTCACCTTGAAGGTCAGTCTCATGGTAGTACTGTTGTCTGCAAACCACGCCTCTCGCTCCCCCATATCCCACAAGGTGGGGTCCTTTTTTTTTTTTAAGGAGTTATGTCATCAGGGTGTTCCAAAACACATCAGTGCTCCTCTTCCCATCCCTGCCTTGTGTCCCCTCACCACGGAGTCATAGAGACATGCAGCACAGAATCAGTCCTTTCGGTCTAACTCCAACAGGATCGAATGCAGTATTCCAAAAGTCCTTCTCGTAATGGGGCTGCTTAGTGCATATCTACACGGTATCTTTCCTCCACATCCCCAACCTCCTCTGTATGACTCCTCCACTCTCCATATCCCCACCTCCTCCATATACCCCCCTCTTCCAAAGCCCTCCATGTCCCCTCATGCCACCCAGATTGCCTCACAACCCCCCCCCCTATCCCCCTCACACCACCTTCATTCCCCCATGTCCCCTCACTCCGCATCCCCGGATCCCCTGACACGAGGATCTGTTGTGCCCACACCCCCAGACACCAGGATCTGTTAGTGCCCGCACCTTCGACACGAGGATCTGTTAGTGCCCACATCCCCTGACACAAGGATCTGTTAGTGCCCGCACCCCCAGACATGAGGCTCTGTTAGTGCCCACACCCCATGTCACGAGGGATCTATTAGTGCCCGCACCCCCCCGACACGAGGGATCTGTTACTGTCCACATCCCCTGACATGAGGAATCTGTTAGTGCCCACACACCCTGACACGAGGGATCAGTTAGTGCCCACACCCCCTGACACAAGGATCTGTTAGTGCCCACA
>NC_057754.1:6943425-6950198 GCF_004010195.1 Chiloscyllium plagiosum
CTCTCCCCCCAACCCCCCGCTGACCTTGGGGTCTTTCTCATAGTAGTACTGCTGTGTGCGGATCCAGCGGCCGACCAGGTGGTCGCGGACGGTGTGGGCCAGCGCCTGGTAGTAGTCGCGGCTGGTCGCCACGTTGCGGTCCTTCACCAGCGTGAAGTGCAGGTGCCGGTTAAAGTTCCGCTTCAGCTCGGCGACATTCTCCACCCCGGCCAGGCCCCTCACACTGATCTGCTTCCTCCGCTCCGCATCGCTCTGCGGCCTCGACATGATCCCGGCTCCGGGGGGGGTGTGTGTGGGTGTGTGTCTCCCTGTGTGTCCCTCACCCCCTCCAGCCCACCGCCGCCTTTTAACCGACTCTCGCTCTCCGCCCGCCGCGAGACGCCTCAGTCGTCAACCGTCCGCCTCATCCATATGTAGATACCGCTCATCCATATGTAGATACCGCTCATCCATATGCATGAGCCCCGCCCCGCCCTATTAAAGCGAACGGTTTTATTCACAAAGCCCCGCCCCACCCTCATCTACATATCACCGCCCCTCGTTTACATATCCCCGCCCATTCCACCCAGATTAAAGCCATCGCGTTTATTTATACAGCCCCGCCCATATGCCCCAGGTTAAAGTCGCCGCTTTTATATAGCCCCGCCTCTCGTTTGCTGTTATTTATATAGCCCCGCCTCTCGTTTTACATATCACCACCCCTAGTTTTACATAGCCCCGCCCATCTCCCCCAGATTATCGCCATTGCGGTTCATTATATAGCCCCGCCCCTAGTTTACATAGCCCCGCCCATTTCCCCCCATGATTATCGCCATTGCGGTTATTTATAGAGCCCCGCCTCTCGTTTTACATAGCCCCGCCCATATCCCAGTTTAAGGGCTCTGCTGTTATTTATATAGCCCCGCCCATATCCTCAGAGTAAAGCCATTGCGGTTGTTTATATATAGCCCCGCCCCTAGTTTTACATATCCCCGCCCATTCCCCCAGAATAAACCTATTGCGGTTATTTATACAACCCCCGCCCCCCATGTTACATAACCCCGCCCCTCGTTTCACAAAGCCCCGCCCACACTTGGCCCCCTTTATTCCCATGGCTATAAAAATCCCACAAGGTAAAACCAGTGACTGCAGATCCTGGAAACCAGATTCTGGATTAGTGGTTCAGGCAGCACTAATCCAGAATGAAAATCCCACAACACCAGGTTTTTGGTGATGTTACCTAGCCAGGAAATGAAACTTTTGGATGTCAAACCTACAGCTCAGCGGGCAAACCTACACCCTAAACCTTGGATACATGTCACACCACAGGTGGCCCCACTGCACTACACACCCTCCCTCTCACACACTCCTACAGACCGTCTCTCACTTACAAGCTCCCTGTCATATGCTCACACATGCCCCCTCTGACAGACTTATAGCCCATTACACTCACACCCCAACACAGACACAAGTCTGATTAGATTTCCTACAGTATGGAAACCCTCCAAAGAGTAACCAACCCAGACCTTCCCCCCCCTATATTTACCCCTGACTAATGCACCTAACAGTATGGGCAATTTAGTCTGGCCAATTCACCTTGACCTGCACATCTTTTGGGTTGTGGGAGGGAACCAGAGCACCCAGAGGAAATCCGTACAGACCGTCACCCGAGGTGGGAATCGAACCCGAATCCCTAGAATTGTGAGGCAGCAATGCTAACCACTGAGCCGCCGTGCTGTCCAAGTTTGTAGGGTGGATTTGTACTTGTATTATATAAATACTTGAATTATATTTTAATTTGCTCAAAACCCGCATGAGTCCATGTAAGATTCTGTAAATCCCTTTTTTAGAAATAGAATCAGTCTGAACATTGGGGCACAAACAGCCTCACACAGGGCACCTCACACCTTCAATGCATTATCTGAGACAACATGGCACCTATTGTTAAAGTTCACTTTAGAATGTAACTTTAGTCATTCTAAAAGATGACAGACTTAACAAACAATCTCCAGGTCTTTTTCAATATATATAATTTCACTTGCATCACACTGTAAACTTTTGCTATAAATTCTGTGTCTTACGATCTTATACTCAACCGCCACCTGATGAAGGAGCAGCGCTCCGAAAACTAGTGCTTCCAAATAAACCTTGAACTATAACCTGGCGCTGTGTGATTTTTAACTCGTAGGTTATAGTCCAACAGGTTTACAGAGGAACCTCGATTATCCGAAAGACAGGTGGGGAATACTTGGTTTGGATAATTGAATATTCGGATAATCGAATGCTGGATAACATAGTTTAGCCGAGCATGGGGACCTTGCGATCTTGTTTGGATAATCCGAAATTTGTGCCCCTTAGGTCCCTTTTCAATCTTTCGCCTCTCACCCTAAACCTATGCCTCTGTAGTTCTGGACTCCCCCACCCTGGGGGAAAGGGCCTTGTCTATTGACCATATCCATACCCCTCATGATTTTATATACCTCTATAAGGTCACCCCTCAGCCTCCGACGCTCCAGGGAAAGGATTAAACTGCAGATACTGGAATCCAAAGTAGACAAGCAGGAGGCTGGAGGAACACAGCGAGCCGGGCAGCATCAGGGGGTGCAGAAGTCAACATTTTGGATATAACCCTCCTCCAGGACTGGCGGTGGGGTAAGGGGAGCTGCAGATAAAGGGGGGATGTGGTAATGGGTGGGCTTCGCCACATCCTGATGCTGGTTCGAAAAATGCAAAGAAGACCTTATGCTCGAAACATCAACTCTACCCCTCCTCTGATGCTGCAGAACCAACTGTGCCTTTCCAGCATCACACTTGTCAACTCTGAATAGTGCGTCTGCAGTCCTCACTTTCTCCCACCTCCAGATGCTGCCTGTCTTGCTGTGTCCTTCCAGCCTCCTGCTTGTCCACATTAGGGATAAGTGGACAGGACAGGGTGCTTTATTTCCCCCTCCAACTCCATGCTGATTTAGTCCCAACCCTCCCCTTTATTTTTTCACATAGACATTGCTCTGGGCTCTGCTTGTCACTGGTTCATTGGCCACATGGGTGTCTTTAGTAACCATCAGTAATGAGGTGAATGTAAGTTTGTGGCAATATAAAGCAGTTCTTCAGCAGTTACAGGTTGCCGCACTCCAGCCTAAACTAGTCACCCCTTTGAACTGAAAGCTAGTCGAGAGTCATGTTTTGGTGCAATGGTGCAACGCTTTAAAATCAAACGACCTCCTATTTAACAAAATGGGAATTGGTGGATGACCCTATGGCTTTAGGCTATCAAGGAAATTAAGTTGTAATTTTTCTTTGCTTTTGTAGGATTGTTGCAAGTCTTGTATAACTCTTTTACACCAAGCTGTGAACTGGAAACTCGTGCTGTCCGACATGTGTGGTCAAAGGATTGATAAATGTCAACGACTCAAGTTGCAAAAAAAGACCTTGTCCGTCTTCACCCGCGAGGCACGACGGGATTTGTAGTCCGCTCCAGTTTCCACTCGTCATCAACCGTCGCTTCTCGCAACAGAGATGGACTACAACTCCCGACATGCTCCTGCGCGTTTCGCCGCTGGGGGGTCCTGCTTGCGCAAGGCACGCCGGGACTTGTAGTCCGTTCTCCCCCAGTTCGCCCGCCCCACTCTTTACAGTTTCCCAGCGAGAGGACTACACTTCCCGACGGGCCCTCCGCCACAGAGCCTTAATTGACAGGCGAGTCCAGACCCGGGGAGGAACGTGCCCAGTCTCGCCTTCTCCTCCCTCCTGGGCTGCAACTCAAGCCGAGGGATGACTGCATTAAGGCACTGAGCTATTTAAAGACCCTCTCCGTTCCCATTAAACAGCCCCAAATGTCACAGGTTCACAATGTCTGAAGATATCCTTTGCGAAATACAAAATACATCAGCCTGCACATCTGAGCTAGAGAGAGAGAGAGAGGAAAGAAATGCAATGGGAAAAATAAACCTTTGCAAATGCAAATAATTGCCTTCCCCCAAATGGATATTTAGAGGATATTTATTCATTCCAGAGGGCTTCACTTTGTTGGCATTTATTGCGTCTTCAGTTACACTGGTTCTTGAACCACTGCAGTCCATACGATGTTCCAGACTTGTTAAAGGAAGGAGTTTGAGGATTTTGACCCGGCAACAGTGAGAGGAGTGGACGATAGAGTGCCACCCTTGCATTCGCACAGGTCCCCATTTCAGTCCCTGGCTGAAACTTGTTTGGGGGGGGGGGGCAATAATGATTGGCACCAGGGCAGCTTCCCCAGTCCTACCACTCGTTGCAATAATGCCAGAGGGGAATTCTTGAACTTGCATGACAGCAGGAGGGGATGGGTGGTTGGATTGCAGCTGTCAGCTGGGGGCTGGGGCAAGGACCCCGCACCTTTATATAACCGGGTGCATCTCAAAGTGTTCTGCTGACAAGTGGCTCCTTGAAGACGGAGTTGTCACTGATCAATGCAGGAAGACTTACGAGCTGGAGATATCTTGTGTGACAGCGACGATCAAATCACCGGTTTATTTCTGGCTCCTCGGAGGACTGGTCAGGGGAAAAATACTCTTAGAGTCATGGAGATGTACAGACCCTTCGGTCCAACTCGTCCATGCCAACCACATATCCTAAATCAATCTGGTCCCATTTGCCAGCACTTGGCCCATATCCCCCCAAACCCTTCCTATTCATGTCCCCATCCAGATGCCTTTTCAATGTTGTCGTTGGACCAGCCTCCACCACCTCCTCTAGGCAAAAGTGAGGACTGCAGATGCTGGGGATCAGAGTCTAGATCAGAGTGGTGCTGGAACAGCAGGTCAGGCAGCATCCGAGGGGCAGGAAAATCAACGTTTCGGACAAAAAGCCCTTCATCAGGAATGAGGCAGGGAGCCTCGGTGGGAAGGGGGGGGGGGGAAGAGATAAATGGGAAGGGGGTAGGGTTGGGGGAAAGGTAGCCAAGAGTACAATGGATGGATGGGGGTGGAGATAAAGGTGATAGGTAAGAGACCTGTCCCATCTATCCACTCCACCCTCCTCTCCGAGCTATCACCTTCATCCCCACCTCCATCCACCTATTGTACGCTTGGTTACCTTGGGTGGCATGGTGGCTCAGTGGGTTAGCACTGCTGCCTCACAGCACCAGGGACCCAGGTTCCACCCTTGGGCAACTGTCTGTGTGGAGTTTGTACATTCTCTCTGTGTGGGGTCTCCTCCAGGTGCCCTGCTTTCCTCCCACAGTCCAAAGATGTGCAGGTCATGGTGAATTGGCCGTGCTAAATTGCCCACAGTGTTAGGTGCATTAGTCAGGGGTAAATGTGGGTTTGGAGTGGCGGTATGGGCTGAAGGGCCTGTTTCCACACTGTAGAGAATCTAATCTATTGTACTCTTGGCTACCTTCCAGCTCCACCCCCTCCCATTTATCTCTCCACCCCTGAGGATCCTGGCCTCATGCCTGATAAAGGGCTTTTTGCGCAAAACATTGATTTTTCTGCTTCCTGGATGCTGCCTGTCCTCCACCACTTCCTCTGGCAGCTCATTCCATACACGCACCACCCGCTGTGTGAAAAAGTTGCCCCTTAAGTCACTTTTAAATCTTTCCCCTCTCACCTTAAACCTCTAGTTTTGGACCCCCCTGACCCTGGGGAAATGACGGTGACTATTTATCCTATCCATGCCCCTTATGATTTTACAAACCTCTATAAGGTCACCCCTCAGCCTCCGTGTAGCTCAAACCCTCCAACCCTGGCAATACCCTTGTAAATCTTTCCTGAACCCTTTCAAGTTTCACAACATCTTTCCGATAGGAAGGAGACCAGAATTGCACGCAATATTCCAAAAGTGGCCTAACCAATGTCCTGTACAGCCGTAACATGACCTCCCAACTCCTGTACGCAATACTCTGACCAATAAAGGAAAGCATACCAAACACCTTCTTCACTATCCTATCTACCTGCGACTCCACTTTCAAGGAGCTATGAACCTGCACTCCAATGTCTCTATGTTCAGCAACACTCCCTGGGACCTTACCATTAAGTGTAGAAGTCCTGCCCTGATTTGTCCTGCCAAAATGAAACTGCTCCTGAATTGGAGGGAGGTGTTTGGAGGGAAGACAGAGAGGGACTCAAAACATTCAGCAGTCAATTGATCTTGACATTCGGGGCAGCAGAGAGGCACTCCCTCAGGACTGTTGCGAAAGAACTTGCTCAGGATGGTCAACCGATCTTGACCATAAAATCCACCTCCAACTACGATCAGCTCAACTGCCCTCCAGTACCAACCATCCCACATCCCCCGCTGCTGCCCAGCCTGGGTTCATATCAGCCTCCCTGCATCAAATGCCATCATTAACCTGCCCTAGCCTTTACTATCACCCTATCTCCAGCTTCCTGCACGTCCCCGACACTACATTCCCTCGAATTCCTTCCCTGTGAGCATTGACCTCTGAGGATCAATGCTGGACAGACTCTCCTCTCAGTGCCAGGGACCCAGGTTCGATCCCACCCTCAGGCGACTGTCTGTGTGGAGTTTACACGTTCTCCCCACTGTGTCTGCGTAGCTTTCCACCGGGTGTTCTAGATTCCTCCCACAATCCAAAGATGTGCAGATTAGGGTGGATTGGCCATGTTAAATTGTCCCATAGTGCCCAGGGATTAGATTAGATTACATTACATTACAGTGTGGGAACAGGCCCTTCGGCCCAACAAGTCCACACCGCCCCGCCGAAGCACAACCCACCCATACCCCTACATTTACCCCTTACCTAACACTACGGGCAATTTAGCATGGCCAATTCACCTGACCTGCACATCTTTGGA
>NC_057754.1:6952255-6963700 GCF_004010195.1 Chiloscyllium plagiosum
CTCCAGTTTCCTCCCACAGTCCAAAGATGTGCAGGTTAGGGTGTGTTGGCCGTGCTAAATTGTCCCATAGTGCCCAGGGATGTGCAGGTTAGGGTGGATTGGCCGTGCTAAATTGTCCCATAGTGCCCAGGGATGTGCAGGTTAGGGTGGATTGGCCGTGCTAAATTGTTCCATAGTGCCCAGGGATGTGCAGGTTAGGGTGGATTGGCCGTGCTAAATTGTCTCATAGTGCCCAGGGATGTGCAGGTTAGGGTGGATTGGCCGTGCTAAATTGTCCCATAGTGCCCAGGGATGTGCAGGTTAGGGTGGATTGGCCGTGCTAAATTGTCCCATAGCATTAGATGCATTCGTCAGAGGGAAATTGGTCTGTGTGGGTTAATCTTCAGAGGGTCGGTGTGGATTGATTGGGCCGAAGGGCCTGTTCCACACTGTAGGTAATCTAATCTAACCTAATGGTAGCGTATGTGGTGATAGTGTCCACCAACTGCCTTACTCTGATTTTCACTGTCTCTGTTCTCACTCTGTTTCTCTCTCTCTCTCTCTCTCACACACACACGGTCTCTCTCTATTGTGATCTCGTTGCTGATCTCATCCTATGTCTGTCTCTCTAACACCATCTGTCTCTATCTCACAATCACAAAAATGTTTGTGATTTACATTTGAAAGAAGATGTTGTGAAACTTGAAAGGGTTCAGAAAAGATTTACGAGGATGTTGCCAGGGTTGGAGGGTTTGAGCTACAGGGAGAGGCTGAACAGGCTGGGGCTGTTTTCCCTGGAGCGTCGGAGGCTGAGGGGTGACCTTATAGAGGTTTATAAAATCATGAGGGGCCATGGATAGGATAAATCGGGTAGTCCAGAACTAGAGGGGCATAGGTTTAGGGTGAGAGGGGAAGGATATAAAAGAGACCTAATGGGCAACGTTTTCATGCAGATGGTGGTGTGTGTGTGGAATGAGCTGCCAGAGGAAGTGGTGGAGGCTGGTACAATGACAACATTTAAAAGGCATCTGGATGGGGACAGGAATAGGAAGGGTTTGGAGGGATATGGGCCGGGTGCTGGCAGGTGGGACTAGATTGGGTTGGGATATCTGGGTGGCATGGACGGGTTGGACCGAAGGGTCTGTTTCCGTGCAGTACATCTTTATGACTCTAAGTGAAACTATCATGGTCATTCTAACAGACGACAGACTTAACAAACAATCAAGGTGTTTTTCAATGTATAACTTTCAGTTACATCACACTGTAAACTTTTTCTATAAATTCTGTGTCCTACAACTGTGTACTCCACAACCACCTGATGAAGGAGCGACGCTCCGAAAGCTAATGCTTCCAGTTAAACCTGTTGGAATGTAACCTTGTGTTGTGTGATTTTAACTTTGTACGCCCCAGTCCAACACCGGCATCTCCACATCACGTCTCTATCTCAATCTCTCTCTTTCTATCTCGCTGTCTCTTTCTCACTCTCTGCTTCACTCTCTATAACACTCTCTCTCTCTCTCTCTCTCTCTCTCACTCACTCCCCCTCTCAACATCTCTTGCTGTCTCTCCCTGTTTGGGAACAGTTTCTCCTTTATTTACTCAATCGAGTCCCCCCCGTGATCTTGAATGGCTCGATTCCATCTCCCCCTTAACCTTCTCTGCTCTGAGGAGAACAGTCCCAGCTTCTCCACACTCGTGCAAGTCTCTCATTCCTGAATTACAGAATTGTGACAGTGCAAAATAAGACCATTCAGCCCATCTTGCCTGCGCTGGCTATCTGTGCATTATGTAGTGACTAATTAGTGAGGCTTCTCTTGGAGTACAGTGTATAATTCTGGTCTCTCTGCTGTAAGAAGCATGTCATTAAACTGGAAAAAGATTTACCAAGATATCATCGGGGGAGGGTTCAGTTATCGGGAGAGGCTGGGTAGGCTGGGACTTTTGTCCCTGGAAATTCAGAGGTGAGCTTGTGGGGGTTAATTAAATCATGAGCAAAATGGATAGGTTGAATAGCCAAGGTCTTTTTTCTCCCCCAGAGTGGGGGAGTCCAAAACTGGAGGGGCATAGGTTTAGGGTGAGAGGGGAAAGATTTAAAAGGGACCTGAGGGGCAACTTTTTCACACAGAGGGTGTGGAATGGGCTGCCAGAGGAAGTGGTGGAGGCTGGTACAATGACAACATTTAAAAGGCATCTGGATGGGGACACGAATAGGAAGGGTTTGGAGAGATATGGGCCAAGTGCTGGTAAACAGGACTGGATTAGGTTGGGATATGTGGTCAGCATGGACGTGTTGGGCCGAAGGACCAGATTCTATACTGTCTGAAGCTATGACTCCTCCCTTTTCCTCATCTCCCTGTACCTTAGCTTCAGTTTCAGTCACTGTCTAATGCCTTCTGGAATGCCTCAAGTGAAACAGGACGTGGAAACGGGTTGTTTTTGTTAGGCCTTGCGAAATCCCGCAAACCTTCCGGGAAAATCTCCTCTGTGCCTGCAGAGGTGAGGTAAGGGGCAAGCTGGGGTGTGGGTGGGTCAGATGGACATCTCAGGAGTTTTACACTGGATACGTGTATGAGAGAATGAGTGTGAGTTAGAGTGAGTGTGATTATGTATGTGTGTGAGGGAGAGAGGGAGGGTGTGTGTGAGTTAGAGTGAGTGTGATTATGTATGTGTGTGAGGGAGGGTGTGTGTGAGTTAGAGTGAGTGTGATTATGTATGTGTGTGAGGGAGGGTGTGTGTGAGTTAGAGTGAGTGTGATTATGTATGTGTGTGAGGGAGGGTGTGTGTGAGTTAGAGTGAGTGTGATTATGTATGTGTGTGAGGGAGGGTGTGTGTGAGTTAGAGTGAGTGTGATTATGTATGTGTGTGAGGGAGGGTGTGTGTGAGTTAGAGTGAGTGTGATTATGTATGTGTGTGAGGGAGGGTGTGTGTGAGTTAGAGTGAGTGTGATTATGTATGTGTGTGAGGGAGGGTGTGTGTGAGTTAGAGTGAGTGTGATTATGTATGTGTGTGAGGGAGGGTGTGTGTGAGTTAGAGTGAGTGTGATTATGTATGTGTGTGAGGGAGGGTGTGTGTGAGTTAGAGTGAGTGTGATTATGTATGTGTGTGAGGGAGGGTGTGTGTGAGTTAGAGTGAGTGTGATTATGTATGTGTGTGAGGGAGGGTGTGTGTGAGTTAGAGTGAGTGTGATTATGTATGTGTGTGAGGGAGGGTGTGTGTGAGTTAGAGTGAGTGTGATTATGTATGTGTGTGAGGGAGGGTGTGTGTGAGTTAGAGTGAGTGTGATTATGTATGTGTGTGAGGGAGGGTGTGTGTGAGTTAGGGGGGAGGGG
Organism: Chiloscyllium plagiosum; assembly: GCF_004010195.1. Lineage (NCBI taxonomy): Eukaryota > Metazoa > Chordata > Chondrichthyes > Orectolobiformes > Hemiscylliidae > Chiloscyllium > Chiloscyllium plagiosum. The sequence goes on from NC_057754.1 coordinate 6,955,564, forward strand.
GGAGGGGGGGGGGGGGGGGGGGGGGGAGGGTTTGAGGCAGGAAATGGAGCAGCGGGGGATGGGCGAGATACCTCTGGTCGAGAAATATTAAGTGTCGGAGTACTGAGTGATGGACAACAAGTGACCAGAGGCCGGGCGTGGGTGGGGAAGTTGGGCGGGGGGGGGGCCCAAGACAGACAAAGAGGGGTGGGTGAAATCCGTCAGGGCCCCCCTCTCGCGGTGTAGCCACCTCGGAGGGGGCAGCCGTGCAAGGGGGGGGGGGTCAGGAAGCAGACGGCGACAAACCCCCACCCGGGAGAGATTTCTGCAGGCGGGAGACCCTCTCAAGACTGAGGCCTACGAGTGAGGAGATTGTACCCATCGCAAGGGGCAAGACCCAAAGAGACATAAAGACCCAAGGTCGGAAAGGAGAGGCAGTGGGGGCTAAAGCCGGTCAAGAGACCTCACGATCGACTGTCTGCCAGAAGCACAGTTTGCAGGGCAGGAGGAGAGGGGCGTAGCCTGGTGACTGTTAATTCCAACCAAACCAAAGACAGGAAGGTGAGGGGGTAAAAGAAGACCAGGTTGATTTTTGGGGGACAGGAGGCTGAGCGGGACAAAAAGAGAGAGACAAAGAGAGAGAAAGTACGGAATAGGAGACACACCGACGGCTAACAGGACAGCCAGGCCAAGAGCAGGGGGCCAGGCGCGAAGGAGCGGGCCCACAAATTTCGATGAGGCAGGCGAAGGGGGGCTGAAAGCGAAGCAAAAATCAGGAAAACAGCCCGGCTCCGAACTCCCAGAAAGCTCCGCGGGAGAGGATTCCGAAGGAGGCGCTCCCCCACTCCCCCCGCCGCTGCACGCCAGGCTGGAGCCTGAGGCCTAGGAGGCTGGCCCATCGATGAGGCGGAGCCGCGGACCCGACTGAGACTTTCCCGGCGGAGGGCGAGAGGGAGGGGCAGGCAGCGAAGGTGGAGGCCGACGTGGAGGAGGAGGAGGAGGAGGAGGGTGTGGCCGCCCGGCTGGGAGGGGGGGAGGACTACGCCGGCCGGTGGAGGAGAGCGGAAGGCACGATGGCTGCCTGCAACGTGGAGAGCTCCCTCAAGGCGCTGCGGGACGCGGCCTTCGACAGGGATGAGGCTGTGCGCCGGCAGATCGTGCTGTCCCTCCGGGAGCTGGGGGCGCACCACACCGACCTGCTGCTCACCTCCTGCCTGGACTACCTCAGCAAGCACGGCCAGTTGGAGGAGCAGCACCGGACCGTCATCCTGCAGGCCATGCGGCTGGTGGTGGAGGACGCCGGCAGCCCGGTCAGCGAGCTGACGGCCAAGCAGCTGGTGGCCGCAGCCGCCCGGGAGCTGGTGCGGCCCGATGAGGCCCTGAGCGAGGCCTCCAAGGAGGCCTATGGCGACATTCTGGTAGCTCTGGGAGGCAGCTACACCGAGGAAGTCCTGGACAAGACGCTGAGGAGCTTCAAGGCCGATAGGCTGCCGGACCCCTCCATGGTGCGGACGGTGGCGCGCCTGGCCCTGGCCAGCGGGGGCAACATGGCGCCGTACCTGTCCGCCATCTTTGAGGCCCTCGTCCCCATGCTGAGCCAGGCCAAGACGGACAGGATGAGGATCGCCCTGGCGAACGCCCTGGGCCAGCTCAGCCGCAGCGTTCTCCAGCACCAGGAGGCCCAGGCCCAGAAGAAGGGGGCCTACCGCCGCGAGATCCACGCAGCCTACGACACGCTGTTCAACGCCTGGCTCCCGCTGAAGGAGCCCAGGCTGCGGCTGGAGGTGCTGACCGCCCTGGGGGAGGTGGTGCAGGTCCTGGGCGGGGACAAGCTGCGGGAGGAGCTGCCCCGTCTGCTGCCCGCTGTGGTCTCACTCTACAGGAAGCAGCAGGAGCCGTTCCACGTCAGCCACCTCCTGCACCGGGCCCTGGAGGTGGCGCTCGGCGCAGACACGCGCGGCCTGGAGGCCCAGGTGGACAGCCTGCTACACCCGCTCCACCATCAGGCCTGCCAGCCGGCCGACCCCGAGAGCGACCTGGCCCCCGGCAACCGGGAGGAGCTGCTGGCCTGCTTCTCCGTGGCGACCCGGGCCTCACCGGACGCCGTGCTGAAGTTCCTGGTCCACAAGCTGGCCAACAGCGAGCGCAGCCGCCTGGGCACCCTGGCCATCCTCCGGCACCTGGTGGTCACCGAGCACCGGTTGCTGGAGGGCAGGAAGGCCACCGTGCTGGCCGGCATCAAGGCGCCCCTTCAGGACCCCGCCAGCCGCGTCAAGAGGGCGCTCCTGGACCTGATCGAGGTCCTGGCGGAGCGCGGCTACCTGGAGCTGGAGGGAGGGGCCGCCGCGCTGGACTTTGTGGTGTGCCAGTGCGGGCTGGCCGAGGTGCGGGCGCCCGCCAAGGCCGGGGATGTGAGCGACGGCGAGCTGAAGGAGACGGCGGAGGGCCTGCTGCTCAGGATGGCGGGCTTGGAGAGGCTGACCCCCGTGCTGTGGCCCTCGCTGCTGGAGTATGTGACGCCGGCCCAGCACACGCACGCCCTGCCGGCCGTCTGCCACGCCCTGCAGCTCGCCGTCACCGGCCAGCGGCGCCCAGGCCTGCAGCTCTTCGAGCTCAACTACGACAAGCGGCCTAGTCTGCCGTCCCCTCAGGCCCTGGTGGCACGCCTCCTGGTGGCCGCCTCCCTGCCCTATGAGGGGCGGCAACGGGGAGAGGCCGCTCTGGGGCTGCTGCTGGCGCTGGGCCCCACCATCCACCCGGCTCTGGAGGGGCTGTGGGCAGCCGAGCTGCCCACCCTGCTGAGGTACCTGGCCGAGCACACCGAGGAGACCGTGGCCCAGCAGCAGTGGGAGAAGAACCTGCTCCTCCTGCTCTTCCGGACAGCGGAGACTGTGGGCAATGCCCAGTGGACCGGCCGCCTGGCCGAGGAGATGACCAACCAGATCAACGCCTGGCAGGGCGTCCCGTTGGCGTACGCCCACGTCTCCCGGGAGAAGCAGTTCCTCTACAAGTGCCTGGGCATCATGCTGCAGCACACCCAGAGCGCCGAGACAATCCACCAGCAGCTCCAGGAGATGCTGCTGAGCGCCCAGCACGGTGAGGCCCTGGAGCGCGAGGGACTGGCCATCGGCGTCGGCTTCTGCGCCATGACCCACTTCGACGCCACGCTGGCCAGGCTGGAGGAGTTCGTCCGGCTGGACGGCCTGAGGAAGACGGTCAGCTTCTTCAACAGCCTGGTGGAGAAGGTGGACGGTGACCTGGAGCGGATGAAGAGCACGCTGATCCTGTGCTACGGCTACGTGGCGCTGTACGCCCCCGAGGAGCTGCTGATGCCGCGGCTGGAGGCCGGCATCCTGCAGCACATCGTGGGCCTGGCCAGCACTAAGGTGCTGGGCATCAAGGTGGAGACCAAGGACCCCACGGTCAAGCTGAGCCTGATCAAGGCCGTCACCCTGGTGGCCAAGGCTGTGCACGCCAACCGCTGGAGGCACTCCTACCCCTTCGCCCGCAAGGCCGAGTTGCTGGCCACCATGCAGGGCCTGATCAAGGCCGAAGCCAGGGGCCAGCTCAAGACGCCCGTCTGCCAGTTGGCGATGACTGCCTGTGCCTGCCTCATCAGACTGGAGCCCCTGGTGAACCGGGCCTACGTGACCGAGCTCATCAAGACCTGCCTGGATAGCGTGCTGGGCCTGCAGCCGCTGGAGAAGGCCGGGGAGGAGAGCAGGGAGCGCGAGGACCTGTACCGCGAGACGGCGGCGGCCCTGCAGGGCCTGCTGAATGAGATCCTGATGCACGTGCTCTCCCCCGACGGGCTGCAGGCCGTCTTCAAGCACGTGGAGGGCTGGGTCATCTCCACCCGGGACCACGAGCGGGAACGGGCGCTGGACATTACCGCCCAGCTAGCCGCCCTCTACCTGGAGAAGATGGTGCTGCGCGCGGAGGTGGAGTTCAGCCACCTGGGCACCATGGTGGGCCGCCTGGTGCCCCGCTGCACCGACCCGGTGCCCAGGGTGCGGCGCCTGGCCGTGGGCAGCATCTACACCCTCTTCCGCATCCACCTGCGGTACGCCGGGCTGCAGGAGGGCGAGGCCGATGAGCTGGTGGAGCACCTCAAGGCCATCGGCGCCCGGCTGGACCAGGCGGAGAGCCAGGCGCTGCTGCGGGGCTGCTCGGAGCTGGCCAAGGTCATCGCCAGGCGCCTGCCCCAGGAGCAGGTCAGCACCCTGCTCTTCGTGCTCTTCGAAGGCCTGGACGACCCGCACGTGGCCTGCTCCAGCGCCGCCTCCATCGCCATGAACACCGTGGTGCGCTCGTGCGGCGCGGTGCTAGAGGGCCATGTCTCCGAGATCCTGAAGGCCCTGTACATCCGGCTGCAGTGGATTGCCGGCGAGCAGGTCAAGCTCTCCATGGTGCACTTCATCTGCGTGCTGGCCTCCCAGAACACGGCCGAGGTGGTCTCCTGCCTGCTCTGCACCCCACTGCCCTTCGATGGGTACACCTGCGAGATCTGGCGGGCACTAGCCGGTGAGGCCACTCTGGCCGCCCGCTGCATGGAGCTGCTGCTGGAGGCGCTGGGCAAGCACCTGGCGCCCAGCGAGCGGCCGGGAGGCTCCCTGGTGCACAAGAGCGGGGCCGTCTGCTCGGCGCTGGAGCCGCTGGCTATCGTCTGCGCCCTGGGCGAGATGCTGTCCAACCCGGAGTCGGTGGGTCCGGTCAGGGGTCTCTACCCACAGCTCTTTGTCACCCTGCTGCTCCACCTCAGCTCCAGTGTAGGGGTCGAGTTCCCCCAGGAGCTCTTCCACGCCGGTGACCCCAGGCACTGGAAGCTCTCGCCGTCGCGCTCCAAGCAGAGCACCGTGGACATCTGCAGCTACTCGGTGGAGACGCTGAAGATGGCGCTGACGGTGGGCCGCACCGAGGCCGTAGTGCAGGCCATGGAGGAGTCCGGTGCCTGGGCCCTGCTCCGGAGCTCGGAGGGCCACCACCAGGGGGTGGCACTGCTGGCCCGGGCGGTGGCTCGCCACGTCAGGCCCCAGCTGGCTGCCATCGCCCACCGGCTCTCGGCCGCTCTGCCCGCTGCCCCCAAGTCGCAGAGGGTCACCCTGGCGGCCTTCCTGGGCGAGCTGCTGAGCGAGCCTGTGGCCTGTGAGCTGCAGCTCACCGACGTGCTGCTGGCCAGCCTGCTGGGCTGCGCCGAGGACGCGGTGCCCATCGTGCGCCTGCTCTGCTTCCGGGCCCTGGGCAAGGCGGTGGCGGCCACGGCCGGGGAGCCGGGCAAGGTGGGGCTCTACGCCGACAGGCTGGCGCGCGCCATGATAGCCGGCGTCAGCGGGGGCGAGGACCCGCACGATCTGGTCAAGGCGGAGGCCCTGGGCAGCCTGTCGGGCCTGCTGGCGCTGCTGGACGAGAGCCAGGCCCGGGGCCTGCTGGCCGACGTCATCCTGGCCGCCCAGCCTCTCTTCGAGCACAGCAACGAGCAGGTGCGCGGCGGCGCCTTCCGGCTCTTCGGCAGCCTCGCCCGCTTCGGCGAGGGGGAGCTGCGGCATCTCTACGTGGAGCAGGTCCACACCAGCTTGGTCAGCCTCATCCTGCACATGAACGACGGCAGCGGTGAGGTGGCGGAGGCCTGCAAGGGCGCCCTCCGCTCGGCCGGGCCTCTGTTGGGCTCCGACAGCCTGTGCTTGCTCTTCCACCGCGAGCTGGCCGACGGCGGGGAGCTGGACTACTGGGCCTTCCTCGGCTCCCTGGCCAAGGCCGTGGCTGAGGACTTCCCGGCCAAGGTCAGCATCTACCTGGCAGTGGGCGCCACCTTCTTCAAGAGCCTGCTGCCCGAGATCCGCGGCAACGCCGTGGCCTTTGCCGCCAGCCTGCTTCAGAAGCTGCCCAGGAAGTACCACCAGGCCGCCGCCAACAGCAACATCTGCGGGGACATCGCGGCCATGCTGCAAGACCCCGTGTCCAGCGTCCGGGTGAAGGTGGCCAAAGCCCTCAGCCTCCTCCACTAGGCCGCCACATCGCCAGGCAACAGGCCGGGACCCAGGGGAGGAAATCAATCGCGGGCGGAGGCTGGAGTGGCGCTCCCCCAAAGAGGAAGGGTTAAGGATTTCAACGGAGGGGAGTCACGAGGATTGACAGTTGGACGAGGAGGCAAGGGGCTGAAGATGAAAGGACACAGACCGGCCAAGACACACAGTGGCTCAACTGAGATGGTTTCAACTTGATGTCCAAGGCCTAGCATGCAGAGGGACTGTGCTTCCCTGTTTGAAGGAGGAGGTGGCAGCGACCTGTCACCTCAAATTAATAAAATAATTCTGATCGGAGAGCGGTGTCTGATTCTTTTTCAGGGATGAGGGGGATGTACAAACGGTTGAACTTCGGAACTGAGGGAGTGCCGCACTGTCGGAGGGTCAGTACTGAGGGAGCTCCGCACCATCGGAGGGTCAGCGCTGAGGGAGTGCCGCACAGTCGGAGGGTCAGTACTGAGGGAGTGCCGCACAGTCAGAGGGTCAGTGCTGAGGGAGTGCCGCACTGTCGGAGGGTCAGTGCTGAGGGAGTGCCGCACTGTCGGAGGGTCAGTACTGAGGGAGTGCTGCACTGTTGGAGGGTCAGTACTGAGGGAGTGCTGCACTGTCGGAGGGTCAAGGCTGAGGGAGTGCCGCACTGTCGGAGGGTCAGGGCTGAGGGAGCTCCGCACCATCGGAGGGTCAGCGCTGAGGGAGTGCCGCACTGTCAGAGGGTCAGTCCTGAGGGAGCATCGCACTGTCGGAGGGTCAGTGCTGAGGGAGTGCCGCACTGTCGGAGGGTCAGTACTGAGGGAGTGCCACACTATTGGAGGGTCAGGGTTGAGGGAGCTCCGTGCCGTCGGAGGGTCAGCGCTGAGGGAGTGCCGCACTGTCAGAGGGTCAATATTGAGGGAGTGCCGCACTGTCAGAGGGTCAGTATTGAGGGAGCATCGCACTGTCGGAGGGTCAGTATTGAGGGAGTGCCGCACTCCCAGAGGGTCAGTGCTGAGGGAGTGCAGCACTCCCAGAGGGTCAGTGCTGAGGGAGTGCCGCACTCCCAGAGGGTCAGTACTGAGGGAGTGCTGCACTCCCAGAGGGTCAGTGCTGAGGGAGTGCCGCACTCCCAGAGGATCAGTGCTGAGGGAGCGCCACGCCATCAGAGGGTCAGTATTGGGGGAGCCATACACTTCAGTCCCTCCAACCCAGCCTTGTCTCTGTAATCTCTGACAACTCTTTGAGACCTTGGCCGTCCTCCAACCCAGGCCCCTTGTATGTCCTCCATTTCCATCTCTCCACCTCGTGTGTTATCCTTTCTACTCTAAGACACCCCATAAAACTGGACTAACTGACTGAGCTTCCCGTAGCTAGCGTGCATGGCCCCATGTCGTGAAAGCTCTCTGGGTGTGTTACCTTGTTAAAGGTACTTTATAAACTTGCATTGCCATTCCTGAACTCAGCACAGAAGTGATAACACAGAGGTTTGGATCTGGGATGAGACTCAGCGCTGCACTGATTTCAAAGCCCTGCATTTGGTGTGTGTCTCCTGTTGTCCCTGGATGGGGTTGCCTCCCTGTTCTTCGGGGGGCACTTCAGAATCACCCCCATCACAGTAAGGTCTGGAGTCACGTGTAGGCAAAATTCCCCTCCCTAAAGGGGAACTGGTGAACCAGATGAGGTCTTGTGATAATTGACCATGACCAGACAGTGCTGGAGAAACTCAGCAAGTCTGGCAGCATCTGATGAAGGGTCACTGGAATGGCAGATGTCACTTATAAAGTCATAGAGATGTCCAGCACGGAAACAGACCCTTCGGTCCAACCCGTCCATGCTGACCAGATATCCCAACTCAGTCTAGTCCCACCTGCCAGCACCCGGCCCATGTCCCTCCAAACCCTTCCTATTCATATCCCCATCCAGATGCCTTTTAAATGTTGTCATTGTACCAGCCTCCACCACTTCCTCTGGCAGCTCATTCCGTACACACACCACCCTCTGTGTGAAAAAGTTGCCCCTTAGGTCTCTTTTATATCTTTCCCCTCTCACCCTAAACCTATGCCCCTCTATTTCTGGACTCCCCCACCCCAGGGAAAAGACTTTGTCTATTTACCCTATCCATGCCCCCTCATGATTTTATAAACCTCTATAAGGTCACCCCT
>NC_057754.1:6965522-6972926 GCF_004010195.1 Chiloscyllium plagiosum
TGGAGTTTGCACGTTCTCCCCGTGTCTGTGTGGGTTTCCTCCGGGTGCTCCGGTTTCCTCCCACAGTCACAAAGATGTGCAGGTCAGGTGAATTGGCCATGCTAAATTGCCCGTAGTGTTAGGTAAAGGGGTAAATGTAGGGGAATGGGTGGGTTGCGCTTCGGCGGGTCGGTGTGGACTTGTTGGGCCGAAGGGCCTGTTTCCACACTGTAAGTAATCTAATCTAATCTAATCTAATCTAAAAAAAAAGGCATTTGGATGGGTATATGAATAGGAAGGCTTTGGAGGGACATGGGCCGGGTGCTGGCAGAGGGGGCTTGGTCAGATTGGGATGCTTGGTCGATGTGTGATGAGTTGGAATGAAGGAGCTGTTTCCAGGCTGTATGACTGGAAAACGTTAATTCTGTTTCTCTCTCCAGGCACTGGCAGACCTGCTGAGTTTCTCCAGCACATTTCTGTTTTCATTCCAGCTTTCCGGAATCCACAATTCTTTGTTTTAATTCCCAGCTGTGGTCCAAAGACAAATCCTCAGATCATCAGCGTGGGCCTCTGCAGTGATCTAACCTCAAGTTCAGTGTCTTCTCCGAACGCCACTGTGGGAAACAGGGATTCAGCTCGGGACGTGAGTCAGTCAGTCAGTCTCGCAGTGACCAGACCTGTCTCACAGCACCGCCTGCTGTCAGCAGGTTACACATCCAACCTGTGTTCAAAATTACAGGAGACCAGCCACTGGGAAATCAAGAGTTCACAGCATGACAACAGAGGCAGGTGGAGAGTCTGTATTTTGGCTGCTGTCCCTGTCCTGGGGAGTGTATGATGGGGGACAGTGTAGAGGGAGCTTTACTCTGTATCTAACCCAGTGCTGTCCCTGCCCTGGGGAGCGTTTGATGGGGGACAGTGCAGAGGGAGCTTTACTCAGTATCTAAACCCGTGCTGTCCCTGTCCTGGGGAATGTTTGATGGGGGACAGTGCAGAGGGAGCTTTACTCAGTATCTAACCCCGTGCTGTCCCTGTCCTGGGGAGTGTTTGATGGGGTGACAGTGTAGAGGGAGCTTTACTCTGTATCTAACCCCGTGCTGTCCCTGTCCTGGGGAGCGTTTGATGGGGGACAGTGTAGAGGGAGCTTTCCTCTGTATCTAACCCCGTGCTGTCCCTGTCCTGAGAGTGTTTGATGGAGTTCAGTCCTAAATTATTATTAGGAGCTAAGTATCTGGGGTAGGTATCAAGTGGGATCATGCTGTGCACTAAAACCATGTGCTGTATTCCCCGCAGTGTAAAATTGCTCTGTCCCTCATGAAACTGGCCAAATCATCCGGGAGTTTGGAAACGAATGTAATCTCTTTGTTTCCAACCCAGGGGACATCCTCGAGCAGCACGACCCGCGGCAGAAGACGTCGAGGAGATTTTCCCCTTTCCCCGCCCCCCCCCCCCGACCCTTCCTCGACAGGATGTGGCCACCGCTGCTCCATGATGTCCAGGCCCTCACGTTCCCAGGACCTCCACGGTTAACCCCTGGGGGCTGTGGGGAGGCAGGGGAACAGGGAGGTCAGCCTCCAGTGATGAAGGAGTCGCCACACGAGAGAGTACCAGGCCAAGCTGTTCAAGCTTGCTGTGACGACTCCCTTGACTGAACAGCCACGGAATGGCCGACAGCTTGCGACAGGCCCTGTTCCCAATCTGTGCCGGCGAGTGGAACTAACCACAGGTTTCCTCCGCTGCCTGAAAGTAGAGCGTTCCTATGAAACCCTTGGTAAGCCGAAATAGCGTAAAAGCGAAGAAGCTTTCGTTTACATGGGGGAAAGCAAATTCACCTCATCTCGTAAAAGCGAAAATCCTCTTTTGGATTTCTTTCAGTTAGCGAAAACAGGAGCTGTCGGAGGTCTTTCGCAAAAGCCAAGTGGGGTGGAGTGACCTTTCGAAAAGTGGGGGGAAAAAAATCTCTCGTTCGGCTGACAGGTTGGACAGGGAGAGCCATTTTCCTCAGATGGTGATGGTTAGCACGAAGGGACATAGCTTTAAATTGAGGGGTGATAGATGTAGGACAGATGTCAGAGGTAGTTTCTTCACTCAGAGATAGGAGGGGCGTGGAACACACTGCCTGTATCAGTAGGAGACTCGCCAACTTTAAGGGCATTTAAATGGTTATTGGGTAAACATATGGATGAGAGTGGAATCGTGTAGGTTAGATGGGCTTCAGATTGGTTCCACAGGTCGGCGTAACGTCGAAGGCCGAAGGGCCTGTACTGTGCTGGAATGTTCTGTGAAAGATGTCATGGCAGGAGTGAGAGGGGAGAACGTTAGCATTAAACCCAAAACAATCCTGGGCCTCCAGGGATTTAACAGACCAGGCTCGTTCTCCCTCGGTTGAAGGAGATTTAACCGGGTGACCTAATCGAGGGGTCAATCAAAGGGGAGGTTGGATTGTTTTGGACTATATTTGTTTATTTGAAGGGGGAGGGGGCAGGGTGATCTTAAAGAAACCTATAAAATTCCAACAGGAAAAGTTAACGCAGGATGTTCACAACCGACAGGGGGAGGGGGCTCACAGTCTAAGGATTACAGGGTGGGGCCGTTCAGACTGAGATGGGGAGAAATGTCTTCCCCCAGAGAGCGGGGGGGGGGAGGAGAGCCTGTGGGATTCTCTGTCACAGAGAGGGGTTGGGGCCGAAACGTCGAGCGTTTTCCAGAAGGAGTTGGATATCGCTCTGAGGACTAAAGGGATAACAACGGGGTAGACATAGGGGACACGGGACTGAGTCAGACTGTCAGCCAGGATCGGATTGGATAGCAGGGCAGGCTTGAAGGACCGAATGGCCTCCTCCTGCCTCTTTCTCTCGATGTTTCTCGGATTGAAATAGGGTCGATAGAGAAACTAATTCCTCGAGTGGGGGTCTGGGGCGGGGAGGGGTGTCCGGAAACGGCGATGGGGGGGCTCTCGGGAAGATGCTTAATTTGCGAGCCACAGCCTCTGAGGGGTGGGGAGATATCAGGGAGTACTTCCTCGCAGATGGGGGCAGTGGAAACTTACCTCCCCCCACCCCCTTCCCAGACTGCCATCCGTTCCCTCCACCACCCCAAAAAAAACCTGCCGAGACTTGGAATCAGGAGCTTGAAAGTCCGGGATATTTAGAATTCCGGTGGGTATGTGGGAGTTAAGGGTGACCGTGTCAGTGTGGGTGGACAGAAATTAAGAAACAGATCAGGAAACAAAACAGATAAAAGCAAGACTCATGCAATTAAAGGTAGGGCCATGGGTAGTGTTGGAGAACAGAGAGACCGAGGGGTTTACGTACATAATTCTTTGAAGTCTCTGTCACGGGTAGACAGAGTGGTTAAGACAGCATTGCTCAGACCTCTGAGTACAGGACTTCGGTGAGGCCTCTTCTGGAACACGGTGCCCATTTCTGCTTTCCCTGTTATAGGAGAGAGTGAGGGCTGCAGATGCTGGAGAACAGAGTCGAAGAGTGTGTGGCGCTGGAGAAGCACAGCAGGTCAGGCAGCATCCGAGGAGCAGGGGAGTGGACATTTCAACATTCCTGATGAAGGGCTTGTGAGAAACAAAGCCCACTCACATCAATAATTTCAGTCCGAGACCAAATATCTGAAACAGCAGCGTCGTTTTATTTGTACACCTGCAGGTGGGTGCCTTGTCTAATTGCCAGGTAAGGCAATGACAAATGCACAGTAAACCCCAAAAAACTCTTGCAATTTATACAGTTTTTTCCCATGTTTTCCTTATTCCATTGTTTGTTCCCTGCTTCGCTTACGTCACTCATTTCCTTAAGACTTATCCCACAACTTCTGTTTATCCTGTCTTGTCCGTGACAAACTCTTATCTCTGACTCCCATAAGGGTGTTTGACGTCAGTCTACCGTAGGTTATTGATTAGGCATATCTTTTCTTCTATCAGCATCTATTTCTATCCAGAGGCCACTTTGACCTCTTTAATTAGGGTTTGTTCCTGTGTCTCCGTGTAAGCGGGGGAAACAGATGTCTTCCTGTTTGCCCATATATCCACCATTGTTCTGTAATCACGTCTCATGCTAACATATCCTTTCTTTTTGCTGAATATATATTTTCTCATTCCTGTTCTGTATCAGAATTTATAGTTGCAGAAATAACATTAATTCATTTATAGCCCACAGGCTTATGCCCGAAACGTCGATTCTCCTGCTCCTCGGATGCTGCCTGACCTGCTGTGCTTTTCCAGCAGCACACTCTTCGACTCTCCTTGTCATAGGAAGGGTTTTATTAAGATGGAGAGGGTGCAGACGAGATTTACCACGATGTTGCTGGGAGTGAAGGGCTTGAGATATAAGGAGAGGCTGGAGAGGGCCAGGATTTCTTTCGCTGGAGCGGAGGAGGTTGAGGGGTGACCTTATAGAGGTTTACAAAGTCATGAGGGGTGTGGATAAGGTGACGAGCAGGTGTCTTTCCCCGAGGATGGGGGATTTCAAGAACTAAGATGAGAGAAGGAAGATTTTTAAAAAAAGACAAGAGGCTTTCTTTTTAGAGAGAGTGGCTCGTGCGTGAAAGAACTTCCAGGGGAAGTGATGGATTAAACTTACAACATTTGAAAGACACGAATTGAGGACGAGGTTTGGAGGGATATGGGCCAAGCGCAGGCAGGTGGGATGAGTTCGGTTGGGGATTATGGTCGGCATGGACTAACTGGTCCGAAGGGTGTGCTTCCACGCTGTAGACTCTGTGCTGAACGACAGAACGGGATGCAGGGACCGAAAGGAATATCCCTGCCCGTATGTTCCTACTGCAGCCGACACCCAACCTTTGCAACTCGTTATAAGCACGACCCGTTGCCCATTCCGAGTGAACTGTTTGCTGAGGACCACCCTGCGTTCCTCAGTGTTCCAGCTCTTCGAAAGCTGCTTTCAAATTTGGTGCCTGCCATAAGTCATGAGGGGTGACTTGGCGATAGTGACAGCACGTCAAGAGCATTCCTTGGTTCAGAAGCTTATGAAAGGCAATAAAGGCTCACTCCTCACTGGAAATCAGGCCCCACCAGGGTCATCACCAAGGTTCAAGATTGGATCAAAGTTTTAGATTTCGGGTCTCAGTGTGGAGCTTGGGTGGGAGGGTGAGCTGTGAGGAGGATGCAGAGATACTCCTGTGTGATTTGGACAGGCTGACTGAGTGGGCAAATGCGTCGGAGAGGCAGTATAATGTGGATCATCGTGAGGTTGTCCACTCTGGGAGGGTGAACAGCAGGAGATTGGGAAACTGAGAGTCACTGAGAGGAGTAGAACTTGCCAGCGTTAAGGGCATTTAAATGGTCATTGGATAGGCATATGGATGATCATGGAAGAGTGTACGAGGGATGGGTGCAGGGGCAGCCGGCCGGGCAATTGGCAAAAGGTATGTTGGCCTCCGGGGTGCCGAGGAAGTACCGCTGTGTGGGAGGTTCCGCCTTTCAGGTGAGATGCCGAGGTTACCAGGAAGGAATGGCCTTCTCAACCTCACCCCTTGCCTGAGATGGGATGACCCTCAGGTTAAATCAACACCCTCCCCAGCCATCTCTCTCTCTCAGGAGAGAGCAGCTCCATTCTCTGGAAAGCAACTTACTTCCTTGTCCAGAACCCTCATCACACAGGGGAAAAACATTGGGAAAGTGCCATAACCGACAGGGTCCGGGACCAAATTCTGGAAAATGGGATTGTCCTCACACAGGCTTGATGGGCTGTATGGTTTTCTTTTGCAGTGTATTTTTGTCCAAACGTATCACAGAATCCAAACGATGTGGAAACACACCATTCGGCCCACCAGGTCCACACCAACCCTCCGAGGAGCATCCCACTCAGACCCATACTTCTACCCTAACCCTGTAACTGTGCACTTTCCTGGCCTGCACATCCCTGGGCACTATGGGACAATTTAGCATGGCCAATCCACTCTAACCTGCTCATCCCTGGGCATTATGGGATAATTTAGCACGGCCAATCCACCCAAACCTGCACATCTCTGGGCACTATGGGATAATTTAGCACGGCCAATCCACCCTAACCTGCACATACCTGGGCAATATGGGACATTTTAGCACGGCCAATCCACCCTAACCTGCACATACCTGGGCACTATCACGGCCAATCCACCCTAACCTGCACATCCCTGGGCACTATGGGACAATTTAGCATGGCCAACCTATCCTAACCGGCACATCTTTGGACTGTGGGAGGAAATCGGAGCACCCGGAGGAAACCCACACTGACACGAGGAGAGAGTGTGCAAACTCCACACAGTTGCCCGAGGATGGGATCGAACCCAGGTCCCTGTCGCCGGGAGGTAGCAGCGGCCCTCAGCCCCAGCGGAGGGCGGGGATGTGGGCGAACCCGTTCAGGTCCTGGAGCCAGTGGGAATCCCTCAATCCCCAAGGATCAGGAAAACGTGACGGTCGTTGTCACCTGTGGGAGCTTTCTGCGTGCTAACCCGGCTGCCTCCTTTGCAACCTTACAAAGGCTTCGAAAAGTAGCTGAGTGGCGGCCACAGGGTTTCTGAACATGCCGAGGTCGCGGAAGACGCTGGGGGAAACCCAAGCCTTCGTTTCTGGACAGGACGGAAAAGTTCAGCTCGTGATTCGGCCTCTGTACGAACCAGGTTAAGGTGAGTACTCCAGATGCTGGAAATCAGAGTCAAGATCCAACTCCATGGTCACCGCAATGAGAGAGCCGGGCCAACGTTTATTACGGTGCTTTACAGGGTCTCTCTGACACCCCCTCACGCACCCCCCCCTCCCCCCCTCCCTCTCAACACTATTTGTCCATTGACCTCCTGTGAAACTCCCAACAGTGCATTGAACCAGGTCGTGTATTGGACAGGCGAGGGGGCAGGTGGGAAGGGCTGGAGCCAGTTTTTTGGGGCCAGGTGACTAACCAGGATGTTACCGAGACCAGATGGTTTGCGTCACACGAGGGGGAAGCTGGATGGGCCGGGCCTGTTTTCCCTGGAGCGTCGGAGACTCAGGGGTGGCCTTGCATTGGGTGTATAAAATCAGGAGAGGCACGGAGAGACAGGTCTTTTCCCCAGGGTAGGGGGGGCAGTTCAAAACTGGAGCGCACAGGTTTAAGATGAGAGGGGATAGATCTGAAATGGACCTGAGGGGCCTGTTTTCCACACAGAGAGTGGTGCGTGTGTGGAAGGAATTGTCAAAGGGAGTGGTTGGGGCAGGTGCAGTTACAACATTTAAAGGACATTCGGTACATGAATACAAAAGGTTCAGACGGATATGGGCCAGGAGCAGGGAAACGGCACTAGATTAGGTTGGGAAACCTGGTCAGCAGGGGCGAGTTGAACCGAAGGGTCTGTTTCCATGCTGCATGACTCTGATGAGAGAGAGAGAGAGAGAGAGAGAGAGAGAGAGAGAGAGAGAGAGAGAGAGAGAGAGGGAGGGAG
>NC_057754.1:6973191-6976527 GCF_004010195.1 Chiloscyllium plagiosum
GTGTGTGTGTGTGTGTGTGTGTGTGTGTGTGTGTGTGTGAAAGAGAGAGAGAGTGAGAGATTGTGGGGGGGGTTTAAAGGAGGAGGAATGCATCTGCATCTCACCAGAGTCTGAAGTGATCCTAATTGTCTGTCTGTTGTGCATCCAAACACTGTCACTTGTGCCAGGCAGCTCCTGACGCTTGTTCTGAGGAACATGAGCCTGCAGCTCCACAGTTAGACACAGTGCCTTTGGACTGAACATCATGGTGATTCCTACTGGGGCTGTTTTAGGTCTCACGTCCCTGTGGCTGGGTCAGAATCTGTACTGTGGGTCGATCGCAGCGGTTCCAGAAGGCAGCTCTCCACCACCACCTTCTCCAGGACAACCAGGAATAGGCAAGAAATGCTCACTGCCCAGGGACCGCCATGTCCTCCCAGTGAATAGAAGCCATTGCCGAGCTAGCAGGACGAGGTGAGGGCAGAGCAAGTGGGAGATGGTGAACAGAATTAGCAGTGTCTCCCACCAGCGTATCAATCCTCCGGTCAATGTGACGGGTCTCAGACGAAGCTCTCAGAGGTTACCTGCAATCAGAAGAGGATTCCAGTCACAAACTGCGTCAGGTTTTTATCGCATTCTTGATGGGACTTCATTTCAATTTCAACCACCCAGGAGAGAGTTCGATGCACAGCAAAGGTTCCTCTATACTGTCCATGACACCCACGTCTAGAACAGGGACTGGAAGCACGGGGACACTGGGCTGGCAGGGCGCGAGGGACCCGGGTTCAATCCCACCCTCAGGCGACTGTGTGCAGTTTGCACGTTCTCCCCGTGTCTGTGTGGGGGTTCCTCCGGGTGCTCCGGTTTCCTCCCACAGTCCAAAGATGTGCAGGTTAGGGTGGATTGGCCGTGCTAAATTGTCCCATAGTGACCAGGGATGTGCAGGCTAGGTGCATTAGTCAGGGGTAATAGGTCAGGGGAGGTTTACTTTTTGGAAGGTCGGTATGGACTTATTGGATTGAAGTTCCTGTTTCCCCACCGTGGGGATTCTCTGATTTCTTTGAGAAACATTCAAACTGTGTATGGCCAGTGTTGTAAACTGTGTTTCCACACAAACCCGGCCTATTTCTGTTACAAAGAAACTGCAGGGTGAAGCCACTGGAGACCATTTTGCTGTCACACAGAGATCAGAGGGGGAATAACCCTCACTGTCTCGGGTCAGGGCTATCAGGATGTCAGCCTCCTTTTGATCTATGCTGCCGTTTCCCCTTGGAGCGGTCGAGGGGGGGGGTCAGGCAACTTAGGGACCGGGACTTACTCCATGCCAGCGCTCTCAGGGCACTCTTCCGCTCCTCCAGCAGCTCCTGAGCTGACTGGGCCATCCTCAGTCGGCAGACCTCGGAAACCCTCAGGCCAGCAACGATCTGCCATCTTCCATCCTGGAAACAGAGATGATCCATGAGTAGACGGTGTCGGACACTGGGCCCGCGAATCGCTATGGCTGAGCAACCGAACTCAAGTACCCATTCCACCGGCAGCCTCAGGGCTTCACAGTCATGCCTGCCTCCCAGTTATTCCTGCTCCGGCAGCAGAAGGAGATTGGGATGAATTGGCCAGTGCTGAATTCGAACACTGTGCTTTGCTACACGGCCTTTCACATGGTGGTAGCTCCACAGACTTTAACAGTCAAGTCGCTTCTTACCCGACCTCCGAAATGGCCAAACAAGACACACAATTTCAAAGGCATGTACGGACAGGTAACAAATGCTGGTCTGAGCACCCAGAGACCGAGTGCAGCGCTCCCTCAGTACTGACCCTCCGACAGGGCGGCACTCCCTCAGTACTGACCCTCCGACAGTGCGGCACTCCCTCAGCACTGACCCTCCGACAGTGCGGCACTCCCTCAGTACTGTCCCTCTGACAGTGCGGTGGTCAGTCAAAATGGCCCTCGGAGTGTTAGTCTGGATTGTGAACTTCAGTGTCTGACTGTGTTGAAAGTACCTTTACAGTTACTGGAAAAGAGTAAATAAGCTGCTCAGGAACTCCGTAGCTATTTCCATTTGAGATGACTCCCATTGACACCAGCTCACCCTGCAAAGTACAGAATCAGGTCAGCATGGAATAATAATGAGTATGATCAGATCCCCCTCAGTATGCAAACAGGCCCTTTGGCTCAACAAGTCCACACCGACCCTCCAAAGTATAACCCACCCTGTATTTACCCCTGACTAATGCATTTAACACTTTGGGCAATTTAGCACGGCCAATCCACCCTAACCTGCACATCCCTGGGCACTATGGGACAATTTAGCATGGCCAATCCACCCTAACCTACACATCTTCAGACTATGTGAGGAAACTGGAGCACCCGGAGGAAACCCCACGCAGACATGGGGGGAGAATGTGCAAACTCCACACCGACAGTTGCCCGAGGCGGGAATCGAACCCGAATCCCTGGCGCTGGGAGGCAGTGGCACTAACCGCTGAGTCACCGTAAAAGCTCAGCAGGTCTGAGACGAGAAATCAGAGTTCAGGTTTCGAGTCTGGTGACCCTTCCCCCAGAAAGTCAGGGTCAGGTGTCTGTCACTTCAGGGTAATGACCCTATTGTTTCAGACATCCATTCATAAGCCCTTGGCAACGTCATCGTGTTGAATCTGAGTGGGGGGGTTTGGCAACAGAGGTACATGAAAACAGGCCCCTGTGAGATTTGAACACACCACTAGCTTACAAGACCAGTGCATGTAACCGCTGAGCTACAGAGCGTCTAACAGAGCAAATAGTCAATAACAGTGATTAAGAGTGAGGCAGCAGTGAGCGCGTGTGGGTCAACAGAGAGTAATGTGTAGGAGTTAGCAGACACTGTGGGTCAACACAGTGAGTGTAGGTCAACAGGGAATGAGTGTGGGTCAACAGGGAATGAGTGTGTGTGGGTCAACAGAGAGAGTGTGGGTCAACACAGAGTGAGTGTGGTGCTGGAAGAGCACAGCAATCCACTGATCCAGAAGAAGGTTTCCAGCATCTGCAGTCATTGTTTTTACCACAGAGTGAGTGTGGGTCAACAGAGAGAGTGAGTCAACAGACAGTGAGTGTGGGTTAACAGGGAGTGCATGTGGATCAACAGAGAGAATGTGAGTCAATGGGGAATGAGTGTGGGTCAACGGGGAATGAGTGTGGGTCAACAGGGAGTGAGTGTGGGTCAACAGGGAGTGAATGGGGGTCAACAGGGAATGTGTGTGGGTCAACACAGAGAGAGTGTGAGTTAACAGAGAGTGAGTGTGGGTCAACAGGGACTGAGTGAGGGTCAACAGGGAATGAGTGTGGGTCAACAAGAGTGAGTGTGGGTCAACAGGGAGTGA
>NC_057754.1:6976942-6981084 GCF_004010195.1 Chiloscyllium plagiosum
AACAGAGAGGGAGTGTGGGTCAACAGGGAGTGAGGGTGGGTCAACAGGGAGTGAGGGTGGGTCAACAGGGAGTGAGGGTGGGTCAACAGGGAGTGAGGGTGGGTCAACAGGGAGTGAGGGTGGGTCAACAGGGAGTGAGGGTGGGTCAACAGGGAGTGAGGGTGGGTCAACAGGGAGTGAGGGTGGGTCAACAGGGAGTGAGGGTGGGTCAACAGGGAGTGAGGGTGGGTCAACAGGGAGTGAGGGTGGGTCAACAGGGAGTGAGGGTGGGTCAACAGGGAGTGAGGGTGGGTCAACAGGGAATGAGGGTGGGTCAACAGAGAGAATGTGAGTTAACAGGGAGTGAGTGTGGGTCAACAGAGAGAGAGTGTGGGTCAACAGAGAGAGAGTGTGGGTCAACAGGGAGTGAGGGTGGGTCAACAGGGAGTGAGGGTGGGTCAACAGGGAGTGAGGGTGGGTCAACAGGGAGTGAGGGTGGGTCAACAGGGAGTGAGGGTGGGTCAACAGGGAGTGAGGGTGGGTCAACAGGGAGTGAGGGTGGGTCAACAGGGAGTGAGGGTGGGTCAACAGGGAGTGAGGGTGGGTCAACAGGGAGTGAGGGTGGGTCAACAGGGAGTGAGGGTGGGTCAACAGGGAGTGAGGGTGGGTCAACAGGGAGTGAGGGTGGGTCAACAGGGAGTGAGGGTGGGTCAACAGGGAGTGAGGGTGGGTCAACAGGGAGTGAGGGTGGGTCAACAGGGAGTGAGGGTGGGTCAACAGGGAGTGAGGGTGGGTCAACAGGGAGTGAGGGTGGGTCAACAGGGAGTGAGGGTGGGTCAACAGGGAGTGAGGGTGGGTCAACAGGGAGTGAGGGTGGGTCAACAGGGAGTGAGGGTGGGTCAACAGGGAGTGAGGGTGGGTCAACAGGGAATGAGGGTGGGTCAACAGAGAGAATGTGAGTTAACAGAGAGTGAGTGTGGGTCAACAGGGAGTGAGTGTGGGTCAACAGAGAGAATCTGAGTTAACAGTGAGTGCGTGTGGGTCAACAGGGAGAGAGTGTGGGTCAACAGGGAATGGGTGTGGGCCGAAGTGGGTGAGAATGAGCAATTGCTGACAGAAAATGGGCCAAAATGAGTGAGTATGTACCAGTGGTGAACAAGTGTGTGCACGTGGTGAGCAGGTGTGGATGCATAATCAGGATGTATGGCACACAAGTGAATGTGGGCCAATAGTGAATGGGTATGGGCCAGTGATGCGCTAGCATTGGCACATAGTGTCGGCTGCTGTCAGAGGTGCAATTATTTATGAGGAGCACCTCCTGCTTCTCAGATCACGGGGTGGATGCCAGCAGATGGCCACCGAAATTCCCTGTACATAGGTCGGTATTACCACGACTCATGTTACCCAAATCCCATCGTTGGTGGCATCACTGACCCCATATATTGTGCTCTGACCACTCCCCTCTCCCTACTGCGCCCTCCTGTAGTTGACCAAGATTAGGACGATGCTCTCACATGGAATATCGAGTCCGCAGAACTTGCCCCCCCACCCCCCCAACCATCAGACACCCACACACCCCGACCCCACCATCACCCCTTTGGCCCTCTTGAGCCTTGCTGCACGTGTGTTTTGAAACTTCAGGAGACGGGGAAAGTGAGGGGGACGAGCTCAGGCCTTGGAGGGCGCATCGATGAATCTAGAGTCACCATTGGCCCACAAGCCTCATTCCTGATGAAGTGCTTATGCTCGAAACGCCGACTCGCCTGCTCCTTGGATGCCGCCTGACCGGCTGTGCTTTTCCAGCAACACCCTCTTCGACTCTGATTGCACCCAAGGTCAATCCAAGGGAGGACGTCGCTGGTCATCACATCTACTGGTCTCTGATTCCCCCTTACCCCCACCCCTTCCTCTATACCATCAACATCATCCCCCTCTACACAACTTACCTCGGGTGTCCCAGACCACAGCGCCCGCAGGTGGTCACAGATGGCACAGACGACCGACATAGTACAGCCTGTCCGTACCACGGTTTCTTTTCGCTGCAGGAACGCCTGAGGAGGGAGAATGAAAGAGAAAGAGTGACAGATAGACAGAGAGGCGGCACGGTGGCTCAGTGGTTAGCACTGGTTTCTGTGTGAGGAAACCAGAGCACCCGGAGGAAACCCCACACAGACACGGGGAGAACGTGCAAACTCCACCCAGACGGTCGCCCAGGTTCGATTCTTCCTTTGGGCGACTGTCTGGGTGGAGTTTGCACGTTCTCCCCGTGTCTGTGTGGGGTTTCCTCCGGGTGCTCTGGTTTCCTCACACAGTCCAAAGGTGTGCAGGTTAGGGTGGATTGGCCATGCTAAAGTGTCCCATAGTGTCCAGGGATGTGCAGGTTCCGGTGGATTGGCCGTGCTAAATTCCCCCATAGTGCCCAGGGATGTGCAGGTTAGGGTGGATTGGCCGTGCTAAATTGTCCCGTAGTGTCCAGGGATGTGCAGGTTAGGGTGGATTGGCCGTGCTAAATTGTCCCATAGTGCCCAGGGATGTGCAGGTTAGGGTGGATTGGCCGTGCTAAATTGTCCCATAGTGCCCAGGGATGTGCAGGTTAGGGTGAATTGGCCGTGCTAAATTCCCCCATAGTGCCCAGGGATGTGCAGGTTAGCGTGGATTGGCCGTGCTAAATTCCCCCATAGTGTCCAGGGATGTGCAGGTTAGGGTGGATTGGCCGTGCTAAATTGTCCCATAGTGCCCAGGGATGTGTAGGTTTGGTGCATTAATCACAGGTAAATATAGGCTCGGAGGGTAGGGGGAATGGGTTTGGGTGGGTTACTCTTTGGAGGGTCAGTGTGGAGTTGTTGGCTTGTCGGGCCTGGTTTCCCACTGGAGGGATTCTCTGAGTCTTCGAAGTAAGCACAGGTCAGTTATCGAGGGAGACATCCGGCGCCATGAACTGGGGAAGTAAACGTCACTCACCGGCCTGTCGGCGCCCCTCAGGGCCTGCTGCAGCCCAACCGGGCGGGAGTCACCCGTGACCGAGGCATGCTCGATGTCGGGGAGCTGCGTGCCGGAAGGTGTGCCCCAGACGATCACGTTGCGCACGGTTCCTGCGCCCGTCCCCAGGGTAAGGGCCAGCTGCAACCGGGGAGTGAGACAATGCGGTCAGCGTATGAACCCGGGGAGAGGGGGAGGGGCCTGAGACTGATACAATCAAACTCCACCCCCCCCCCACCCCAATCCTCACCACCCCCGACCAGCCTCCTGGAGATCTCCAACCCTCGCCAAGCCTCCAGGCATAAGTCTGACCTGATCTGCCCTGCGCCTCCTCCCTTCATCCTTTCTTTGTAAGCTGCTCTGACTGAGAAAATCCCCACCTGTGATAATGTCACCACTGGCGCTTTCACTGAAACCCTGAGATCTCACCAGCATCCCTCACCCCCATCGTGGCCCTACCCAGCCGGATCACACACTCCCTTATCCTTGTCACCTTCTCCAACCCTGGATGTTACGCGTCCCCTTCCCTCTCAATGAGACCCACCCCCCCAGCTCTCAGAACATCCCCCTGGAATTTTACAGGCTTCCACCTACAATGCCCGAACCCTGCAACCTGCTAAACATCCTTCCTATCTCTCAGAGCTTCCTCCAGCCCTCCCACAAACCCCCCCAACATCACAGCCACATGCTATCTCTGTAACCCGCAGCAACCCTGTGGACATACCAGACCTCAATACTTCCCTATCTTCATAACCCCCCGAGAAATCCTTCTCTCTGATAGCTCGCGCCTCTCTCTCTAATTGCGTAATACGCCCCACAGGAGAAAGTGAGGA
The DNA here is from genome assembly GCF_004010195.1 of Chiloscyllium plagiosum. Taxonomy (NCBI): domain Eukaryota; kingdom Metazoa; phylum Chordata; class Chondrichthyes; order Orectolobiformes; family Hemiscylliidae; genus Chiloscyllium; species Chiloscyllium plagiosum. Next base: position 6,980,734 of record NC_057754.1, read on the forward strand.
CTGCAGATGCTGGAGATCAGAGCTTAAAAATGTGTTGCTGGAAAAGCGCAGCAGATCAGGCAGCATCAAAGGAGCAGGAGAATCGACGTTTCGGGGCATAAGCCCTTCTTCAGGAATCTGAAGAATACACCCCACAGTACACCAACAGCACAATCTTAGCCTCCACCCCCTCCTAATCACTGGACCTCCTCGATCCCTACAAACCACAAACCCACCTCCACCAAGACCTCCATGCTCCCGGTCACTTGAGCAGCCCGATTCCTATCGCTCTGGCTCCCTGAGCCCTCAAGCTCTGGAATTCCTCTCCGAAACGCCTCCATCCCTCTCTCCCTCCCCGCCCTCCCTTGTTCC
>NC_057754.1:6981521-6982789 GCF_004010195.1 Chiloscyllium plagiosum
GGGGGGGGGGGAGGGTAGGGAAGGGAGGAAAAAAAGGAAACAGGAAAAGGTTCCTCACGTAAGCCCCCTCTCCCCATGGTACCTACCCGGGCCTGAGCTCGGTTCTGACCCAGCCGCGTCAGGCAGGAGAAGTTCTCCGGTGGGATGGAGGGTGCCGATGTCATGGCGATGAGGCAGTTGGTGTTTGCTGAGCTGCCCACCACCAGCACCTGCAGCAACGAGAGAGAGAGAGAGAGGGGGCAGCTTGGGTGATGGGCTCTCTTGAACAAACAGGCTGCACTCTCCTGTTCACATTCTGCCCGAACTGTTGGAGAGGCTCCACCTGACCCAGCTAGACTGACCAGGATTCAAACGGTTAGCTCCTCGTTTTTGGCCAGCAGGGGTATGACGGGCTGAACAGCCTTCTTCCTGTGCTGTGGGATCACTACCACTGGACAGTGAAGAAGGTGTTTGGTAAGGATTGGTGGTCTCTCAGTACTGACCCCGTGACAGTGCGGCACTCCCTCAGTACTGACCCCGTGACAGTGCGACACTCCCTCAGTACTGCCCCTCCAACAGTGCGGCGCTCCCTCAGTACTGCCCCTCCGACAGTGCGGCACTCCCTCAGCAATGACCCCCCGACAGTGCAGCACTCCCCTTGCACTGACCCTCTGACAGTGCGGCACCCCCTCAGTACTGCCCCTCCAACAGTGCGGCACTCCCTCAGCACTGACCCTCTGACAATGCGGCACTCCCTCAGTACTGCCCCTCCGACAGTGCGGCACTCCCTCAGCACTGACCCTCTGACAGTGCGGCACTCCCTCAGTACTGACCCTCCGTCAGTGCGGCACTCCCTCAGCACTGACCCTCTGACAATGCGGCACTCCCTCAGTACTGCCCCTCCGACAGTGCGGCACTCCCTCAGCACTGACCCTCTGACAGTGCGGCACTCCCTCAGTACTGACCCTCCGACAGTGTGGCACTCCCTCAGTACTGCCCCTCCGACAGTGCGGCACCCCCTCAGTACTGCCGCTCCGACAGTGCGGCACTCCCTCAGCAATGACCCTCCGACAGTGCAGCACTCCCCTAGCACTGACCCTCTGACAGTGCGGCACCCCCTCAGTACTGCCCCTCCGACAGTGTGGCACTCCCTCAGCACTGCCCCTCTGACAATGTGGCACTCCCTCAGTACTGCCCCTCCGACAGTGCGGCACTCCCTCAGCGCTGACCCTTCGACAGTGCGGCACTCCCTCAGCACTGACCCTCCGACAGTGCGGCACTCCCTCAGC
>NC_057754.1:6986558-6992384 GCF_004010195.1 Chiloscyllium plagiosum
GGCACTCCCTCAGTACTGACCCTCTGACAGTGCGGCACTCCCTCAGTACTGACCCTCTGACAGTGTGGCACTCCCTCAGCACTGACCCTCCGACAGTGCGGCTCTCCCTCATTACTGACCCTCCGACAGTGCGGCTCTCCCTCAGTACTGACCCTCCGACAGTGCAGCACTCCCTCAGTACTGACCCTCCGACAGTGCGGCATTCCCTCAGAACTGATACTACCTGTGTTGGCCTGGCACTCGGTTTAAAAACCCTGGCAGAGACCAAATACATGCTCCCTTCCCTCTGTTGCTTTTAAACAAGGTGCTAAACTGGATAAATACGTGAGGGGGGAGGGGATAACCCGGGATGAGGTGGGATGGATAGTGAGAGGAATCTTGTGTGGAGCAGAATCTTCAGCACTGAGCCAATGTGCCTCATGACCTGTTTGTGCACTGTCCACGCATAATCTGTTGTCAATACCTTCACACTGTGTTTTGACATTTCAGCACTGGTCATGGTCTTGGTACCTTGAAGAAGTTCGAAAGCACAGTCCTGTAGCTCCATGGCGACCCCGGTCAGCACAGCCAACATCGAGGGGAAGTCCATCAGAACCAGAAACACCGGCTACAAGAGAAACAAAAGTGTGACATTCGGGCGGGAAGGCAAACCCAAAACAAGATGAGGGGACGTGGGCCTTCGAGACTGCATCCCCAGTCAAGGGCTGATCTGATTGGTCCACATTCCTGCCAGAGCCCCAACTGACATTTTACCCCAAGGTTAGCGAGGTTGCCCCAACTACTCTGGGGACGAAACCTTTTCTTCTTACTTTTGCGTTGATTGTTCGACAGAAAACTTTAAACCTGTTGATCACTTCCAATAAGGAGCCTCTCCCTGTCCAGTGTATCAGCTTGACCATGAATACCTTGATGAGATCGCCTCTTCGCTCCCCACACCCACCCACCCACACAGAATCTGGGGCAGTGGCTCAGTGGTCAGCACTGCAGCCTCACCAGTGCCAGGGACCAGGGTTCGATTCCAGTCTCGGGTGACTGTCTGGGTGGAGCTTGCATGTTCTCCCCCGTGTCTGCGTGGGGTTTCCTCCCACAGTCCAAAGGTGTGCAGGTTAGGGTGGATTGGCCATGCTAAATTGTCCCATAGTGCCCAGGGATGTGCAGGTTAGGGTGGATTGGCCGTGCTAAATTGTCCCATAGTGTCCAGGGATGTGCAGGTTAGGGTGGATTGGCCGTGCTAAATTGTCCCATAATGCCCAGGGATGTGCATGGTAGGGTGGATTGGCCGTGCTAAATTGTCCCATAGTGCCCAGGGATGTGCATGGTAGGGTGGATTGTCCGTGCTAAATTGTCCCACAGTGCCCAGGGATGTGCAGGTTAGGGTGGATTGGCCGTGCTAAATTGTCCCAGAGTGCCCAGGGATGTGCAGGTTAGGTGTTTAGTCAGGGGAAATGTGGAGGGATGGGTCTGGGTGGGTTACTCTTCGGAGGGTTGGTGTGGAGGTGAAGGGCCTGTTTCCACACCGTGGGGATTCTATATTTTTTTTTTTTAAATCGTTTCGAGTGGCCTGTGCTGGTTGTGGTGTACCTGCTGATTCCCGAACACCTCTCCGTTGGCTATCCTGTCGAGCAGGGAGTAGGCAATCGGACCAGCAGCCCCTGTCACCAACACCTTCAGCGGGAGAGCCTGCAATGAGGTTTGGAGAAGAGATAGTGTATCATTACCGGCGAGGTCATAGCCACGGTCACCCAAGCCTTGGTCTGCCCTCCCAGGGCGAACGTGTCACACTAACTATTCACCCTTTCAGCAGGACAAACGTTCTCGTCCTCCACGGCATCTTCGATACCCCTTCTTCTCATTGGCTCTCCCTCTCCGATCTGGGACCACTCTTTGATAACACCCTAAGGCCTCGGAGCAGACTTGGGCCACTCAGCCCGTTGTGTCCTGCTCTGCTGTTCTTCGAAGTCATGACCGATCTGACAATCCTCAGCTCCCCTTTCCTGAGTTTTCCCTTCGATTTCCCTTCCCGATTAATAAACTATCTCAGCCTGGAATATCGCCTCATGGCTGCACACTCGGCAGTCCTCTGCGGTAAAGAATTCTACAGATTCGAGTAGGTCAGGTTTATTTTCATTAGATTAAAAGGAGATTAAGTGGGGACCTGATTGAGGTTTACAAAATCATGCAGGGTATAGACAGGGTGGATAGAGAGAAGTTTTTTTCCCCCCCAGAGTGAGGGGTTCAATAACGAGAGGTCACGCATTCAAGCTGAGAGGTGAAAAGTTTAAGGGGGATACACGCGGCAAGTACTTCACACAGAGGGTGGTGGGCGTTTGGAACGCGTTGCCAGCAGAGATGGTAGAGGCAGGCACAGTGGATTCATTTAAGATGGGTCTGGACAGATGCATGAGTAGGTGGGGAGCAGAGGGATACAAATGCTTCAGAATTGACCGACAGGTTTAGACAGTACATTTGGATTGGCTCAGGCTTGGAGGGCCGGAGGGGCCTGTTCCTGGGCTGGACATTTTCTTTCTTCTTTGTATTCACTCACCTCTGACTGAAAACCTCCTCCTCATCTCTGTCTCCAGGGTAGGGGATGGTGTCACTGATAAACTATTAATCCAGAGACCCATGTAATGTTCTGGGGACCTGGGTTCGAATCCCACCATGGTAAATGGTGGAATTTGAATTCAATACTAATCTGGGAACTAAGAGTTTAATGATGATCATGAAGTCACTGCTGTCAGGAACCATCTGCTTCACTGATGCCCTTTGGGGAAGGAATTCTGCCATCCTTACCTGGTCTGCCTACAGCTTACCTGCTCTCTGGGCCATTAGGGCAATAATTGCTGGCCTAGCTAGTGACGTCCTAGAGAACGAATAAACTAAAAAAAAAAAGAGTGACCCCTTATTCTGAGATGATGCACTTTGATCCTGGACTGTCCCACGAGGGGAGTTGAGAGAGTGTTGCTAGAAAAGCACAGCTGGTCAGGCAGCATCCGAGGAGCAGGAGAATCAACGTTGTGGGCAAAAGCCCTTCATTAGGAATGAGGCTGGGAGCCTCGGGGGTGGAGAGATCAATGAGAAGGGTGTGGGGCTGGGGGCAAGGGAGCTGAGAGTGCATGAGGTGGATGGAACTGGGGGTAAAGGTGATAGGTCAGAGAGGAGGGTGGAGTGGATAGGTGGGAAGGAAGATGGACAGGTGGGACAGGTCATGGGGACAGTGCTGAGCTGGAAGATTGGAACTGGGGTAAGGGAGGGAGAGGGGCAATGAGGAAACTGGTGAAGTCCACATTGATGCCCTGGGGTTGAAGTGTTCTGAGACGGAAGATGAGGCGTTCTTCCTCCAGGCGTCGGGTGGTGAGGGAGCAGCAGTGAAGGAGGCCCAGGACCTGCATGTCCTCGGCAGAGTGGGAGGGGGAGTTGAAATGTTGGGCTACGAGGCGGTGGGGTTGATTGGTGTGGGTGTCCCGGAGATGTTCCCTAAAGCGCTCTGCTAGGAGGCGCCCAGTCTCCCCAATGTAGAGGAGTCTGCATCGGGAGCAACGGATGCAATAAATGATATTAGTGGATGTGCAGGTAAAACTTTGATGGATGTGGAAGGCTCCTTTGGGGCCTTGGATAGAGGTGAGGGAGGAGGTGTGGGGAAAAAGGGGTGGGGAGGGAGATATATCCCTGGTGGTGGGGTCTGTTTGGAGGTGGCGGAAATGTCAGCGGAAGATGCGATATATATCGAGGTTAGTGGGATGGAAGGTGAGGACCTGAGGGCGGGGGGATCCTGTCCTTGTTGCGGTTGGAGGGGGGGGGGGGTTCAAGGTGCAGGAAGTGGATGAGATGCGCTGGAGGGCATCAGCAACCACGTGGGAGGGGAAATTGTGGTCTTTAAAGAAGGAGGCCATCTGGTGTGCTCTGTGGTGGAATCTCTCTGCATCGACTTCATCAGGTCCCCTCAGAATCCTATACGTTACAATAAAGTCTTCTCTCATTCTTCTCAACTCCAACGAGTACAGACCTAACCTATTCAATCACAGTCCGTCCATTCCCAGGATCGACGTCGTGTACTTTCTCTGGAATACCTCCTATGCCGATAAGGGGTCCAAAACTGTTCACTGTACTCCAGCTATCGTCTGACTGCAGCCTTGTACAATTTAGCAAGACCCTCCTGTTTTTCGACTCCATTCCCGGGCTTAATTAGAGAGCTTTTACAGCATAGAAATACGCCACTCGGCCCATTTACATGAGTCTCCTCCAATCTACCCTTCACCATCTCTTCCATCTCTTTGTCCTTTGTGCGCTTATCCAAAATCCCCTTAAACACATCCTCATTACTCAGCTCAGCCGCTCCCTGTTTGGAGTGAGTTCCACAATTCTCACTGCTCCCTGGGTAAACTGGTTTCTCCTGAATTGCTGGGGAGCGTCGCTGAACAAAGAGACCTGGAGGTACAGGTGCAAAGTGGAGTCGTAGGTAGACAGGGTGGTGAAGAAGGCTTTTGGCAGACTTGCCCAGGGCGGCACGGTGGCTCAGTGGTTAGCACTGCTGCCTTGCAGTACCAGGGTCCAGGGTTCAATTCCAACCTCTCTGTGTGGAGTTTGCACATTCTCCCCGTGTCTGTGTAGGTTTCCTCCCACAGTCCAAAGATGTGCAGGTCAGGTGAACTGGCCGTGCTAAATTGCCCGTAGTGTTTAGGTGCAATAGTCAGAGGGAAATGGGTCTGGGTGGGTTACTCTTCAGAGGGTCGGTGCGGACTGGTAGGGCTGAAGGGCCTGTTTCCACACTGTAGAGAATCTAATCTAACCTAATTGAGTATGGGAGGTGGAATGTCATATTGAAGCTGTACAGGACTTTAATGCAGCCTCTTCTTCAATTTAGGTCCCTCTTCTATACGAAGATATTAAACTTGAAAGGGTTCAGAAAAGATTTACAAGGATGTTGCCAGGGTTGGAGGGTTTGAGCTACAGGGAGAGGCTGAAGAGGCTGGGGCTGTTTTCCCTGGAGCGCCGGAGGCTGAGGGGTGACCTTATAGAGGTTTATAAAATCATGAGGGGGCATGGATAGGGTGACTAACCGAGGTCTTTTTCCTAGGGTGGGGGAGCCCAAAATTAAGGGCACAGCTTCAAAGCGAGAGGAGAAAACTTTAAAAAGGACTTGAGGTGTAACTTTTTCACACAGAGGGTGGTGACTGAATGGAACGAGATGGTAGAGGAGTTGGTAGAGGCTGGTACAATGACAACATTTAAAAGGCATCCGGATGGGTATATGAATAGGAAGAGTTTGGAGGGACATGGGCCGGGTGCTGGCAAACGGGACTAGAGTGGAAAAGGCTGGCGCGCTGGAAAAGCACAGCAGCTCAGGCAGTATCCGAGGAGCAGGGGCGTCGCGCTGACTCGGTTAGGTTGGGAGGTCTGGTCAATGTGGACAATTTGGACCAAAGAGTCTGTTTCCACGCTGTATGAACTCTACGCTGACTGGGTCTATTAGTGACCAACTTGGCATAGGATTTCAAGGTGCAGTGGGTAGCATCCCTGCCTCTGAGCCAGAAGCCATGGGTTCAAGTGCCACTCTGAGACTTGATGGATGAGGAAAGTGCATTCACAAGGTGAGGAAAGGTTGAATATTGACTGGCGAAACCCCTCCTACGCTGGAGGCAAGAGGGCTGATTCAAGATCGGCTGGGTCATGTGAAGAAAGTTAGTCTCTCTGCCGTCCCACCCCTTTAAGGTGGGGGGGGGGGGGGGGGGTGACAGCCTGATGATATTATTGTTGGACTGTTAATCCAGAGATACAGGTCATGTCCTGGGTTCTGATCTCGCCAAGTCAGATCGTGGAATTTGA
>NC_057754.1:6992884-6999884 GCF_004010195.1 Chiloscyllium plagiosum
CCATCAGCTCACAGAATGCCCACGGCTATCCGCGGCGCCTACCCTGTTAGTGCCCCACCTCCTGCAGGAACCCTCTTCCACAGCGCCAGGGGGAAGGATGGGACACCCCTCTGGGCAGTTCTCCGTTTGGAAGAACCCAACTCCGTCACCCTGCCGCCTGACCCCGGAATGGCAGTGACTCCCGTTCCCAAGCCAGCCCTTGGGTGCCAAATCTGGACTTCCATCCCAGCATCTCCCTCCCTATCTCTGTAACCCCCCTCCAGCCCCTACACTCCCTCCCTATCTCTGTAACCCCCCTCCAGCCCCTACACTCCCTCCCTATCTCTGTAACCCCCCTCCAGCCCCTACACTCCCTCCCTATCTCTGTAACCCCCCTCCAGCCCCTACACTCCCTCCCTATCTCTGTAACCCCCCTCCAGCCCCTACACTCCCTCCCTATCTCTGTAACCCCCCTCCAGCCCCTACACTCCCTCCCTATCTCTGTAACCCCCCTCCAGCCCCTACACTCCCTCCCTATCTCTGTAACCCCCCTCCAGCCCCTACACTCCCTCCCTATCTCTGTAACCCCCCTCCAGCCCCTACACTCCCTCCCTATCTCTGTAACCCCCCTCCAGCCCCTACACTCCCTCCCTATCTCTGTAACCCCCCTCCAGCCCCTACACTCCCTCCCTATCTCTGTAACCCCCCTCCAGCCCCTACACTCCCTCCCTATCTCTGTAACCCCCCTCCAGCCCCTACACTCCCTCCCTATCTCTGTAACCCCCCTCCAGCCCCTACACTCCCTCCCTATCTCTGTAACCCCCCTCCAGCCCCTACACTCCCTCCCTATCTCTGTAACCCCCCTCCAGCCCCTACACTCCCTCCCTATCTCTGTAACCCCCCTCCAGCCCCTACACTCCCTCCCTATCTCTGTAACCCCCCTCCAGCCCCTACACTCCCTCCCTATCTCTGTAACCCCCCTCCAGCCCCTACACTCCCTCCCTATCTCTGTAACCCCCCTCCAGCCCCTACACTCCCTCCCTATCTCTGTAACCCCCCTCCAGCCCCTACACTCCCTCCCTATCTCTGTAACCCCCCTCCAGCCCCTACACTCCCTCCCTATCTCTGTAACCCCCCTCCAGCCCCTACACTCCCTCCCTATCTCTGTAACCCCCCTCCAGCCCCTACACTCCCTCCCTATCTCTGTAACCCCCCTCCAGCCCCTACACTCCCTCCCTATCTCTGTAACCCCCCTCCAGCCCCTACACTCCCTCCCTATCTCTGTAACCCCCCTCCAGCCCCTACACTCCCTCCCTATCTCTGTAACCCCCCTCCAGCCCCTACACTCCCTCCCTATCTCTGTAACCCCCCTCCAGCCCCTACACTCCCTCCCTATCTCTGTAACCCCCCTCCAGCCCCTACACTCCCTCCCTATCTCTGTAACCCCCCTCCAGCCCCTACACTCCCTCCCTATCTCTGTAACCCCCCTCCAGCCCCTACACTCCCTCCCTATCTCTGTAACCCCCCTCCAGCCCCTACACTCCCTCCCTATCTCTGTAACCCCCCTCCAGCCCCTACACTCCCTCCCTATCTCTGTAACCCCCCTCCAGCCCCTACACTCCCTCCCTATCTCTGTAACCCCCCTCCAGCCCCTACACTCCCTCCCTATCTCTGTAACCCCCCTCCAGCCCCTACACTCCCTCCCTATCTCTGTAACCCCCCTCCAGCCCCTACACTCCCTCCCTATCTCTGTAACCCCCCTCCAGCCCCTACACTCCCTCCCTATCTCTGTAACCCCCCTCCAGCCACCCTCATTTCTCTCCAACCCCATTCCCCCAACCGGCCCTCCCCGCATCTCCATTTCCCAACCCCCGGCCAAGCCAATGTTTTGCGTGCCTGAACGTGAACCTTGCCGCCCATGTGTTTCCCTATTGAAAACGATGATTGCTGTTTGTTTCCCCTTGACCAGATTATCCCAGTGCCTCAGACTCACCCGCTGCTGGTCTTTGTCAACCCGAAAAGTGGAGGGAAGCAAGGCGAGAGGTAAGAGAGTTTGGGGAGGGGTGGTCCCATTCCTCCCAGACCCTGAGCTGAGTGTCGGATGCCATGAGCTGACACAGCACTAGGCCTGACTAGGCCTCACTCAGAGCCTGCCTGCTGAAGCGAGCTGACTTGGTGCAGGCAAAGCACAGGCCACCCGAAAGCTGCCTGTCCACCATGTTTGTTTTCCCCCTGTGCGGAATGTGGGCTTCGCTGGCAAGGTTGGCTGGCTGTCCCTCATTGCCTTGGAGAAAACTCGCTCTCCAGGCTATTTTCCTGTGGGATTTTGGACGTGGTTCAAAGTCAGGCACATGGGTTTGCAGTCACGTGGAGAGCAGACTGCGGAAGGATGGCAGATTTCCTTCCCTCAAGGCCCTGCGGTTTTAAGACCATTACACACTCACAATTAGGCTCGGTTTTAAATTGCAAATCCAACCAGCACAATCTGCCACTCGAGCCCACATCCTCGTGTGGAGATCTTTGATGACCATCACATTACCATGACACCTCATGGGGACACCTCAGCTTTGTTGTATCCTGGTCTAAGACAGACTTGGCTTCCGTGCCTGTCATCAGTGTGACTGGTTCTTCACTGGTCCAGGGCTGCCAGGCATACAGCGGATTGATGCCAAGCTTCCTTGCAGTGAGGAAGGGCGCACTGGCTGAGCCCAGCTGGAGAGGAGTTTCGATGTTAGCCCCTTCACCCTGGTTTCACAACGCTTTTCAAACACACCCAGACCAGACTCTTCAGTAAGGCCATTGACAATGTTCAGCATCCAGGAGACGGATGCCCTATTGATCACTGACTTCCTCAGCACCAGATACCATCTCGTATATATACACACCCTCACACATACACACACACACACCCTCATTCACACTCGGGCGTGCGCGTACTCACACACACACAAGCACACTCTCTCACACACATGCACACTCACACACTCACGCGCGCGCGCACGCACCCTCATTCACACTCGGGCGTGCGTGCAGACATACACACACACACTTGTGCGCACACTCACACTCACACATGTGCATGCACACACACACGGTCTCTCACACACTCACTCACACTCGCGCACGCACGTACACACACACACACGCACACTCACGCACATGCGTGCATGCACACTCATACACACTCACTCCCACTCGCGCACGCACGTACACACACACGCCATTTGGATCTGGAATGCCCTGGCTGGAAATATGGAGGGGGCAGGTTCCGTTGAGGAGGGCATCAGATGGTTATTTGGATAGGAATGGTGTGCAGCGATATGGGGCAAAGGTACTGCCTAATGATGCTCATTAAGAGAGCTGGTGCAGGCCAAAAGGCCTCGTTATCCACCTTAACCATATTCTGTGGCTCTGGGAATCTCACTCAGCCTGAGGGCAGTGGAGATCTGGGTCAGAGTGGTGCTGGAAAAGCACAGCAGCTCAGGCAGAATCCGAGGAGCAGGAAAATCGACGTTTCGGGCAAAAGCCCTTCATCAGGAGTGGAGGTGGGAGGGTGGGGGAAGGTAGCAAAGAGTACAATGGGTGAATGGGGGTGGGGATGGAGGTGATAGGTCAGAGGGGAGGGTGGAGTGGGTAGGTGGGAAGGAAGATAGGCAGGTAGGACAGGACACCCCTCCCCCTCCCCCACCTTATCTTCTGCATAAAAGCCGCCATTTTCCGAGCTCCCATCAGTCCTGCCGAAGGGTCACTGGGCCCGAGCTGTTCACTCTGATTTCTCTCCAAAGGTGCTGAGCTTTTCCAGCAATTGCTAGGTTTGTTGCAATGGATAAGGTGGTGACTGCACAGGGCTAACCAGCTCTCACTGTGTGCTTGCAGGGTCTTACGCAAGTTCCAGTACCTTCTGAACCCAAGACAAGTATTCAACCTGGCGAAGGATGGCCCGAAACCAGGGTAAGGCCAACTCGGCTTTGAAAGCATCGCTCACGTTTCAATTAAACGGCATTTACCAAGTGGAAACATTTCTCTGATTGCCTGTAATGCTTTAAAAGCATTTGCTGAGCAGTTTCTGGTCTCCGTGCCCTCAGTGCGCGTCACACAGCAGAAAGTGTAACGCAATATACCTGCTGTTCCATCAAACAGTGGGAGGAGTGCCTTTGTTTCTTGCCTGGTTTGACCGTGTCCTTTGTGGCTTTTGTTGCTATAGTTACCGAACGCAGGCTTCCCCGGAGACCAGGCCGGGGGGGGGGCCCAGTCAAAGCAGATTGCTGTCTCCCGGTTGAGCTACCTGTCTGCGCGGGGCGGGGCAAGATTCAAAGCAACGGTCTGGCATTTTACTGTGACCCTCTGCCTGTGAGGTATTGGCGGCGCCAACTGGCACGCAGGCATCTCGACCAGCTCCGGCCACCCCTCTGCCAGAAAGTGGGCACAGTGGAGCTGGGCAGAGGCCGCCATGTTTAGCCTGTTTCTGACGAGGACGGGCAGGTGTGGCACTGTGACGTTTGGTTCCCTCCACGCGAGAAGGCCTGGTTGGCAGCGGGGGGGCGGATCCCTGGGTTGAGAGAGGCAGGCATTGAATGTGAGCTGTGATGTCAAAGCCCATCGGGCACTGCCACTGCATTGGATTTGCGAGGTGACTGAGAACAGCGAAACCACCAAGACTCATGCCCACAGTGAATGCCAGGGTGGCATATGCCTGCAGGGGTCCTGGACCTGATTGTGATCTCAGCAGCGCCCAGACAGTGGGGTGAGAGGGTAGTGACTGCGTGTGTAGGCTGCTTATCGTGGTGGGTCACCTCGCACTCGCTGCTTTGACCGTGTCATATGTAATACTGACTGCCGCAAATTGACAGCAGAACCGGCAAGTCCTGTGGGAAGGCCAAACTCCTGATGAGATGCCAGCACTAACACACGAGCAACAGGTGACATGAGACAACTGGCCAAGGGCCTCCCCCCCCACTCCACTCCTTCCCAGCCTCTTCTGGATAACTCCTGTTTTGTCACTTGGTTCCGATTTCCTGTGTGCATGGCTTCCAGGGACATCTTTTAAAAGTTCATTCACGGAATGTGGGTGTCACTGGCTGGGCCCAGTATTTACTTCCCCGTCCCTAGTTGCCCCCCTTGAGAAGGTGGGGGGGGTGAGCTGCCATCTTGAACCGCTGCAGTCCATGTGCTGTGGGTTGACCCACAATGCCCTGAGGGAGGGGAATTCCAGGATTCTGTTCCCAGTGACACTGAAGGAACGGCGATAGATTTCCAAGTCAGGATGGTGAGGGGCTCGGAGGGGAACGTGCAGGGGGTGGTGTTCCCATGTCTCTGCTGCCCTTGTGCTTCCAGATGGAAGTGGCCGTGGGTTTGGAAGGCGCTGTCTGAGGATCTTTGGTGAGTTTCTGCAGGGCATCTTGTAGATGGTACACACTGCTGCTACTGGGTGGCAATGGCAGAGTGCCTGCCGGAGTGCTGCCAGCCTCTGTGCCAGGCTCACTGACGCACTTTCACCAAGCGGAAACCCTCAGCAGCAGGAGGGGGGGAGGGGGGTGGGGGTGGTAATGATACCCAGGGTGGGACATCAAGGGACAGGCTCGGAGCAGACATAGGAAAGGAGCAACAAATAGGGTCAGAGGAAACGAGGCATAACGGGAGGCCACTCAGCCCTCCTAGGCTGCTTGCCCATTCAGTACGATCATGACTGATCTCACTTTAACCTCAACTCTACATTCTTATATACCCCTCGATAACCTTTCATCCCCTTGCCAGTCGATCATCTAGCTCCCTCTGCTGTCGGAACATTGAAAGGTTCCACATCCACGGCCTTTTGAGGAATTCCAAGTAAAGGTGAACGGGTATGATCTTCCAGCCGTGACAGAGACCTGATTGCAAGGGGACCGAAACATTCCGGGTCATGTGACTTTTCAAAAAGGCAACTGGGAAGGGAAGGGTGGTGGGGTGGCTTTGATAGTATGAGGTGGAGTCAATACAACAGCAAGAAATGATCTTGTCTCAGATCTTGCAGAATCCATGTGGATAGAGGTGAAAAATAGCAAGAAGACACTGGTGGGAATTGTCGAGAAGCTCCCTCATGATAGCTCTTGAATAAATCAAAAGATAATGATGGCATATTGAAAACTGAGACACATTAATCATGGGTGACATTAATCTTCGTGTAGATTGGGATAGTCAGATAGTCAGTGAGGGAGAATTCATTGAGTGCACTCGGGACAGTTTCCCGAAAGAATAGGTTGTGGATCTAACCTGAGATCAGGCCTGGTTTGGGTCTGGTGATGTGTAATGTGTAACTAATAAAGGATCTCAGAGTAGAAGGTTCCCAAGGAAGCAGTGAGCATAACGCAGACGAATTTCGCGTTCAGTTTGAGATTGAGAAACTTGGTTCGGAAACAGTTGTGCTAAACTTAAACAAAGCTAATCCGTCAGGCAAACATGGTTGAGGAACAATGGGAGACCTTTAAAAACGAGTTCATGGCTCACAGCAGAGATATATCCGAATGAGGAAGAAGGAGCCTCCGAAGGGGACACGCTATACGTGGTTAACCTGGGAAAAGATCAGATCAAATTGGAAGAGAAAACGCCCTGTTAGGCCTCACTGGGATAATGTACTGGAGTTCCAGCCCCATTATTCCTGCATTCATCCATAAACATTAAAGATTTTTTAAAAAATTCCCCAATATACCTGACTTTCAGACCCAGGAAAGCACTGACTACGTAACAGAACATTACGAATTATTACACGTAATTATTCTAGCTAGAGGTAAATAATTATCAACTGTCAAAAAATAGCTCAGTTAATTAAAGCTCTAATTGCCTGAGAAACTCCCCTACTCACTCTCGCACACACACATGCACAGATACACACAGACAGACACACACGTGCACAGATACAGACAGACAGATACACACGCACAGATACACGCACACACACACATGTGCACAGATACACACAGACAGACAGACACACGCACGCACACACACATGTGCACAGATACACACGGACAGACAGACACACACA
>NC_057754.1:7001154-7005471 GCF_004010195.1 Chiloscyllium plagiosum
CAGACACAGACATACACACACATATACACAGAAAGACGTACACACACATATACACAGACACAGACAGACACACACATATACACAGACAGACATACACACACATATACACAGACAGACACACACAAATACACCGACAGACATACACACACATATACACAGACAGACACACACATATACACAGACAGACGTAAACACACATAGACATAGACACACACACAGACAGACATAGACACACACACCCTGATATACAGGAAAATAAACATGGGTTATGAACTGAGGGAAACACTGGGAAAGCAGCTGAGTCATTCCTGCTCCCAGGGGCCGCTGCGATGAGTTTTATGATTCTGGTGCAGATCAGAATGCTGCTTCTCAGTCATCCTTCTGTGAATGCAGGAGACACAGGGTGTCGGCTTCATTTATAAAAACTTCTCTGACATAATAATTAAAAATTGCCACTTGCAGCAACTGCTGAAGAAAAAAATCAACTGTTTTGTTTCCCCCCCTTCAGACTTAAAGGACTTTTAACTGTGGATAACCAAGCGAGCTTCTGAGCCGGTGGAAGTCTGAAGGTCTCTTTGTATCTCGTTCACAGTTCCATGCCGTTCAGCGACCTGTCATTGGTAACTGGACATAGGTCCACAAACTCATCTGCTACTCATCTGCACGCAACCCTCTGTCTCCAGTTCATCTGCACCTTCTGCTAGGGCACACACAACTGCGTAAGCAGTGCTTGCAATGTGTGTTAAATTACTTGCTTTCAAAGCATGCGGCAGTCCTTGGTTTAAAAACCTTTTCTCATTTCAGTTTTGAAAAGAACACAAAAGCTAACGAAACACAGATTGCACAATGCAATGTGGAAAGGACTAGTGGTGGCACAAAGGTTCAGGAAAGTTTGACAAACCAACAAAAGATGACCCAAAAAGATAACGAGGAGAGAGGAAACAAAAATTGAAGGGAAATTTGCAATTCATATCAAAGTGGACAGCGAGAGATTCTTTAAACATATCGAAAGAAAGAGAGAAGCTAGTGGTAAGGTCCTTGGTAGTGTGGATGAGCAGAGAGATCTCGGCGTCCATGTACACAGATCCCTGAAAGTTGCCACCCAGGTTGATAGGGCTGTTAAGAAGGCATATGGTGTGTTAGCTTTTATTGGTAGAGGGATTGGGTTTCGGAGCCACAAGGTCATGTTGCAGCTGTACAAAACTCTGGTGTGGCCGCACTTGGAGTATTGTGTACAGTTCTGGTCACCGTATTGTAGGAAGGATGTGGAAACTTTGGAAAGGGTTCAGAGGAGATTTACCAGGATGTTGCCTGGTATGGAGGGAAGGGCTTACGAGGAAAGGCTGAGGGACTTGAGGCTGTTTTTGTTAGAGAGAAGAAGGTTGAGAGATGACTTCATAGAGACGTATAAGATAATCAGAGGATTAGATAGGATGGACAGTGAGAGCCTTTTTCCTCAGATGGTGATGACTAGCATGAGGGGACATAGCTTTAAATTGAGGGGTGATAGATACAGGACAGATGTCAGAGGTAGTTTCTTTACTCAGAGAGTAGTCGGGACGTGGAATGCCCTACCTGTAACAGCAGTAGTCTCACCAACTTTAAGGGCATTTAAAAGGTCATTGGATAAACACATGGATGAAAATGGAATAGTGTAGGATAGATGGGCCGCAGATTGGTTCCACAGGTCGGCGCAACATCGAGGGCCGAAGGGCCTGTACTGCGCTGTAATGTTCTATGTTCTATGAACTTTAGCGATCAAGGCTGGGAAATAATAATGGGGAATCAGGGAGGGGCAGTGGAAGTGAATAAATACTTAGTATCAGTCTCACAGTAGAAGACACAAATAGCATCCCAAAATTATGAACCAATCAAGGCCGGGGGGTGGAAGGGGGAATGGAGGAAAGGAAATAAAGCTAATAGCTATCACAAGAGATAAAGTATGAGTGAAACTAATGGAATTAAAGACCGATAACGTTCCCTGGACCCGATGGAATATATCCTCAGATATTGAAAGGACGTAGCGATGATGGTAGTGGATACTGGTAGTAATCGTCCAGGAATCCTTCGATTCTGGAGAATTCCTGCAGGATTGGAACTCTGTCAATGTAACACCTTTATCTAAAAAGGGAAGGGGACAAAAAAAATAGGTGATTATAAGCCAGTTGGCTTAACATCTGTGACTGGGAAATGTGAGAGTCTGTCTTAAAGGATGTAATAGCAGAGGATGTAAAATGATTAAGCATGATTTAAGGAAGGGGACAATCAAGTCTGACAGATTTACTAGAATTCTTTGAGGAAGTGGGTTGATAAAGGGAAAGCATGCCTTTGGCGAGGTACCACACACTGGGCTACTTAATAAGAGAAGAGCCTATGATGTTGGAGCTCATATATTAGCGTGGATAGAGGGCTGGCTAACTGTTAGAAGATGGAGAGTTGGCATACAAGAGGCATTTTCAGGATGCCAACCTGTAACTAGTGGATCAGTGCTGGGGCCCCAGTTATTTACAATTTGTCCTCATGACTTGGATGAGGACAGTGAACATACTATAGCCAGGTTTGGGGGTGACGTAAAAGTAGGTGGGAAGGCAAGTGATGAGTCTGAACAGGGACAGGGACAGGGACAGGTTAAGTGAGTGGGAAACACTCGTCAGAATATAATGTGGGAAAATGTGAGATCATGCATTTTGATCGTAAGAAGAGGAAGAGTTGAATATTATTTAAATGGAGAAAGACTGCAGAAAGCTATAGTGCAGAGGGTTTTGGGAATCCTCATCCATGAATCCCGAAAAGCTCGCATCCAAGTTCAGCGTGTCACGGGGAAGGTAAATGGAATGTCGGCCTTTATTTCAAAGGGAACAGAGGATAAAGGGAAGGAGGTTTTATACAAGGCACTGGTCAGACCACAGCGGGAATACGGTGAACAGGTTTGGGTCCCTATATCTGAGGAAAGACCGACTGACATTGGAGGCAGCCCAGAGAAGGTCCACTCGGCTGATCCCGGGTATGGAGGGACTGTCCCATGAGGAGAGGTTGAGGAGGTTGGGCCTGGACTCATTGGGGTTTAGAAGAATGAGAGGTGACCTTATTGAAACATCCAGGATTCCCTGGGGGACTTGACAGGGGGGATGTGGAGAGGTTGTTTCCCCTTGTGGCAGAGAGTCTAGGACCAGAGGGTACAATCTCAGAATAAGGGGTCACCCATTGCAGACAGAGATGAGGAGGAATTTCCTCTCACAGAGGGAAGTGAGTCTGTGGAATTCTTTCCCACAGAGGGCTGTCGGGGCTGGGTCAGTGAGTATATTCAAGGCTGAGACAGAGAGATGTTTAATCAGGAAGGGGAATGGAGGGGTGATGGGGAAAAGGCAGGAAAGGGGAGTTGGGCATTATCAGATCACTGATGTGAATGGTGGAGCAGACTCGACGGGCTGAATGGCCTCGTGCTGCTCCTGAATTGGTTTTGTCATTTCCTACCTGCCCCAGGAATGTTTCAGCCACGTGCCCTTTGAGGTGGAGCGTGTCATAATTTCAGGTGCATCTTTGTGACATCGGCAAGATGTCTTTCCCTTTGCGTTCCGGTGAGGAAACGGCGAAGAGCGTGAGCCAGGGCTCCTAGATGAGCACATGATGTCGAAGGAATAGCGGCAGTTGGTGCGTGCCGAAAGGAAGGATGCCCGGACTCCACACTGTCCTTCACTAATTGGAAACACCGCCCACTGAAAGGGACTCTTCAATCCATCACAATCCTGCCATGTCCATTCAATCCCCACCCCCCCCCCCCCCCCTTGCTCTCCACCTCCCGGCCCCCATAGCCCTGGGACTTGCGCTCCCCAGCAAGTGCTTATCCCCTTTTGAAAGGTTTGTCTGGCCCTGTTCTCGGGCTATCACTGACTTGGGTGAGGGCCAAAGTATAATGTATCCACATTTACAGACGATGCAGCAGTGGGTGTAGAGGGGGTGTTATGATCAGGACATAAGGGAAAGAGATAGGTTGGGGGACTGGGTAAAGTCATTGCAGGAGGGAGTTGAAAACACATCCGAGGAGGGGTGTGATAGCACTGGAGAGAGGGGCAGAGGGAGATTTACCAGAATGTAAGAGATAGGCTGGGGGACTGGGTAAAGCCATTGCAGGAGGGAGTTGAAAACACATCCGAGGAGGGGTGTGATAGCACTGGAGAGAGGGGCAGAGGGAGATTTACCAGAATGTGACCTGGTCTGGGACAGAGGGAGATTTACCAGGATGTTGCCTGGTCTGGGACAGGGGGGATTTACCAGGATGTTGCCTGGTCTGGGACAGAGGGAGATTACCAGGATGTT
>NC_057754.1:7007089-7022572 GCF_004010195.1 Chiloscyllium plagiosum
GGTGGGGTGGGGTGTGGATGGGGGTGGGGTGGGGTGTGGATGGGGGTGGGGTGGGGTGTGGGTGGGGTGGGGTGGGGTGTGGGTTTAGTGTGTGTGGGTGTGTGTGAGAGAGAGAGATGCGCATTGCTGTCCGATCTCTGTCCTTTTTCGGTATTTATTCATGGGATGCGACATTGCTGGCTGGGCCAGTGTTTACTGCCCAACCCTAGTTGCCCCTCGAGAAGGTGGTAGTGAGCTGCCACCTTGAACCGTTGCAGTCAGAGTCACAATGCTCTTAGGGAGGTCGTTCCAGGGTTTGACCCAGTGACAGTGAAAGGACAGTGATGTATTTCCAAGTGAGGATGATGAACGGCTTGAAAGGAAACTTGCAGGGGACAGTGTTCCCATCTAGCTGCTGCCCTTGTCCTTCTAGACATGGTTTGGAAGGTGCTGTCTAAGGAGCCTTAGTGAGTTGGTGCAGTGCGCCTTGTGGATGGTACACACTGCTGCCACTGAGCATATGATGTAGTGCCAGTCAAGAATTGGGGGCTGCCTTGTCCTGAATGGTGTGGTGCTTCTCGAGTGATGTTGGAGCTTCATCCATTGAAGGCGAGTGGGAGTATTCCATCACCCTCCTGACTTGTGCCTTACACACTCACTGCAATATTCCCAGCCTCTGACCTGCTCTGTGTGTGTGTGTCAGACAGACAGACAGACACGCACACCCTTTCACTGTCACTGTGTGTGTGTGTCAGACAGACAGACAGACACGCACACCCTTTCACTGTCACTGTGTGTGTGTGTGTGTGTGTGTGTGTGTGTGTGAGAGAGAGAGAGAGACAGGTGTCTGGACACAATCACTGATGTAGGCCCCAATCCTTTTCACCGTGTTTCCGTGTGTGAGTGAAAAGCAGACACATTTAGTCCTTCAAATGTGTATTGTGTCACCCTTGTTGATTAACCTCTACCGGGTACCCACCCAGGATATTGCCCGGTCTGGGACAGGGGAGATTTACCAGGATGTTGCCTGGTCTGGGGCAGGGGGGGATTTACCAGGATGTTGCCTGGTCTGGGGCAGTGGGGATTTACCAGGATGTTGCTGGTCTGGGGCAGTGGGGATTTACCAGGATGTTGCCTGGTCTGGGGCAATGGGGATTTACCAGGATGTTGCCTGGTCTGGGGCAGTGGGGATTTACCAGGATGTTGCTTGGTCTGGGACAGAGGGAGATTTACCAGGATGTTGCCTGGTCTGGGGCAGTGGGGATTGACCAGGATGTTGCCTGGTCTGGGACAGGGGGGATTTACCAGGATGCTGCCTGGTCTGGGGCAGGGGAGATTTACCAGGATGTTGCCTGGTCTGGGGCAGGGGGAGATTTACCAGGATGTTGCCTGGTCTGGGGCAGGGGAGATTTACCAGGATGTTGCCCGGTCTGGAGCAGGGGGGATTTACCAGGATGTTGCTTGGTCTGGAGAGTTTCAGTGATGAAGAGAGATTGGACTGACTGCGGTTCTTTTTCTTTAAGCAGAGCTCGTTGAGAGGGGGTTTGATTGAGATGTATAAAATAATGAGGGTCAAAGTTAGGGTGGAGAAGATGAAGGTTTTCCTGTTGGTGGACAGATTCATGACATGGGGCGTAGGTTTCAGAGAAGGAGCCAGAGGTTTCGAAGAGATTTGAGCAAAGGCAGAGGGTGGTGGGGAATCTGCAAGCCCGCTGCCTGTGAGGGTAGGAACAGCCGAAGGCCTCGGTACGTTTACATAGCATTTTGACGGGCACTTGTGGTGCCAAGCCCTACAGGGCTACGGGCCAAGGGCTGGGAAATGGGGCTTGAATAGTGAGGGAGGGGCTGAAGGGCCTTTTGCTGTGCTGTAGATCTCTCAGACTGTAATGTCGGGAGGTGTCAGCTCATACACTTTGGGGGGAAGAATCAAAAGGCAGGGTGTTATTTAAATGGAGAGAGATTCCAGAGGATGTGCAACACTGAGGGTTCTTGTACATTTATTTAACTGTATTCATTCATGGGATGAGGGCATTGCTGGCTCGGCCCAGCATTTATTGCCCGTTCCTAATTACCCAGAGGGCAGTTAAGAGTCAATCACACTGGCTGCGGGTCTGGAGTCACGTGTAGGCCCAGACCAGGTAAGGATGGCGGTTTCCTTCCCTTGAAGGATATGAGTGAACCAGATGGGGTTTATCCTGACCATCAGGAGTGGACTAATGGTCATTATTAGTCTCTTAATTCCAGTTTTTAAAAAAAAAAATTTGAATTGAAATTCCACCAACTGCCATAGCAGGATTCGAACTCAGATCCCCAGAACATGACCTGGGTCTCTGGAATTACAGTCCACCATTAATACCACTAGGCCGTCACCTTCCCATTAAAACACAGAACATTGGCGTGCAGGTGCAGCAAGTAATGAAGGAGGCAGATGGAATCTAGGCTTTCAGTTCTCAGGGGGTTGGAGTTTAAAAGTAGGGAAGGCTTGTTTGAACTGGGTAGGCCGCACCTGCAGCATTGTGTACAGGTTTGGTCCCTGTGTTTAAGAGAGCATGGACTGCCACAGTGAAGAGAGATTCACGAGGGCTGATTCCTGGGAGAAAGGAGTTTATTTATCATGACCGGATCACACACCAGATCTTCATTCATTCAGGTTGAGAAGAATGAGGATGATCTTATTGGAACAGACAAGATTCTGAGGGGACTTGACAGTTTAGTTGTTGAGAAGATGTTTTCCCCCCAGTTGGAGGAGGAGGGGGGGGGGGGGGGGGGGAGGTGGTTCCAGAATAAGGGGACACTCACTTAAAACTGAGTTGTGAAGGAATTTCCTCTCCCACAGGACAGGGAATGTCTGGAATTCTCCACCCCCCCCAGCCACGGAGGGTTGTGGAGGCAAACTCACTGGAAGTATTTAAAGAGGAGGGAGATGGAGTTCTGGAAGATCGAGGAGTTGGGGGCAATGAGGAGCTGTGAGGAAGCAGGGGTTGAGGCCTGGGGCAGGTCAGCCATGGCAGAGCAGATGTACGGGCCTCTCCCTGCTCCTATGCCTTAACCTCTGTCCGTTCAGACAGCACGGCCCAGTATCCCGCCAACTGGCTGCATCAAACAAACAGTTCCTCAGGTCCTCCGGTTCCACTCTCCAATCTACACTGAGGTGTCAGGGGGGACTGGCGGGGCCTGCGCCGGCCTCCTGATTCCCATGGCGCTGATCCCCCTTACTCCGATTGATGCCATAGCGAGCAATGGGCACTTGAGGGAATGGAGCTACTGGAGCAGGACCCACAGGCCTTCCCCAGAATGGGATCATGAGCCAAGATAGAGTCATATCGCACAGAAACAGACCCTTCGGCCCAACCAGTCCGTGCTGACTAAACTAGTCCCACCTGCCTGCCTCTGGCCTATATCCCTCCAAACCCTTTCCTATTCATGTCCTTATCCAAATATCTTTTAAATGTTGTAACTGCACCCGCATCCACCACCTCCTCAGGGAAGGTCACTCCACATTCTGTAAAAAAGGTTGCCCCTCGCGTCCTTTTTAAATCTTTGTCCTCTCGTCTTAAAAAATATGCCCCCTTGTCTTGAAATCCCACACCCTAGGGAAAGGATCCTTGCTATACATCTTAATTGTACCCCTCATGATTTTATATACCTCTATAAAGTCACCTCTCTGCCTCCGACGCTCCAGGGAAACATAAAAGTCCCAGCCTCTCGCTGTAACTGAAAGCCTCCATTCCCAGCCCTGTCCAGCTATCCTTCCAAAAACAGGGAGACCAGACCGGGTCACAGTACTCCAGAAGGAGCCATATTGCTGTAAGCTCTCCCTGCCGTATCGCCCACAGCTCCTGTCCTCCTTGCAAAAGCTCCCTGCAGCCATGCCTCTGGTGGACCCTTGGACTCAGTTATCCTCAGTGAGTTTTCAGAAGATTTGTAGCTCAGGTGGAGGATCTGGATGTAGGCTTGCTCGCTGAGCTGGAAGGTTCATTTCCAGACGTTTCGTCACCATACTAGCTAACATCAGTGAGCCTCCGGATGAAGCACTGGTGGTATGGCCCGCTTTCTGTTTATGTGTTTAGGTTTCCTTGGGTTGGTGATGTCATTGCCTGTGGTGATGTTATTTCCTGTGGTGAAGTCACTTCCTGTTCCTGGAGCTTCATCCATTGAAGGCGAGTGGGAGTATTCCATCACCCTCCTGACTTGTGCCTTGCACACTCACTGCAATATTCCCAGCCTCTGACCTGCTCTGTGTGTGTGTGTCAGACAGACAGACAGACACGCACACCCTTTCACTGTCACTGTGTGTGTGTGTGTGTGTGTGTGTGTGTGTGTGTGTGTGTGAGAGAGAGAGAGACAGGTGTCTGGACACAATCACTGATGTAGGCCCCAATCCTTTTCACCGTGTTTCCGTGTGTGAGTGAAAAGCAGACACATTTAGTCCTTCAAATGTGTATTGTGTCACCCTTGTTGATTAACCTCTACCGGGTACCCACTGACTGTTAAAATCCTGCATCCGTTGATGAAGTCAATATTTGTGGGTTCTCAGCATGAGTACAATCACAATCAAGGAGATACTCCTCAAAATTTGGAATGAAGTTGTGAATTCTAAAATAGCTGACTGGTGCTGTCTTGTGTCCAGCCTGTTTCCTGGACTCCATGGCGACACTGGGTCTCGCTGCCTACGGTTACGGCATCCGGTATGAGTTTGGCATCTTCAACCAGAAGATTTCCAATGGCTGGCAGGTGAGTTAACTTCCGTTAATCTCCATTCTGCGTTCCTTATCGCGAGGCCTTCGGGACTAGGCCCAGAGTATGAGGCGCAGTTGTGGGGTGTGTGGCGCGGGAGAAGAAAGCAGCGATTGCGAGGGCCACCAAGAATATGCAGCCCAGTGACACAAAGCTTAAGGCAGCTGCTTCTCTTAAAAAGAAACA
Organism: Chiloscyllium plagiosum; assembly: GCF_004010195.1. NCBI lineage: Eukaryota > Metazoa > Chordata > Chondrichthyes > Orectolobiformes > Hemiscylliidae > Chiloscyllium > Chiloscyllium plagiosum. The sequence goes on from NC_057754.1 coordinate 7,011,992, forward strand.
ACTTGTGGGCTGTGGGAGCAGGGGCAGATTAGGCCTATGTTCACTGCAGTTTGGAAGAAGGAGGGGCGAATCGCATGGAAACGTGCAGAATCCAAACAGGGCCAGACAAGGGTCAAACTGGAAAGGACCTTCCCGATGAGTTCAGAACCAGGGGGTGAAGTCTAAGGTTACAGAGTAGGCCATAATTGATGAAGATGAGAACTGTCTTCACCCAGAGAGTGGGGAGCCTGTGGAATTTATTACAGCATTGGCTGTAAGTGATTCAGGCCCAAGTTGAATGTTTCAGGATGGAGTTAGGTATAGTCCTTGGGGCTAAAGGGATCCAAGGGTGTGAGGTGAAAGCTGGAGCAGGGTATTGAGTTGGAAGGAGGCCGCTTCGGATTGAACTTAAACAGTTGTTTAAAACCAGAAAGAGCTGGAGAAACTCAGCAGGTCTGGCAGCCTCTGTGGAGAGAGAAACAGAATCAATATTTTGAGTCTTGACTCATCTCCACAACCATAAACATTGACCGTTTCTCTCTCCGCTGATGCTGACAGACCTGCTGAGTTTCTCCAGCCCTTTCTCCTTGCTCTTTCTGATTTCCTGCATCCCGAGTTCTTTTAAAAACCCTGCAAGGCTTTGACAGTGTGGTTAAGGAGACAATGTTTCCTTATGTGGGGAAAAACGTTGATTGATATGCGATAGTGACCCAGACATCCAGTTGGGAGCTCTCTATTGAGAAAGTGGTTAGAATGTGGAACTCAGCAGTGCAGGGAGTGGTTAAGATCAATCATATAGATATGTTAAAGGTGGATCTTTGACAAAGACATGAGGGAGAAGGGAATCTAGGATTAAGCTGAGTGGAGTATAATTACCAGCAGAAACTGATGGACCAAATGCCCTGTTTCTGTGCCATTTAACTGAGCGTCTGATTTTAGCCCCAAGTGCATGAGGGGAATTTGAAGGAGTCTGTGATTTGTAGAGGTATAATTCTAATCTGATTCAAAATAGACTGGCAAATAAGAAGGGAGAGGCAGAAATTTTCCCACCCCACCCTTTGCCTCCCTGATCATGTTCAGAGGACCTGATAAAGGTCAAACGGGAGTGGTTTGGACTTTCAGATCCTAAAGGTCACTGCAGTAATTCTGGAACCAACAGGTGCTGCCTATGTTGATGGCTGTACCTCTCCCACACTATCTGATACTGCTCATTTCGCCTGCAGACACCGGATATTCCTCCTCTCTGACTTGACGTGGGGCTCCTCTCGCGTCTGTAATATTTGACTTCAGTGCATACACGGCAGAATCCCACACGCTGTACTGATTGGCCGCCTGGTTGAGAGAACTTGCCTCTGCCTCTCTCCCCAGTAAGGGGGCATGGAGTTATTTCACATCCACCCAAGAGAGCAGATGTTAGGTTTGATGTGCCATCTGAGAGTGAGGTCAGCGCGAACCCTCGGGCATCGTGCTCCCTCATTGCAAACTGAGTGGCCCACTCTCTGTGCATACCCTTGGATGGTGCAGTGCGCCCTGAGTAGGGGCTACTTTTCAATGTGGGCCCTCATGAGGTGTGGCCACTTCCAGGAGTTTACGATCTGTCTCAGTTTGGAATGTGGATTGTCTCTGACCGGAGCAGTTTGGTTACAATTAAAGAAAGTGCCAGATTCTGCAGTAAAACACTTCTCAAGCTATCCACTCTTATCTCACTCCTCCAACACTGTCTTATCCCACTCGTTCCCGCCCCGACCACTTCTGTTCCTATCTTGCACCTTTTAATATCCTATCGTCCTTGCACAGCCTACCCCGCGCAGTCTATGCCCAATCTTTTCCTACTCTCTATACCAAATAATATCACACTTAATTGTCTCCAGCTTCTACTCCCTGCACTCTTTAAAATCCCACCCAATCTAATCCCACTCTCTTTATTTACTCGCCCCATCCAATCCTACTTCCCTCCTCACTTTCTGAATCCCTTTAGTGATTGCCCTTCTGCTAATCCCAGGCTAAGCTTGGGCCAATATCGCTACAGCACAGCCAGAGCTGTCTCAGTGCCCATTGCACAGTTCTCTGAGGTGCCATGTTACAGGGCAGCAGGTTTTGCTAGCTGCCTTTGATAGTTTGTAGGAGCTAAACCTTTCAGCTGCCTGCTTTAGCCCAGAGTACCTCGCAGGCGAGTGACTGCAGTGTTCCGCCCCCTTCTCGCCCCCTTCTCGCCCCCCCACCTCTTCCCTGCCATCACTGTCAGGTTTTAGTGACTGCAATGAGACGCAGCTAGGTTACAGACCTCCTGCACTGTCAGCCTGTAGACCAGCAGGGGGAGGATCTATCTCTTCATTGGCAGCCCGCAGAGAGCAACATTTTCCGACCTCTGCTGTTTCTGTAAGACAGACCCAGGCCTAGTAACTGAGGAACCAGCTTTTCTGTCCGTTCACATATAGGCTGTACACACATCATTGACCCTTCACGTGTGTGCCTGTCCCCAGGGATTGTCACATCCTGTATTCAGCTTGAGAAGCAATTTAAACTTTGCCCTTGTTTTTCTTGAACCCAGTTTCACTGGAACATGGGAGCAGGAGTTGACCATTCAGCCCATCAAGCCTGCTACACCATCTAATAAAATCACACACTTCAGTACCTTTTACTCACTCCATCCCACAGCCCTGTACGTCACTGATAGTCGGAAATCTATCAAACACTACCTTTGAACATTTTCAAAGATTGGAAGTCTTCACAGCGGAGAGAATTCAAAGGTCCATTACCCTCTGAATAAAAACAGCTTTCTCCTCCTCCTCTCAGTCTTAAATGCCGTCCTGTTTACATATAACTTGTGCCCCTTGGTTCTAGACTCCCCAAGCAGGAGACTGGTGAGATTGCAGCAAAAAGATAGCAAATTTAATGTGTAGTCACTGTAGCTCAAGTAATTCCAGTTATCTGACACAATAAAATGTGGTGCTATAAAAGTCTTGTTCGATTTAAGATTTGCATTTCACTGTTGAATTAACCAGTACCAGTCTTCATTACAATAGCATCCACTAGATTTCCCATATAGAGTCATTGCGTCATAGAGATGTACAGCACGGAAACAGACCCTTCGGTCCAACCCATCCATGCCGACCAGATATCCCAACACAAATCTAGTTCCGCCTGCCAGCACCCAGCCCATATCCCTCCAAACCCTTCCAGCTGCTGATGTTATGCAGCCTTAAGTTGGAGATTCCACATTTCTGTCCAAGGAATTCAGTACCTCGTTGACTGCAAGGTTTCCTGCTTCCAAGTGAGCTGAGTATGCCATTGTTGAAAACTTTCAAAGCTGCTCCTCCAGCCCGGCAGCTTTGCTCATGGCTCCCGTTATCACAGATGGTTTCACTTGGCATTTTGCTGCTGATAGGCTCATAATGAGTTTAATTGCTGGCAAATGTAAGGGAGAGCCAGCCTGTGATCACAGCAGCAGCGGCTCCTCACACATTCTGTCCATTCTGTTTACTGGTGAGTTTTCTCCAGTTGGTTGCCCCAGTCATTGGATTTTCCCTGGTCTTCTTGGGAATGCTCGGGGGCAAATTTACCCTCTGCCCCTCTGTAGTTTTGGTGTTGATGGTGCGCAGACCTTTCATGAGTCTGGCGTCCCCTCTGTGTTTGACCTGTAATGGCCCCTAGGCTCCCTCAGTGTTGATGCTTTCTTGACACTGACCTTTGACCAGTCCCACCTTCCCTCGATGCTGACCCCTGACCCTTCTACAATACAGTGTGACCTCTGAACTGGGAGCGTCAGTCTAAGTCATGAAGTCCTGACTTTGGTGCGGGGTCTCTGCAGAGAATCGGCGGGAGGCGCTAACTGCAGTCCTGATACTCCGCCCCTCTACAGCCTGAGGATGTTGTTGTTGTTTTGGGAGTAGTTTGTGTTTTGTTGTGGGGAGATGGGCACAGTGTCTTACACCAGCCTTTTCTTCGCCTCACCCTGAGGAGTGGGAGAAAGGGGCCGCTGGAAGTGGGATGAAGCAGGTAGGATCTCCTCAGTGTCTGCTGGATTGTGGGCTGATGGTTGCATCGATGGGTATGAGCAGGTAGGTGAGGGGTGGGTTGGCGGTGGAGGGGCCCTCACTCACTCCGGTAATGCCGGCTGGTTTGTCTTCCCTGCTCTAACCGCTGTCTGTAACCGGCAGGTGGAGGAGGCTGATGACTGGCTGAGGTACGGCAATCCCTGGGAGAAGGCCCGGCCCGAGTACACCATCCCCGTCAACTTCTACGGCCGAGTGGAGCACACCCCTGAGGGGGTCAAGTGGGTGGATACCCAGGTGAGGAGCGCTTTCCCAGGAACCGGTGACCAGGACAAATGGCTGCCCGCTGCCATGGGATGGCCAAGAGCAGTTCATGGCCAGTGAAGTGTTTGATCTGAAGTGTTGTCACTGGATTTGCACAGAGCAAGATCCCACAAGCACCTCCTCAGTAATAGCTAGACTGCCTGTTGTTTTGTTGACAGCGATGGAGTAGATGTTGACCCTACACCCCACTCTCTTTCCAACAGTGACCTTTCGTACACCTGAGGCAGCAAATGGGAACTTGGTGTAATGTCCCAACTGAAAAATGGCAGCTCAGACAGTGCAGCACTTTGGCAATACATCCTGGGAGAACATAGTGGGAACAGTGCAGAGGGAGCTTTACACTCAGTTTTAAAGAGTAAAGGGAGCTTTAATCTGTGTTTAGCCCTGTGCTGTTCCTGTCCAGGGAGTGTTTGACAGGACAGCGTAGAGGGAGCTCTATTTTCCATTTACTTTTAGTTTAAGAGTAGAGGAACCTTTACTCCTCAGGTTAAAGCAGTAGCAGCAACTTTACTTCCCACCTGAAAGAATAGAGGGATCTTTGTTGTTTGCACAAAAGTGGAGAGGAGGCTTTACTCTCAGTTTTTAAAAAAAAAGTAGAGGGAGCTTTTCCTGGAGTTGATCCTGTACGCTACCTGTCCTTGAAGGTTTTGAGGGAACTTTAATTCCGTGCTGTCACAGTCCTGGGAGTATTTGATGGGAAAAGTCCACCCCTTTTGTACGGACTGCATGTTTGCTGTGTTGTGGCGCAGTAATCTTTCTCCTGTGTGTTTAGGTTGTGCTGGCTTTACCTTATGACACACCAGTGCCGGGCTATAAGAACAACACTGTGAACACGATGCGGCTGTGGTCTGCCAAAGCACCCAATGAGTTTAAACTGGAGGACTGTGAGTTGCCCCCCCTTTTTTCTATGTAATTTCAGGATCAGTTGTGTATAAAGCTAGAGTTGCAGAGACTCTTCTCAGCCTGTCTACCCGCTAGAATTGTCAGCGACTGTTCACCTGCAATGGGCTTTAGCCTTGTGGTCTGCTGGATCTTTCTGTGAAGATGTGACTGTCCCTCTGTGCGGACTGAGAGCCCCAACTGGTTTCTGTTTCCACTTCCTGCCCTGCTCATGCTGGGACTTCCTGTGGGTCTCGGCCTCTGCTTATAAATACCTCTGGGTTCCGCGTCTGCTCTCCCTCAATGTGGTGACTGCTAAAATAGCTACCTCAACCTGGTCTCCAGGCAGTGACTGAGGAATAAATACAGAACTGGACAGCACAGTACAGGCCCTTCGGCCCTTGATGTTGTGGCGGCCTTTTGTCCTGCTCTAAGATCAGACTAACCCTTCATTTTACTATCATCCATTGGCCTATCCAAGAGTTGCTTAAATGTCCTTAATGTCTCTGACTCTACTCCCACTACTGGCTGTGCGTTCCACACACCCACTACTTTCTGAGTAAAGAACCTACCTCTAACATCTCCCCTAAACCGTCCTCCAATTATCTTAAAATTACACCCTTGTGATAGACATTTCCACCCTGGGAAAAGGTCTCTGGCTCTCCACTCTATCTATGCCACTCATCATCTCGTACACCTCTATCAAGTCACCTCTCATCCTTCTTTGCTCTAATGAGAAAAGCCCTAGCTCCCTCAACCTGTCTTCATAAGACATGCCCTCCAGTCCAGGCAACATCCTGGGAAATCTCCTCTGCAGCCTCTCTAAAGCTTCCACATCTTTCTCAAATGAGGTGACCAGAACTGAAAACAATATTACAAGTGTGGTCTAACCAGGACTCTCAGCTCTTAAACTCAGTCCCTCTGCTAATGAAAGCTAACACACCATACGCCGCCTAAACATCCTTATCAACTTGGGTGGCAACTTTGAACGATCTGTGGGCATGGACCTTGAGATCCCCGTTCCTCCACACTGTCAAGAATCCTGCCTTTAACCCTGGATGCTGCATTCAAATTCGACCTTCCAGAGTGAATGACTTCACACTTTTCCAGGCAGTACTCGATCTGCCACTTCTCAGCCCAGTTCTGCATCCTGTCAATGTCCCGTTGCAACCTAAACAGCCCTCCACACTATCCACAACTCCACCAACCTTCATTTCATTGGCAAACTTACTAGCCCACCCTTCCACTTCCTCATCCAAGTCATGTATAAAAAAATCACAAAGAGCAGAGGTCCCAGAACATCTCTGTGGAACACCACTGGTCACCAAGCTCCAGGCTGAATACTTTTCACCCCCATCAATAGGCCAGCCAATTCTGTATCCAGACAGACAGGTTTCCCTGTATCCCATGCCTCCTTACTTTCTGAATGAGCCTACCATGGGGAACCTTATCAAGCGCCTTGCTAAAATCCATGTACACCACATCAACTGCTCTACCTTCATCACTGTGTTTTGTCACATCCTCAAAGAATTCAAGAAGGTTTGTGAGGTATGACCTGCCCCTGACAAAGCCATGCTGACTATCTCTAATCAAACTATTGTTTCTCAAGTAATCATAAATCCTGTCTCTAAGAATCCTCTCCAATATTTTGCTCACCACTGACATAAAACTGACTGGTCTGTAATTCCCAGGAATTGTTGCATCGTTGCAATAAGGCACACTTTGTGATTCATGCACAAGCTTTTCCCCCAAATCCCTTTTGTTTTGTAGTTTCTCTACCTTTAAATAATATTCTGTTCTTCTGTCCTCCCTTACAAAATGAAAGACTTCACATTTTCCCACCTTATACTCCACTTGCCAACATTTTGTCCACTTCACCCACCAGTATCTCTTTGTGACCTGTATCTCTCTCCTCGCTTGCCTTTCCACCTAACGGTGTTGTGTTGTCTGTAAGTCCCAGCTCCACATTGAGGATACCCTCCATCATGATGTGTGGCACTCCCGTTAATGCTGAATGGGACAGATTTCACACTGAGCAGCCGTGAGGCATTGTGGGCAGCAGAATTGTGTTCGCACAATATGTCGCCTCATTACCCAGATATCGACAGTGGATTCATGGTCATTGTTAGACGGCTATTTCCAGACTTTTCAAAAAAAAACATTGAATTCAAATTCCACCATCTACCAAGATGGGATTTAAACCTGGTCCCCAAAACGTCAGCTGAGTTTGTGAATTAGTAGTCTAGCAATTATACCGCTAGGCCATTACCTCCCTCAATGGTGTTGGGATGGTTAAGTCACTAAGAATATGGAGACTCCACAGAGATCCCAATCCTCCACAACGGGGCAACCCGGGACTTCAGTGTAAAAGACAAGGCTGAAGTGTTCCGTTTCATCTTCATTCACCTTCAGCCTGAAGTGCTGAGTGGATGATCCACCTCGAGAGGACCCCAGCATCCCAGACGATACACTCCATGCGATATGAATTAAATAGCTAGAGGCACTGGATATTGCAAAGGCCGCACACCCTAACTACATTCCGGCAATGCTACTGAAGACTTGTGCTTCGGTGCGAGCTCTATCCCATGCCCTGTTGTTCCACAACAACTACATCACTGGCATCTACCTGGACAATGTGGAAATGTGACATATAAACAAAAAGCAGGGCAAACTCAGCCTGTTAAATAACTGTCCAGTTCAGCTGTTGGTAATACAATTTGCCTGAATGAGTGTGGCTTCAACTGCATTCAAGCTTTACACCCAGCCTAGATGAAGTGTGGCCCGTTTAATTGGCACCCCATTCACCACCTCAGTGTTGTCTCCCTCCATCGCCGACGCCCAGCGGCAGCAGTGTGTAACCGCCTGCGTGCACCGCCTCAACTCCTTCGACAGCACCTTCCAAATTCTCAACCTCGACCACCTAGGCGGGCAAGGTCAGAACCTGCATGGGGGCACCCTGGTTCCCCTCCAACCCATGCCCCATCCTAACTTGGAATTGCATTGCTGACCCTGCATTGTCACTGGGTGGAAATCCTGGATTTCCTGGGGCTTGGAGTGTGGATTTATGTGGGCTGCTCTGGCCTGGATGGTGTGGAGCACTCATCCAGGAAGGTAGGAGGTAATGCTCCTTGTTGAACAGATAGCAGACTGGCTGTGGCAGTATTGGTGCTCTCAACAACTGGGAAGCATTGTCATCGGTTAGGACTCTGAAATAGGGAAGGGATCACCAGCTTTCTAAAGCTCCCTCTTTGTAAGAAGCTCCTTAAAATCTTCTGGTTTTAACCAAGTGTTTGATACCTGTCCTCATAGTTCTGCGTGTGATTTGGCATCCAATATTGTTTGATATTTCTGCGGAATATTTGGAATATCTTGTTGCTATTGCAGTGCTGTGTAAATGCAAGATGCGGACACTGCCCCATGCACTCATCCTTTTGTGTACATGTCTCTTTCCTCCCCCTCTGTCTCTCTTTCTCTTGTTTCAGTCAACGTTGGTGGCTACATCCAGGCAGTCCTCGACAGGAACCTGGCTGAGAACATCTCCCGCGTCCTCTATCCCAATGACAACGTGAGTTCCCCGTCGCTCAGCGGGTTACTGGGAAACATGGGGCGAGCCGACTCTGGACTCCAGGAGTCAGAGTGTGTCGCTGTGACTGGTTGCCAGTGGGTTGCCAGCCTCTCCCGCAGTGGCCCCTAATGGCAGCAAGCTGCCAGTGTGCTTGGGGGATGTCTTACTGGGATCCGGGAGAGCGGAGGGAGTGATTCCTAGCATTGACCTCGTCCCCCCCACAGCCCCGGGCTGCCTACTCGGCCAGTCGTTCTTCCTACCAGCTGCACGTCACTCAACATTTCGTTGTGTGCTGCGTGCAGCTTTATGTTTCACACTCCTCGACAATGTGTGCCATGTAGCAATGCTAAGGATATCCTCCATCTCCTTATCTGGTATCCTGAATGAAGCCTCTGGGTTAGCAGGAAGCTGGTGTTGTGTTTTTGTCCCAAACAGCTGCCTACTGTGACAGGCGGAGCGCACTGATAGTTTTGTCCCACTGTTCCTGAAATACTATAAATTTGTTGATTCATTTACCAAAATGCTTTATTGGTTCATTATCCGGAATAAAACGAAAATCCACCAGGTTCCTTAAATAAACTCAACAATAATCCATTTTTATTATAAACAAACCTTGTCAGTGAATCAAATGGCCAACACTGGTTAACACGGGATCGCCACAATTATGTGACTACTTTGCCTTAATCCCTGAGAATTGGTCACTGTTCACTATTTCAGATTTTGCCAGGCATTCACAAATGCTTGTATTGGAAGAGCAGTCAGGTTTGCAAGGGTTTTTGCTGGGAATAGGTTTTCAGGAAAGAGATTTGTGCTCCATGGGTGCCCCCTTCCCTCTGCGATCCATTCTACAGACCCAGGAGTCAAAGTCGAGGGAGGAGGTTGCTAGGCAACCAAGAGCATGGTGGCCCCATAGTCCTCTCAAAGCCAAGTTTTTCTTCAGGATCAGTAATTAAGACAATAAGCACCATCTCTCATCTCTTTGAAAGTTTTGCTTAGCTGGATGTGGGTTTGCTCACTGAGCTGGAAGGTTTGTTTTCAGATGTTTCGTCACCATGCTAGGTTACATCTTCAGTGAGCCTCCGGACAAAGCACTGCTGATGTCCTGCTTTCTATTTATATGTTTGGGTTGGTGATGGTGTTTCCTGGGGTGATGTCATTTCCTGTTCTTTTTCTCAGGGGGTGGTAAATGGGATCCAAGTCAATGTGTTTGTTGATAGAGTTCTGGTTGGAATGCCATGCTTCTAGGAATTCTCCTGCGTGTCTCTGTTTGGCTTGTCCTAGGATGGATGTGTTGTCCCAGTCGAAGTGGTGTCCTTCTTCAACTGTATGTAAGGACACTAGTGAGAGAGGGTCATGTCATTTTGTGGCTAGGTGATGGCAAGAACCGAAAATGATATCTCAGGAAATGACATCACCAACCCAAAGAAACCCAAATAAACCCAAATATATAAACAGAAAGCAGGAATCATCCGCAGTGCTTTGTCTGGAGGCCCACTGAAGATGTAACCTAGTATGGTGCCGAAACATCTGAAAACGAACCTTCCAACTCTGAGCAAACCCACATCCAGACCCTCAATCTGAGCTACAAAACTTCTCAAAAAAAAAAGCTTTGCTTAGCTGTTTTCTTTCACTTGATATTTGGTAATAACAGCAAGTGACGTCATTTCCAAGCAACTGCTTGGTTAATACTTATTTTTGAAAGCCAGAAAATGGTCAGATAGTTAAATTTTCCGGGTAGTCCTTTGGGAATTCCCAACTCTGGAAACTGCTGCCACTCTCCAGACCCCCCCAAAACTGCTGCCACTCTCCAGACCCCCCCAAAACTGCTTTTCACCTCCA
>NC_057754.1:7022930-7030598 GCF_004010195.1 Chiloscyllium plagiosum
CACTAGCCTGCTGTCACCCTGTACCTTCAGCTTCACCATCCTGGCCTGTGCTCACCTCCCCACTGCTTCATGCTTCCAGTGTAGGAGGCGACCATTCAGTTCTGTTGTTAGTGCTAGCTTTTTGCAAAAGCAGCCCCAGGTAGTACCACTCCTACGCCTTTTCTGTGATCAGATTAGAGTAGATTCCCAACAGTATGGAAACAGGCTCAACAAATCCACACTGACCCTCTAAGGAGTAACCCACCCAGACCCATTCCCCTACATTTACCCCAGACTAATGCACCTAACGCTATAGGCGATTTCCCATGGCCAATCCACCCTAACCTGCACATCTTTGGACTGTGGGAGGAAACTGGAGTACCCGGAGGAAACCCCACGCAGACACGGGGAGAACGTGCAAACTCCACACAGACAGTTGACCGAGGTGGGAATTGAACCTGGGTCCCTGGCGCTGTGAGGCATCAGTGCTAACTACTGAGCCACCGTGCCGCCCTAACTTTCTCTGGTTTCTCTTCAGAAAGTGATCAGAATCTTGTTTTGGACATCTGGATTGAACCTGCCTCTGCCATGTTGTTGGGCAGTGTATTCCAGACCCTAACTACCCACGTTTCAAAAAGAAACCTTTCTCCCCATATCGTCCTTGTTTCATTTGTCGTTGACCTTCAGTGCGTCGTCTCTAGGCACCACCAAAAGAAAACTCAATGGGAATAGTTTCTCCGTTTCTCTCCACTTACTCAGGCATTTGAACCACTTCGATCAAATCTCCCTTCGGCCTTCTTCGACTAAACAGCCCCAGCTTCTCCAGTCCATCGCCTCCCTGAAGCCCCGTCATCCCTGGAGGCATTCTTGTAAATGTTTTTTCCAACTCCTTCCCAGACGTACGGGATCCTGAGCTTTATGCGTGGAGGCATAACCTTCTCTCTCTCTGTCTGTCTCTCTCTGTCTCTCTCTCTCTGTCTCTCTCTCTCTCTGTCTGGTGTTCCTTTCCAGGGAGCTCTTCAGCAGTCAGAGACATTCAGCCTCTGATCTTCAGGTGACTGTCCACCAAGGCAAACTTCGGGATCATGGGTTCATGTCTCACTGCAGATCTGTGTCTGCCTCTCGGCCCGCATCTCTCTGGGCCCGTGCCCCTGTCTGTCTGTCTGTCTGTCTCTGTCTGTCTGTCTGTCTCTGTCTGTCTGTCTGTCTGTCTCTCTCTCTGTCTGTCTGTCTCTCTCTCTCTCTGTCTCTCTCTCTCTCTGTCTCTCACTCCATCTCTCCACAGTTCTTTGAGGGGAAAGAGCTGCGTCTGAAACAGGAGTACTTTGTGGTCGCTGCCACCCTGCAGGATGTCATCCGCCGCTTCAAGTCCTCCAAGTTCGGCAGCCGCGACGCTGTCCGAACCACCTTTGACGCGTTCCCCGACAAGGTAACCGTTTGGCGGGAGGGGCGGTGGAGCGGGAATCCCTGATGTTCAGGCTCTCCAACCCCGAACACTTGCTGGCATCCCCAGCAGTGAGTGAAGCCCGCTCTCGATTGCTCCCGCACGAACATTGGAGCTGGGGGGTGTCCGTGTGCGAGCTGGGGGGGTGAAGTGATGGAGGGGTTGCCGAGCTGACTATCCCAGGACCAGCCGCGCGCCCAGCGTGTTGATAATGTGCTGAAATGTTGGGGCTGTCCTTGGACAGAGCTGCTTCATTCCAGTGTGTCTCGGGGTGATTGTTATGTCTCACGTGGTGAACATGGTGACTTGATCAGTAGCTGTTGAGTGAGCATCAGATTTCCACTGGGCACTGGTCTCATGAGGCTTCCTACCTTTTAACAAACCCTCATCCTCAGCTGCTGTTCTTGTTCTCCGTTCTGTGACAGGGGATGTGTGTGTGTGTGTGTCAGTGGCAACTCCAGTAGGTGTTGCCCATTCCTGCTCGCTCCTTGAACTGAGACTTGCTGGCCCATTTCTCAGCACCCTTAAGAGCCCATTGCTTTAGGCCTGGAGTCTCGTGTAGGCCAGACCAGTTAAGGATGGCAGATCTCTTGCCCTAAAGGACATCGGTGATCCAGATGGGCCTTTTGTGACAATCGTTGTTGGCTCCGTTACTGAGATGAGCTCTCAATTCCCTCGCAGTCCTGTTCCATAGTTTGACCTGTGTCATTAATTGGACTTTTCTGTTTGGTGGGTGTGAGCTGGCATTGCTGGGCAAGGTGCAGTGGCTCTTCCTGCCCCTTCAACCCCCTCCCCAGCTTGGGAGCTGGTTTGACCTTGCAGATGCCTCCACCCTGGTCTCTCTCGCATGTCTATCCCATCTCCCCCCCCCCCCCCCAACCACCCACACAGTATATCAGGGTTGGTGGGCTCTGCTGTGGAATATAAATCTTATGGCGCTGATTACTTTTTGCGTGTCAGTGCCAGCTTTCATGACAACTAACGCCAGGATATGGCATTCCTAGTCTTGGACTGGGGTGGACAAAGTCAGAAGTCACCGGTCACAGTCCAACAGGTTTATTTGAAATCACAAGCTTTCGGAGCGCTGCTCTTCCGTCAGGTGATGGAGCAGAGCCCCGAAAGCTTGTGATTTCAAATAACCTGGTGTCATAAGACGGCTAGAAGTGCTTCACAATGAAGCGCGTTTATGCAGACTGTGTGTTTTTTAAATCCGAGATTATCCGAGAGTCCCTGCAACATGGAAACAGGCCATTTGGCCCGTTGAGTCCACACCAACTCTCCGGAGAGTGTCTCATGCAGACTGCACTTCCCTACCTTTTTTTTCCCCTGTAATCCTACATTTCCCATGGCTTAACCTACCTAGCATTCACATCCCTGGACTCTATGGGGCAATTGAACATGGTCAATCCACCCTAACCTGCACATCTTTGCCTGTGGCAGGAGGCTGGAGGGACACTGGGAGAATGTACAAGCTCCACACAGTCGAACGTGGGGCCCTGGCGCCATGAGGCAGCACTGCTAACCACTGTGCAGCCCATGCCACGATGTGGAAACCTGATAGCTAATGTCAGTGAGGGGCTGGGATCTTTCTTTTCCATCCACCTGAGAGGGCAGACAGGGCCTCTGGTGAAACATTGTGGCACCCCTGAAAGTGCAGCTGCTCCCCCTTTGACCCTGTTACTGGGGAATTTCAGCCTGGCTGACAGGGCTCCCTTCGGACTTCACTGTCAACGTACGCTTATTATTTCTGCCTTTCTGTTTCTCCAGGTCGCCATTCAGCTGAACGACACCCATCCTGCCCTGGCCATCCCAGAACTCATGAGGGTGCTGGTGGACATTGAGCACCTGAGCTGGGAGAAGGTACAGAGCCCAGTTAGCAACCACGAAAGCAGTTGGTGTGGTGTGGTGGGGGGGGGGGGCGGGCAAAGTGGGATGGGGGTGGTGCATCTCTTGCCTCGAGAATCCTTAAAGCATTCCAGATTCACTGAATTGCCTAGTGGGTCCCTGGGTCGCTTGGTGAATGCAGCTAGCAATTACGCGCATAGCAAGATCCCAGCAGCAGTATATGCATGACCGAGTGATTTTGTTGTTTTTTGTGAGCTTGAAGCTAAAGGCCTGTTGACGCTGATGTTCTCTCTTGCTCTCTCGTTCTCGCGCTTGGCACACGGATGTCCTCCTTCACTTCCCACGGTTTTGCATTCATTCTAGATTCTGAGTAGGCGCGTACGAAACAGCAGCAGGAATGGGACAAGCAGCTTCACATTCCCTGCCCCCGACCTCCCAGCACCGTTTGATAAGGTCATGCCTCATCCAGTTGTGCCCTTAGATTCCATGGTGGCGGGGGGGCTGGTGGATATCAGGGTGGGCTCTTACAGCAACCTGATTGTGCTCAGCACCTCGGAGACCAGCTTTCGACTCCAGATTCGCCGCTCAAGTTTGAACCCGCACCCACCCCCACCCCAAATCCCTGAATCGCCAGTGCAGGGGTCATTACCGTTCCACCACCATCCCTGGGTATGCCCGAGCAGACAGGGACTTGTACAAAAGGGTCAGCTTTGGCCGAACAGGAAGCTCATCCGCCAAGCGCGCTCAGTGCCATGATTCCAGGACGCTGTCCAGCCCCTTGGACAGGCTCCACCATTCACTGAATTCCTGGCTTATCTATCATCTGACCCCACATGCCATAATACCTTCAAAGCCACAATAAATCCCAGTGACGCCCATATTGACCAGTCCCACAAATGAATTTCCCAAAAAAGGTAGGACATTCAGCCTGTATCTGCTGAATCCAGTAATCTTCAACACCCGCCTTTTCCCCATAACTCTCAATTCCCCTTGCTAATTTAAAAATCTCAGTCTTGAACATGCTTAACAACCCAGCCCTGACATCCCACTTTGGTAAAGGATTCCATAGATTCATTATCCTCTGAGTGAAGTCCCGACTACGCAATCCCTCACTCGGAGATCAATTTGTTTCACACAAATCCCTCCATCAGGTCAGTAGTTATCAAGTTTTCAACCTTGAGATGATAATATTAAGAGCGTAGAAGGGTTACCAAAGGTAAGAGAGAGGCTTTTAAAAGGTGTCATTTGAAGAATTTAGAGTAAGGTCTTTGGTGATGAAGAGGTGATTCTCAGAATAATTACAGGGCAGAAGGAGGCGCCTATGGTTTGATGCTTTTCTCCAAATGAGCATCCCACCCAGTTTTCTCCAGCCTTCTCCCCCGTAACTCCGAACATTGATCCATTTTGGGTAACTGTTTCACTTCCTTTTGAATCCCTCTGTTGAACCTGCCTCCTCCGCACCCTGAGATAGCAGCTGTGTGCTGAAAGTGTTGGACTGCAGTGCCCATCTTAAGTCCTCTTTGTACAACTTCGTACAGACCCCATGACTTGCATCTCCAGGAACCGAGACTAGCAGAAGCAGTTACACTGACCCCTGTGCAATCTTCTTTATCCTATCCGATCAGGATAATCTCCATGATCCCGTAGCCTTGATCAGTAAGATGCAGTCGTCAGGTATTTAGTGGTATCATCACCCCATTCTGTTAGTGGGCTGAGATAAGAACTAGGGGCCATAAATATAAGATGTATTCACCATCACTGTACATAGTCTCTGTTGGCAGGATTCATGGTTAATTCTTAACTGGATTTATTCTCTTTGTCTCTGTCCCCTTTCTCCTGTTCCACTTTCTCTCTTGGCCTTGATCCATCATGTTCTTACCCCCCCATTCTCTCTCACTTCTTCCTCTCTCGTGTTTCTCTTACCCTGTCTGTCACTTGCGTCTCATACTCTCCCATCCCTTCTGTCTTCCCTCATGCTCCCCCTCCCTCCTTGCGCTGGCTCTCCCTGCTTCAGGCCTGGGATGTCACGATCCGTACCTGTGCCTACACTAACCACACGGTGCTGCCCGAAGCTCTGGAGCGCTGGCCCGTCCAGCTCTTCGAGTCACTGCTGCCGCGGCATCTCGCTATCATCTACGAGATCAACAGGAGGCACCTGGAGGTAAGCCTGACCCTTTCTATCTGGGCAAAGCGGGGGAAAGAGTTAAATTGTGCAGTTTGCCAAGAAGAAAAAAGTGTTACCTCAACGCTGAGAGCACTCTGAAGTGCGGTGGTTGTCCAAATAAATGAATTGTAGAAGTTAATTTGCAGGTACAGCACATAATTAGGAAAGCTGGTAGAATCTTCTCATGAATGAGAGAGAATTGAAAACAAAAAGTAGGGAGGTTATGCTTCAGTTATACAGGGCAGTGCTCAGGCCATATCTGGAGTACTGTGTAAGCATTGATCTCTTACTTCAGGAAGGATCTAAGTGTCTTCGAAACAGTCAAGCAAAGGTTTGCTCGACTAATTCTTAGTGATATGAGGAAAAGTTGGACAGACTGGGCTTGCGACTGCTGGATCGACGGAAAGGTCGAAGATCCTGAGAGGCCTTGACCAAGTGAACTTGGAGAGGATGTTTCCTTCAGTGGGAGATCGCCGAACTAAGCGGCACTGCTTCCAAACAAGTGGTCACCCATTGTCAGAGCGTGATGAGGGGAATTCCTTCTCTGAGGGTCACCAGACTTTGAAGCTCGCTCTGCCGAAAGGAGGCTGGGGCAGAGTCTTTAGAATAATTTTAAATCGAAGAGGCTAGCTCCTTGATAAACAAAGGGAGAAGAGCTGGTCCTGGGGGGTGGTGTAATCAGATCTGACCTGACTTTACTGTAAGGTAGACCGTGTGGCTAACTCCTGCTCCTGATTTGTAGCAGCAAGTAGGAGTGCCCAGCACGGCCTGCTCATCCCTGAGGAAGGGCTTTTGCCCAAAACGTCGATTCTCCTGCTCCTCGGATGCTGCCTGACCTGCTGTGCTTTTCCAGCACCACTCTAATCTTGACTCTAATCTCCAGCAGCTGCAGTACCGTCTTCCGCCTAGGGCCTGGTCCTGTGTTTGTAATCCACGTTCTCAGAGTCCATTTGGAATGGTATCAGAGGAACCAGAGGAGGCCATTCAACCCCTCGAACCTGTTCCAAACAAGACTGATCTGTACCCGGTTGATTCTCAACCCAGAATCTGTGGCCCATCCAGAAGGGGTTGGGGAATGTGTTGTTTGGCCTGGCAATGTTGGATTTCAGGCGGTGGGGGGGGGTGGCAGGGGCTATGGTTACATGACCCCCTGTTGAATCTTCCCCCCCCCCCCCCCCCCCCCCTTGCACAGACGTTTGGACAATTATGTGAACAGGAAAGGTTAGAGGTCTAAAAGCGAGCAAGGAAGCTTCAGGAGGTTTGGGGAAACTTGGTTGGCGCGGGCAGTCTGCACCGAAGGGGGTCTGTTTCTGTGCCGTACGACTCTGTCACTCTGTGCCTGTACAGAACGTTGCTCGGAAGTTCCCGGGAGACAATGACCGACTGCGCCGCATGTCACTGATTGAGGAGGGAACCACCAAGAGGATCAACATGGCTCACCTGTGCATCGTCGGTGCTCATGCTGTGAACGGAGTTGCCCGCATTCACTCTGAGATCCTGAAAAAGACCATGTAAGTTCCCCGAGCAGTGGCCCGGTGGCCTCAGGCAACCATGTCATTGAGAGAGGCAGTGTGATCTCCGAGTGCCCTGTGTCTGTCGATCTCCCGATGCAAAATGGCTGAGCGTTGGCCGAGGTTTGTGGAGGGGAGTCCCGAGCTCCTCTGTGGATGGTAGTGAGTTGCATTCTCGAACTGCCTGTTTACTGTGCTGTGGGTAGACCCACAACGCTGTCCGGGAGAGAGTTCTAGGCCTTTAAGGGCAGCAGATACAAGTTCTGTGTTGTAATACTCGAAGGGCAATTGAATAAATACTTGAAGGGAGTTAAAGGTTTCCAGCGATGTTGGCTCAGTTGTGCAGTTAACGGCGACAAACTTGAGTTGCTCTTCAGAAGAGCTGGGGTCGAGTTGGTGGGCTGAATGACCTTCTGAGGTGCTATACCACGGGGCAAAAAGAGGCCAGTTTAGAGGCGGTGGCTGCAGATAGAGTATAGAACAGCATGGCGCGGGAACGGGCCCTTTCACCCACGATGTTGTGTTGAGCATGACGCCTAATCCCTTCCACCTGCCCATGGTCCATATCCCTCCATCCTTGCATATTCAAGCTCCTTTACACGCCCCTATTATATCTGCTGGCACCACCACTTGACAACGCGGTCCACATACCTACCCTTCTCTGTGTAAAAGGCCCACCCCTCACACCTCCTTTTGAACTTTGCCCCTCTCCCCTCAAATGCATG
>NC_057754.1:7031098-7031619 GCF_004010195.1 Chiloscyllium plagiosum
AATGTGCCGACTCACTTCCTGTGCGGTGGGATGCCCTGTCTGTCAATGATTTGACAGCACCCACTCGATAAGCCATCCATTCAGCGTCTGTTAACCATGAGTGGGTCTCTCAGTTCCTGTTGTGCGGCTCTCAGTGAACCGACTACCCCCAGAGTGCGCCAAGCATTGTTCAAATGGCAACAAATCCTGGGCCTTTCCCAGCAAGGCCCACATCACATGGAACAAATGCCTGACACATTACCCTCGGGAGGACATGGAAATTGGACCCTCTCCAGTCTGGATGCCCAACCTGGGATGACATGATGGCTCAGTAGGTTAGCAATGCTGCCCCACAGCGCCAGGGACCCAGGTTCGATCCCACCCCTGGGTGACTGTCTGTGTGGTGTTTGCACATTCTCCCTGCATGTCTGCGTGGGGTTTCCTCCGGGTGCTCCGGTTTCCTCCCACAGTCCAAAGATGTGCAGGTTAGGGTGGATTGGCCATGCTAAATTGTCCCATAGTGCCCAGGGATGTGCAGGTTA
>NC_057754.1:7033026-7034441 GCF_004010195.1 Chiloscyllium plagiosum
GTGTAGAGGCAGCTTTACTCTGTATCTAACCCCGTGCTGTCCCTGTCCTGGGGAGTGTTTGATGGGGGACAGTGTAGAGGGAGCTTTCCTCTGTATCTAACCCCGTGCTGTCCCTGTCCTGGGGAGCGTTTGATGGGGGGACAGTGTAGACCCCACGGGGTGTGTTTAGGGAGATTGATGGGCGTTGGGAGAGGAGTCTGCTTGGCCCATCGAATGCAGTCCAGCCAGAAATGAGCCGAGTGGCTTCAAGCCTGACGAGATGGGAAGGGGGTTGGGAGGTGGGGAGGTGGTTAACTCGATGGTGCAGGGAGGTATTGGTGACTGGTCTCCCACCGCAAAGACCCAAAAGGGGTCTGCTTTTCGTTTCTAGCAGATGTTCAGCAATGCGAATAACATCGCCTCTTCCCCCTGAGAATGGAAATCATTCCTTGTCCTCCAGATCCCAGAGCTGCCAATGGATCCGCGGCCTCAGCAGCCAGGTTACCCAGACGACGGTGGGGGGGGTGGGGTGGGCATTGGAGAAGGAGCCATTGAGGCCGATCACCTCCAAGCTCACTCCCATCATGCCTCTGGGCCTAGTTGTCCATTTGAGACGTCCAGAGGGACAGGGGTGTTGGGGTTGGGGGAGTGGGAGCAAGTTATTTTCTTAGAAGAGATGAAAGCATTCCATGGAGTGTGTGAGAGAGAGAGACGCGCAGAAAAAAAGACAACAACAGGTTGACGAGAAGGGTGAGGGAGTGGGAGGAAGTAGAACAGGAAGCGTCGCGAGCTGAGGAAGTCGTTTCCTTAGCAACGGCAGCCCTTGCCTGGGTCACAAACAAGGCCCGGGCTTGTGCACAGAGATCCTGACTGGGTATTGCCCAGGGGCAGGGGGACTCAACAGGAGCTGCAAACTGAGCCACGCGCCGCGTGCAAGGGTTTGTGGGGAGACACCCTGTCAGTCACCAGCAACCCAAACTAGGCCCCGGGTCTGTCAGGGCAGCGGCCTTGGGGGAGGACAACAGGCAAGGGGTAGGTCTGGGGAACTCAGATACATCCACAGAGGGACAGTGCTGAGGGAGCACCGCTCTGTCAGAGGGTCAGTGCTGAAGGAGTGCCACACTGTCGGAGGGTCAGTACTGAGGGAGTGCCACACTGTCGGAGGGTCAGTACTGAGGGAGTGCTGCACTGTCGGAGGGTCAGTGCTGAGGGAGTGCCGCACTGTCGAAGTGTCAGTATTGAGGGAGTGCTGCACTGTCAGAGGGTCAGTACTGAGGGAGTGCCGCACTGTCGGAGAGACAGTACTGAGGGAGTGCTGCAGTGTCAGAGGGTCAGTACTGAGAGAGCACTGCACTGTCAGAGGGTCAGTACTGAGGGAGGGGGCACTGTCGGAGGGTCAGTACTGAGGGAGCGGGCACTGTCGGAGGGTCAGTACT
>NC_057754.1:7038347-7049098 GCF_004010195.1 Chiloscyllium plagiosum
CTATGGAGAGAGAGTGGGGCAGTGGGGTTAGTTTGGGGATTGATACAGGACTATGGAGAGAGAGTGGGGCAGTGGGGTTAGTTTGGGGATTGATACAGGACTATGGAGAGAGAGTGGGGCAGTGGGGTTAGTTTGGGGATTGATACAGGACTATGGAGAGAGAGTGGGGCAGTGGGGTTAGTTTGGGGATTGATACAGGACTATGGAGAGAGAGTGGGGCAGTGGGGTTAGTTTGGGGATTGATACAGGACTATGGAGAGAGAGTGGGGCAGTGGGGTTAGTTTGGGGATTGATACAGGACTATGGAGAGAGAGTGGGGCAGTGGGGTTAGTTTGGGGATTGATACAGGACTATGGAGAGAGAGTGGGGCAGTGGGGTTAGTTTGGGGATTGATACAGGACTATGGAGAGAGAGTGGGGCAGTGGGGTTAGTTTGCTGGCAATTTTATTGGGTTGAACATTAAGAGCAGGCCCAATAGTTCCCATGACAACAGGTCAAGATGCCTTGGAGTATAAAATGGCATCGTGTTTGTCCTTGTTTTAAACTTGAAGCATGTTATTCGTGATTAAGCAATAAAGATTCCTCCTTGTGCCCTTTTCCTGTCATGCTCGCTCTTGGAGTTGCCACGGTTACAGCCAACCTCCAAACACCACTGAGTCCCGAAAAGTAACCACAGAGCGGCTGCATTGACCTTGGCAAGTCTCAAATCGAATGAAGTCATCCAGAAAGATGGTGGTAACGAGAGAAAGGGACAGCGATGGAGTGAGAAAGAGAGAGAGTGGCCCTTCTTGTGGATCCAAAATGGTTTCCTCCATCCTTCAAAATGGCCGAAGGTGCTTGAAGACCAACACCGGGCCAGCGATAGGAGGGAGGAAGGGTGTACATTCTGGCAAGCGGGTTTACCCGGAGAGCGTGCTCGGGCTGCCCGAGGTCAAAGGTTGTACACTGAGTGGGAGCTGGGTTTAGGGGATGAACCTCTGGCCTTTGGGATCGGGGCCTACGGCCGAACTGTGGACCCTTGCCGTGTCAAGGAGATGGGTTGTCGTTGATGGCCTGCGCTCTGTGGCTGTCACTGACAGAGAGGCCCTGGGGTAGAGTCAACGGTCGAGGGAGCGGGCGTGGGTGGGGTTGGGGCTGGGGAGTGCCGTATGGACGGTCATGTGGCCGGTTTTTGTTAGCCGCGGTTCCGAGAGCCCTGTCAACTCTGACCTCCTCCCCAGTGAAGCTGGCTAGCCTGCCTGACCTCCCATGGCCTTGCTCGGCTACGAGAGGCCGTGGACCACGGTCAACCTTGTGGTGGGTGGGTGGGGGCGGGGGAGGGGTGCTGTGGATAATCAAAGGGTTCACGGGGCAGGGGGGGGAGTTGTGGGGCGCGGGCGCATTGACGTCTTGGGTGCCGCATTCGACCTGCTATTTTACCCTACCCCAATCCCCCACAATGTCTTGAGGATGGGAATATGCCAGGTGTTGGGGGCGGGGGGGGTCTGCCCTCCGGCTGCAAAGCTTCCAGTGGCGGGAGGCTGTCATGACGTGACAATGGCGGGGGATACGCGAGCATAGTCCCATTTCAAACGCCATTGTGAATGCACGATTCAAGAGAGAGGCGGACGGGTGACTCCGGAAGGGGTTTGGTGGGAACGGAGGAGGGAGGTCAGAGGTCAAAACCGAGACACTCGGCCCTTTGAGCCGTGCCCCGGGGTATTCTGGGAAGTAGGCCTGGCCTGGCGACTGCTTTCGGCGAGACAGAGTGAAGGGAAAGGGGAAGTTTGCGCAACAGCGGTGATACATTTTGCAAGTGGAAAGGGGAGCTGCCAAAGCAAAACAGAGACAGGAAAAAGGAGGGGGAAGGGGGAAGGTGGAAGGGAAATAACGTGACGCGTTGCCACATCGCTGGGGAGACAACAGGGGAAAGCCTCCGATGTGGCGCCACCTCGACGTCTTGGAATCCACTTACTGGCACCCGCCTGCCCATTGGGTGCGCCATCTCCTATGTCAACTCACTCCCCAGAGAAATCCGATAACGTCAACGCATCTGGGTGTTGGGGTGGGGGGGGAGGGGAAGGAGGTGTTGGGAGTGGCACAGGAGACTGGGTAGAACCCGATGCTGGGGGGGAAAGGGGGTGATGGGTAACCGTCTGACCCTGACGCCCAATAAGGGTCACTAGCTAATGTCCAGCCAAGACTGGTTTTCCACCCCTCGCACCTGGCGAGAGAAGGGTCTCTCCATCTTGTGGTAGACCCCACACACCCCACTGCCCCCCAACAACGCCTCCCTCTGGGAATATCCCAAGACTCCCCACCCTCCGATCAAAAAAGGCCTCTCCTTCCCTCAGGCTTAAAATGGCCTCCACCTACCCTTGAACGTGGGTGCGGGAAACATCATCCCAGCAGCTCCCCTGGAAGAATTTTATCGTACGGAACAGGCTCTTCGGCCCATCACGGGCTGTGCGGCCCTCGGGATTTCCCCTTACCTCGCTCACAAACCCTACAGAATCCATTCTCCTCAAGCTTGTACCACATTCAAATCCGGTCACCCTGCGGTTGTGAAACTTGAGAGGTCGCAGAAAAGTTTCACAAGGATGTTGGAGGGCCTGAGCGCCAGGGAGAGGCTGAACAGGCTGGGGCTGTTTTCCCTGGAGCGTCGGAGGCTGAGGGATGACCTGTTAGAGGTTTATAAAATCATGAGGGGGCATGGATAAGGTAAATAGACAAGGTCTTTTCCCTGGGGTGGGGGAGTCCAGAACTAGAGGGGCATAGGTTTAGGGTGAGAGGGGAAAGATTTAAAAGGGACCGAAGGGGCAACTTTTTCACACACGTGTGTGGAATGAGCTGCCAGAGGAAGTGGTGGAGGCTGGTACAATGACAACATTTAAGAGGCATTTGGATGGGGACAGGAATAGGAAGGGTTTAGAGCGAGATGGAGCAAGTGCTGGCAAATGGAACTAGATTGGGTTGGGATATCTGGTCAGCATGGACGAGTTGGACCGAAGGGTCTGTTTCCAGAGTATACATCCCTATGACTCTACAATAGTTTTTATGAATCATCCGAGGAGCAGGAGAATTGACCTATGGGGCATAAGCCCTTAATCAGAAATGAGGCCTCATTCCTGATGACGGGCTATTGCCTGAAATGTTGACTCTCCTGCCCTTGGATGCTGCCTGGCCTACTGTGCTTTTCCAGCACCACACTCTGACCTCCAGCGTCTGCAGACCTCACCTGCTCCCAGTCCGATGAATCAGTCTGGTGAACGTCTGATACGTGCGCTGCGTGGCAAGGCTGTCCCTTCCCAGAGATAAGGGGGTCAAAAGGGACGTATGACACATCAGGAGTCTGTACGACACCAACGCTTCTGAGCTCACAGCCTCTCGCAATTCGACTTGCCTTCCTCCCCTCGCATGTGACCCATGAACAACGGCACCCCATCTCCCTTCAGACTCCAACGCTCTGCACCCTCTCGCTCCCATTTTGGAGAAGCTGTCCCCACCCAAGTGGGGAGGGTTTCCACTGTTACGCTCGCCTTCTTGACCTCTCGCCGACCCCTGACCCCAGCCCGCCACATTCCCCAACCAGATTGGTGTGGCACGAGTGGAGATTGGAATACCTTTGGTTCCCGTTGGGGACTCGTCTGGGACCCCAAGTCCAGGTCCTTGCAGTGCCCCGGGAGAAACGTCCAGAGACAGAAACCAGGAGCAGTTGTAGGCCATTCGGCCCCTCAAGCTAGCTCTGCCATTCAATGCTGGTAGCATCATAGACAAGGTCTTTTCCCTGGGGTGGAGTAGTCCAGAACTTGAGGTGAGAGGGGAAAGACTTAAAAGGGACCTAAAGGGCAACTTTTTCATGCGGAGGGTCAAACAGACCCTTCGGCCCAACTCGTCCATGCCAACCAGATATCCCAACCTAATCTAGTCCCGTTTGCCAGCACTCGGCCCATATCCTCTCCAAACCCTTCCTATTCATGTCCCCATCCAGATGCCTCTTAAATGTTGCAGTTGTACCAGCCTCCACCACTTCCTCTGGCAGCTCATTCCATACACACACCACCCTCTGTGTGAAAAAGTTGCCCCTCAGGTCCCTTTTATATCTTTCCCCTCTCACCCTAAACCTATGCTCTCTAGTTCTGGACTCCCCTACCCCAAGGAAAAAGACCTTGTCTATTTACCCTATCCATGTCCCCTCATGATTTTATCAACCAATTTGATCATCCAACCCAAGCGCCTGTTCACTCTTTCTCTCCCCATAACCTCTATGACCCCCTTTTGCCTCAAGAACTCGATCCAACTCCTTTCTGAAAACATTCGATGTTTCGGCCCCAACCCCTTCCTGTGACAGAGAATCCCACAGACTGCCCCCCCCACTCTCTGGGGGAACAGATCTCTCCCCATCTCAGTCTGAAATGGTCCCCACCCCCATAATCCTTAGACCGTGACCCCTCCCTCTCGGTTCTGGGCTCTCCCGGAACATCCTTGACCCCGTCTGGTCCTGTTGGAATTTTATCGGTTTCTCTGAGATCGCCCTCCTCATTCTCCCCAAACCCGCCCCCCCCCAAATGAGCGCAGTCCGAACTGATCCAGTTTCTCCTCATACGTCAGTCCCACCATCCCGGGAATCAGGCTGGGAAACTCTTCCACCATCTTTGAGTTGACCCATTTATTGCCACCATCTGCTTTCTGACTGTGAGACAATTCTCAACCTGTTTCATGCCACTCCATTCTGCGTAGGAAGCCAGTGTCTGAAACCTTACCAATAGCCTTATGTGGAAACCTCAATATCCCCGTGGAAACCTCTTGGAATTCAATCTGTGAAAACGAGATTTTGTAAACTCAGTTCATAAACTCCAGGGAACACAAGTCCACACACCTCACTCTGTCCCTAATGCTCCGTCAATATCACTGGGTCATATCCATTTGCCCTCTGAATTACATGACATGTGTCCCTTCACCACACAGACTGCAGCTCAATGCCCCTTCCTTGAGGGGTAATTAGGGACAAGGCAATAAATGTTGGACAGATATAATAGCCCAGGTCATCTGAGGGAATTCAATAAGTTTCCTTCTTGCGGACTCACAGAGATGTCCAGCAGGGAAACAGAGCCTTCGGCCCAACCCGTCCATGCCGACCAGATATCCCAACCCAATCCAGTCCTGTATGCTAGCACCCGGCCCATATCCCCCCAAACCCTTCCTATTCATATCCCCATCCAAATGCCTCTTAAATGTTGTCATTGTACCAGCCTACACCACTTCCTCTGGCAGCTCATTCCATACATTCACCACCCTCTCTCTCTGTGTGAAAAAGTTGACTTTAGGTCTTTTAAATCTTTCTCCTCTTACCTTAAACCCTCAAGTTCTGGACTTCTCCACCCCAGGAAAAGACTTTGTCTATTTACCCTATCCATGCCCCCTCATGATTTTATAAACCTCTATAAGGTCACCCCTCAGCCTCCGACGCTCCAGGGAGAGTCGCACTATCGGAGGGTCACTACTGAGGGAGTGCTGCACTGTCGGAGGGTCAGTACTGAAGGAGTGCTGCACTGTCGGAGGGTCAGTACTGAGGGAGTGCCGCACTGTCGGAGGGTCAGTACTGAGGGAGTGCCGCACTGTCGGAGGGTCAGTACTGAGGGAGTGCAGCACTGTCGGGGGGTCAGTACTGAGGGCGTGCTGCACTGTCGGGGGCTCAGTACTGAGGGAGTGCCGCACTGTCGGAGGGTCAGTACTGAGGGAGTGCCGCACTGTCGGAGGGTCAGTACTGAGGGAGTGCCGCACTGTCGGAGGGTCAGTACTGAGGGAGTGCTGCACTGTCGGAGGGTCAGTGCTGAGAGGTAAGTGAACATTTGCATCAGACATTATAAATTAACATTAGCTACCGTTTGTGCACGAACAACAAATTTCAAGGAAGCAATGGGCTCGACATTCCCTTCCTGAGCATCTCCCCAGGAGCAAATATCCACACAGGGAGTTCTCACAAGCTGCAGCACTGATCACTGGCCTCCCCTCTATTGGGTGGCCTGGCGCGGGCGATGGTGTGGGGTGGAAGAGGTGGGTAAATATTGTCCCCTGGACGCCACCCAGAGGTGGGGTACTACCCCTTCTCTCCCACGAGCCCTGGACACCAACCCCAGCACACCCCCATCACTACAACCATCGCTCTCTGCAGTTGACAGTCCCACGTTTACCGGTGAGGCTGGAGAGTAATGGAGCCTGGCTCCAACTCTCCCTCGACACTAGGGGGGGCTCCTTAAAGGTTTAAGGCGAACAAGCCCCCCTCCGTCTCCCGTGGGGTGGGGGTTTCAAATGCACCCCAAACCCCGTCGCAGCAAACGTCAAGGGTTGGAGATTTCAAAAAGATGTGGGCTGTGAGCGTAGCACCGTGCAGTCCGCACTCAGGCGAGCTCAGCAATGAAACCCCACCGTCCCTCGATGCTGTCGGAAATCTCCTGCATCTCCAGGCTGTACACCCTGGCCGTTTGGCCCATCTCGTGCGAGAGACAATCTGGTCCACCGCAAAAACAAAAAGAGAAAATCCCGCACCGTTTTCTTTTCGGCCGCGGGACACCTCCCTTCCCAGAGACCAAACCTCGGGCAACNNNNCCCCCCTCCCCCCCCCCCTGCTCCCCCCCCCAGCCCCCCACTCCCCACCCACCCCCAGACGCCAACGGTTTTGCGATTAATTCAGAGCAAGGAACAGCTAGCAGGGAAGGTAAGGGCCAAAGCGAAGGAGGAAGGACTTACCCTCGACGTTCAGACCGAGCAGGGAGTGAGAAGTTTTCCCACCAAGAGAAATCCGACAGAGTCTGTTCCAGGCAGGAAAGTGATGGGCTGTGAATTTCGCAGAATGGCGATGAAGAGGTGACTTCTCACATTTGCCCTCTGCTATCCACCACCCTCCCCAGCGTTGGGGAGCACAGAGAGATTTTGAAATGGTCTTCTCACTGCACTGAGAACGAACTGTCTCCTTTCCTCTCTCACTCTCTCGATGTGCACATCCGTCTGCGTGCACAGTATCTTAAAAGGGAAATGTCTGCCGACAACTGACAAGTCAACTCACTCAGCAGCTGCTTTTCCTATTCAACTTTTTCAGTTTATCGTTCACTAGCTCCCCGAGAGGAAACAGAACCCCCGCACTCTACAGTTACAGCTGTCACAGAGTCAGTGCTGAGGGAGTGCCGCACTGTCACAGGGTCAGTACTGAGGGAGTGCTGCACTGTCACAGGGTCAGTGCTGAGGGAGTGCCGCACTGTCGGAGGGTCAGTACTGAGGGAGTGCTGCTCTGTCGGAGGGTCAGTACTGAGGGAGTGCTGCTCTGTCGGAGGGCAAGTGCTGAGTGAGTGCCACGCTGTCAGAGGGTCAATGCTGAGAGTAATGCTGGTATGGCTTTGAGAAGTGCACTTTATCCTGATTTCTTTTAAGCAACCGATTGTTCGAGAGGTGGCACATAGACTGTGGCAACGCAAACAGCTCGAGAGGCTTTGAAAAGTATTTTGTAAAGTTGGAACAATAGAAGCATCCTGAATGGGTGTGGCCAGTTCTCATAGAATCAGAATTTCTTGGTTTCTTTTTTAACATTTGGAATTGTGGGAAGTTGCTGGAGTTTTGACGGAGTGGGAATTATTATGTTCCCTTTCTCTCTCGGTTCCAGCTAGAAGCTTGGCTTTCTGTTCCTACTGCGGGGTGGTGTTTGTGAGAATTTCCGGAATTTTCTAAAGAGGTGTGTTTGTGGGAAGTTATGATGTTGCAGTGGTTAATTGGTAATAGGTGCTGCATCTATCATTCCGTTAAGCTTTCCCGTAGCATTACGTTATTTTGTGTCCTTCTTCACTTTTATTTCAACTGTAGCGTTTGAATAATTTGCATTTTGCTCACCCTTAATTAGTTTGACCAATTGAATTGCATCTAGAATTTATAACTTCCATTAAAATAGGGGAAAGTTCAGGTCTCGTCTCCCTTCGTAAAATTGTTTGACAATTTGTAAGGTCCTCAACAAATTGGGGGATGTTGCCGGGATCAAACTCTCTAATTGCAGGTTGAGTTTGGGATTATTGGGCTCACAGTGGCTCAGTGGTTAGCCCTGTGGCCTCACGGTGCCAGGGACCAGGGTTCGAACACACCCTCGGGCGACTGTCTCTGTGGAGTTTGCATAATCTGCCTGTATCTGCGTGGGGTTTCCTCCGGGTGCTCTGGTTTCCTCCCCCAGTCCAAAGGTGTGCAGGTTAGGGTGGATTGGCCGTGCTAAATTGTCCCATAGTGCCTAGGGATGTGCAGGTTAGGGTGGATTGGCTGTGCTAAGTTGTCCCATAGTGCCTAGGGATGTGCAGGTTAGGGTGGATTGGCTGTGCTAAGTTGTCCCGTAGCGATAAGGGATGTGCAGGTTAGGGTGGATTGGCCGTGCTAAATTGCCCAATAGTGCCCAGTGATGTGCAGGTTAGGGTGGATTGGCCGTGCTAAATTGTCCCATAGTGCCCAGTGATGTGCAGGTTAGGGTGGATTGGCCGTGCTAAATTGTCCCATAGTGCCTAGGGATGTGCAGGTTAGGGTGGATTGGCTGTGCTAAGTTGTCCCGTAGCGTCGAGGGATGTGCAGGTTAGGGTGGATTGGCCGTGCTAAATTGTCCCATAGTGCCCAGGGATGTGCAGGTTAGGGTGGATTGGCCGTGCTAAATTGTCCCATAGTGTCCAGTGATGTACAGGTTAAGGTGGATTGGCCGTGCTAAATTGTCCCATAGTGTCCGGGGATGTGCAGGTTAGGGTGGATTGGCCGTGCTAAATTGTCCCATAGTGTCCAGGGATGTGCAGGTTAGGGTGGGTTGGCCATGCTAAATTGTCCCATAGTGTCCAGGGATGTCCAGGATAGGGTGGATTGGCCATGCTAAATTGTCCCATAGTGCCCAGGGATGTACTGGTTAGGGTGGATTGGCCGTGCTAAATTGTCCCATAGTGCCCAGGGATGTGCAGGTTAGGGTGGATTGGTCAGATATAAATGTTGTGTAATAGGGTTGGGGAAGGGGTCTGGGTGACATTCTCTTCGGTGGGTCAGTGTGGACCTTTCGGGCCGAAGAGCCTCTTTCCACACTGTCGGGAATCTATTCCTTCAGTACCTATCTCATGTTTCAGGAATTAAGGGACGGACTTTGATGAAATGTTTTTTGAGTTTGACAGGATCGAGCAAATGTCCTTTTGATCGGTGGGTCGGGGCATTAAAAATCAGATGAAACATGTGACGCTTTTCGCGAGACGGCTTTTTTGGAGGAGTTCAAAACTTCACTATCCTGAAGAGATGAGAGCGGGGAAGAGCCGAGAGTTAAAGCGACAAGGTTAGCAGCTGACGATTCGGAGAAGGCTCATAAATCAAAGTTTGGCTTTGCGATTAATTCCATTCGATAAACTGGGGGGAAAGAGAAATCCTCGGGTTGTAAGGGAAAAGGAGATCTCAGTGAAGATAGGAAAGAGATCTTACCACAGGTTAAAGAGAAACCCGTGAAGGGTTAAAAAGCTGCAAGCCCCTTGTCATTGGAGTCGCAGGTAGATAGGATAGTGAAGAAGGCGTTTGGTATGCTTTCCTTTATTGGTCAGAGTATTGAGTACAGGAGTTGGGAGGTCATGTTGCGGCTGTACAGGACGGAGGCTGAGGGGTGACCTTATAGAGGTTTATAAAATCATGAGGGGTGTGGATAGGGTAAATAGGCAAAGTCTTTTCCCTGGGGTTGGGGGGAGTCCAGAACTAGAGGGACATAGGTTTAGGGTGAGAGGAGAAAGATATAAAAGAGACCTGAGGGGCAACGTTTTCACACAGAGAGTGGTGCGTGTGTGGAATGAGCTGCCAGAGGAAGTGGTGGAGGCTGGTACAATGACAACATTTAAAAGGCATCTGGATGGGTATATGAATAGGAAGGGTTTGGAGGGATATGGGCCAAGTCCTGGCAAATGGGATTAGATTAATTTAGGAGATCTGGTCGGCATGGACGGGTTAGGCCGAAGGGTCTCTTTCCTTCTATGCCTCTATGTCTCTCGACATGTATGACTTGAATGGCTGCAATAATAAACTCCAACGGAACAGTCTGCATCTTCTTGTCCTTAAATGTCTCCAAACCTTTGCATGGATTATGATCAGTGCATAAAATTATCTCAGACCCATTCCTGGCCATATCAATGTTATGAGGTTGCAACGCCAATATTCCCTTCTCAATTCTGGAATATTTCTGTTAATGATCTCTCAGAGTTGTGGTAAAATATCCCACAGCTCCTTCTATCTTCTTGATATCTTCCTGAAAGAGCACAGCACCGACACCCACATCGCTCGCATCCACAGACACCTTGAACGGCTTTGCGATATTCGGCGTGGCTAACACAGGGCCAGTGGTCAACACAGCTTTCAGGTTGCCAAATATCTTATCGACTGAAACATCCTGCACTTGTTCAATAATTCAGCAACCACCCTGCTATAATATACAAGCTTCCAATAAATACACTCAATCCCAGGAATCACATACCGCCCTCTACGCGATGGTTTGGGAAACTCCCCAATAATCTTTGTTTTTCACATCCCATGGGGGCCATTTGTCCCTGTCCAAGGACATGGCCCAGGAATATGACTTGGGATTTTCCAACCTCACTTATCACCAAGTCTGCCTCCCGACATCAATCGATTAAGTACTGCAAATTTTTCTTGCATGTGTGACTAAAGATCACCAGGTCATTAGTGTACACTGCACTGATTATAGGAAAGATCGCCCTATTATAAGAAAGATGTGGATGCTT
>NC_057754.1:7049598-7051715 GCF_004010195.1 Chiloscyllium plagiosum
TCTCGGTGTGCGTCCCGGGGAACAGACCCAGATAAAAATCACACAACACCAAGTTATAGTGCAGCAGGGTTTTTTTTTGGAAGTACGAGCTTTCGGAGTGCTGAAGGTAGCCGTTGGACTACAACCTCATGTTGTGTGTGATTTTTTAACTTTGTCTACCCCTGTCCAACAATGGCATTTCCACATTATGGCTATTTTCATACAGTCTTAGAGTCCCACAACCCAGAGACAGGCCATTTGGCCCAAACTGGTCCGTGCCGACCAAAATGGCTGTCCACGCTCACCCTATTTCCCTGCACTTGGTCCATATCCTTCTAAACCTTTCTTATCATGTATTTGTCCAAATGCCTTTTAAATGTTGCTAATGTACCTGCCGCAACCACTTCCCGGCGGCAGCTCATTCCATCTGTGTACCACCTTCTGTGCGAAGAAAGACGCCCCTCAGGTTCCCTTTTTTTCTTTCCCCTCTCACCTTAATGATGAGCTTTTGTCCTCGACTCCCCATTTCTGTGGAATGTGTTCAAGATAGAGTTAGATGTAGCACTCAGGGCTGGATGGAACTGGTGAAAGTGAAAGCAGGGGATGGAGTTCGATGATGATATTGAACGCTCGGACATGTTCAAAGGATTGAATCAACTACTACTGCTAACCCTTTCCCTCACCCTATTCCTTCATAGTGCCTTGGCTCTTCCAGTTTCATTCACAGAGAGAGAGGGAGAGAATGATCCCAGCTGATGTTCTCTAATTAAATCTGGCTTGATGGATCTTTTTGTATCTTTGGTTGGGCCAAGGTGGCCTGTCACAAACACACAATGTTTCAAAATTGGTTTTAACAATAGAAGTTTATTATACAGATACATACAAATAACACAGAATAAACTGTTGACACGTAACTCAAATTTAACGATTTTGAAAGACATGGTAAAATACAAACTCATTAATCCCAACAGCATTCCTTTACAACACTTGCACCAACAAAATTCCCTTCATTGTCACGTCGAGCGAGGGCTTCATTTGACTGCGGCTTTCACTTCTCACCCTTCCATCTTGAAACTCAGATAATTTCCTCTTAGAGCAGTGACACAACTCAAGCTTCGTCAGCTTCAAAGAATCCCTTCAGCATTTTAACCAATTTGTAGCCAGAATTTTAAAATAATTGACTTAACCTCTTCCTTAACCATTCTAAAATTTCCCACCATTCTCAGAAGTCAAGGATCACAGGGTAGAGGCCCATTCGGTCTGAGATGAGGAGAAATGGCTTCAGCCAGACACCAGGGAGCCAAGAGAATTCTTGCCACGGAAAAACGTTGAATATTTTGGAGAAGTCAGATATAGTTCTTCGAGCTAAAGGGCGTGGAGTAGAAAGCAGGAAGTGGAGACTGAACTGGATGATCAGCTATAATTCTATTGAATGGTGGAGCAGGCCAAGAGGTCTACTCCTGCTTATCACTTCTTTACTCCACATCCCACTGTCCAGCTGAGTCAGATTTACAGTTCAGCTTTGTGAAATATTTGAAACATCTCAAATCAGATCCTCCCCCAGTCAGGAAACATTCATAGATTCCTTACGGTTCATTTGGAGACCGTGTGGGCCAATCGAGTCTGCACGCACCTTCTGAGGAGGATCCTGCCCAGCTCTGCCCTTTCCCTGTAACCACTCATGTCCCATTGGCTAACCTGCACACCCCTGGGCACTATGGGACAATTTAGCACGGCCAATCCATCCTAACCTGCACACCCCTGGGCACTATGGGACAATTTAGCACGGCCAATCCATCCTAACCTGCACATCCCTGGGCACTATGGGACAATTTAGAATGGCCAATCCACCCTAACCTGCACATCCCTGGGCACTACGGGACAATTTAGCACGGCCAAGCCCCCTAACCTGCTCATCCCTGGGCACTATGGGACAATTTAGCACGGCCAATCCACCCTAACCTGCACATCCCTGGGCACTATGGGACAATTTAGCACGGCCAATCCACCCTAACCTGCACATCCCTGGGCACTATGGGACAATTTAGCACGGCCAATCCACCCTAACCTGCACATCCCTGGGCACTATGGGACAATTTAGCACGCCCAATCCACCCTAACCTGCACATCCCTGGGCA
>NC_057754.1:7054099-7058612 GCF_004010195.1 Chiloscyllium plagiosum
GAGGGGGGAAAGGGGGGGGGGGGGGGGGGGGGGGGGGGTGGGTGAGAGAAAGAGAGAGAAAATGAGAGAGAGATAAAATGAGAGAGGGGAGTGAGAGAGAGATAAAAATGAGAGAGATGAGAGAGAGAGAGAGAGATAAAATGAGAGGGGAGGAAGAGAGAGATCAAATGAGGAGGGGGGCGGGGGGGAAAGAGAGAGGGAGAACCTGCACAGTTACTGCCTTTGCGGTTCTGAATTCATGTATCGCTGGACATCGGAGTGCGTCTGGGAAAATTAGGCATCTGGATGAGTACATGAATAGGAAGGGTTTGGAGGGATATGGGCCGGGTGCTGGCAGGTGGGACTAGATTGGGTTGGGATATCTGGTCGGCATGGACGGGTTGGACCGAAGGGTCTGTTTCCGTGCTGTACATCTCTATGACTCTATGGTCAGTATGGAGGGGTTGGGCCGAAGGGTCTGTTTCCGTGCTGTACATCTCTATGACTCTATGGTCAGTATGGAGGAGTTGGGCCGAAGGGTCTGTTTCCGTGCTGTACATCTCCATGACTCTATGGTCAGTATGGAGGGGTTGGACCGAAGGGTCTGTTTCCGGGCTGTACATCTCTGTGACTCTATGGTCAGTATGGAGGGGTTGGGCCGAAGGGTCTGTTTCCGTGCTGTACATCTCTATGACGACATAACCTTGTTGACGGAGCAGCATTGTCACACGATGCCGCCAAAGGCAGGGGCAGTAAATCAGATGGCTTGGCCGATCAGCATGGCCCTCTCGCTGTGTCCCCTCAATGTGTTACTGAGTCTCCTCCATGATGTCACGGAACTCTCTGCGAGTCCTCTCACTCGATAGACCACCTCCCGCTGTAGCTCCCTCCACATCTTCTCCCCATCGGAGCAGGACTTCCTTGCTTTGGACAGGGCGGCTCCACAATGCTTTCTCCTAAGACCGGGAAGAAATTTATTCCCCCCCTCCGATGCCCTCCCCTCCCAGCATTCCCACACTCTGCCACCTTCCTGCCTCCCATTCCTCAGGGAACGGGAACCGCGTTCCGACTGGGCTGAGGATTTGGAGTGGACGTACTGCTCGGGAGATCAAGGGGCAGAGGTCAGAGATCTGCTTCTCTGCAAAGCATCTTTTTTTTAACATATAGATTCCCTTCAGCCCAGCAAGTCCACACTGACCCTCTGAAGAGTAACCCGCCCAGACCCATTCCCCCTATCCTATTATGCTATATTTACTTCTGACCAATGCACCTAACCTGCACATCCCTGGGCACTACGGGATAATTTAGCACGGCCAATCCACCCTAACCTGCACATCCCTGGGCACTACGGGATAATTTAGCACGGCCAATCCACCCTAACCTGCACATCCCTGGGCACTATGGCACAATTTAACACGGCCAATCCACCCTAACCTGCACATCCCTGGGCACTATGGGACAATTTAGCATGGCCAATCCACCCTAACCTACACATCCCTGGGCACTACGGGACAATTTAGCACGGCCAATCCACCCTAACCTGCACATCTTTGGATTGTGGGAGGAAACCCACGCAGACATAGGGGGGAATATGCAAGGCTCACGTAGACAGTCACCTGAGGGTGGGTTTGAACCCGGGTCCCTGGTGCTGGGAGGCAGCAGTGCTAACCACTGAGCCACTGTGCTGCCCCAGGAGGGCAGGAAACCAGAACCCCACCCCCCAGCTCTGGTTGGGGCGTATTTAGAAATCCCAAAAGCCAGTTTGGTGTCTCTAACTTGGCACAGTGAGGGATTAACCTGTGTGAGGGGGTGTGGGAAAGTCCCGGAGTGTAAATTGGGTCAACACGCGCTCTCTCGGGTTTCAAAGAACGAGACGCGATAACATTGAGACGCACATGAGGCTGTAGGGGCTTTTTAAAATTACTAAACGCTCTCATCCCATGAATTGTCCAACCCCAAGTGCCTGTGCATCAACCACGTTGCTGTGGGGTCTGGAGTCGCATGTAGGCCCAGACCAGGCAAGGATAGCAGTTTCCTTCCCCAAAGGATATTTGTGAAGCATATGGGTATTTCCTGACACTCAACAATGGATTCATGGTCATCCATTAGATTCCGGATTTTTGTTTTCAACTGAATTCAAATGGCACTGGCTGCGGTAGTGGGATTCTAACCCTGGTCCCCATGACATTACTGGGTCTCTGTGGATCAGCCAGCCTCATGCCACTCAGCTGTCTTGGTGTAACACACACACACAGATTGTTGCCTCCTCTCCATGGACAGGGCATCTAGAACATACAGACACATTCAGAATAGACAGGAGGAAAACCATCTTCACTCAGTCATAGAGATGTCCAGCATGGAAACAGACCCTGGGGTCCAACTCGTCCATGCTGACCAGGTATCCTAAATTTGTCTAATCCCATTTGCCAGCACCCGGCCCATATCCCGCTAAACCCTTCCTATTCATATCCCCATCCAGATGCCTTTTAAATATTGTACCAGCCTCCACCATTTCCTCTGGCAGCTCATTCCATACACGCACCACCCTCTGTGTGGAAAAAGTTGCCCCTTAGGTCTCTTTTATACCTTTCCCCTCTCACCCTAAAGCTGTGCCCTCCAGTTCTGGACTCCCCCCACCCCCAGGGAAAAGACTTTGTCCATTTATCCTATCTGTGCCCCTCCTGTTGTTATAAACCTCTATAAGGTCACCCCTCAGCCTCCGACACTCCAGGGAAAACAGCCCCAGCCTGTTCAGCCTCTCCCTGTAGCTCAAACCCTCCAATCCTGGCAACATCCTCGTAAATCATTTCTGGACCCTTACAAGTTTTACATCATCCTTCCTATAGCAGGGAGACCAGAATTGTACAGAATATTTCAAAAGTGGCCTACATGTCCTGTACAGCCGCAACATAACCTCCTTACGCCTACACTCAATGCAACTGATTAATAAAGGCCAGTGTACTAAACGCCTTCTTCACTATCCTATCGATCTGTGACTGCACTCCCAAGGTCTCTTTGTTTAGCAACACTCCTCAGGGTCCTACCTGAATTCTCTCCCTCCACAGGGCTGTGGTTGCTCCATCGTTGAACACTTTGAGGATTGGGACCTTTGGCCTCGGGGAATTGACGGATGTGGAATTCAGACAGGGAAGAGGGAGGTGACACCCAAAATGATCGCGATTGATAGGGGACGGATAGGCCGAAGGGCCTGCTCCTGCCGCTAGTTGCTGTGCTCTGAGTGGCTTGTTTTCTGGGCTGCTAGTGCATGAAGAAACCAACCAAGGTAGGCCCCAAACCAGGGTAGGTCCCTTAGCCCTACGAGCCTGTGCGGCCACTCAACACAATCATGGCTCATCTGACCTTAACCCGAATGCTACAGTGAGATGTCCCACCACCCCACCATCTTTCCAACAAAATATTTAACTAACCCTCCCACCAGACTGCCCATGGAAAAAGCACAAGTGGTATGGGGTTTTCCTCATAGGGTGTGGGGGGGGGGGGGGGGGGGGGGGAGAGAGAGGGCGAGCCAATATCCATTCCCCACAACCCCTTCCCCTGCTGACCCCCCCCAACCCCTAAGCTCGCTCTACTGTTGAGTGGGATCTTGCTTTGCACCGTTGGGCTACCACGTGACACCCTGCAGCGAGCCCCTCTGCACATCCCGCCCAAACTCACAGGCCGCCATCTTAAAGACCCAACCACCCAGGGGATTCACACCAGCCCCACTGGGATCATGCTGTGCACATCCTGACTGGTGCCCATGCAGGAACTTGACACAGAATCCTCCAACGGTTTTAACTTTGCTTTTTTTAAAAAAAACCCATTTGTGGCCCAGTATTTCTTGCCCGTCCCTAGTTGCCCCACTGTCCTGGTGGTGGTGAGCTGCCTCAGTCTGTGTGCGATGTCAAATACTTCAGCAAAGATCAGCCCCTTTCCTACAGGTTGGAGGTCGAGTGGAGAGAAGAGATCACAGAGCAGTAAATGACGCCCCACCCAGTCACTTTTACCTCATATTTCCAAACAGACAAAAACAAAATTTCCAATTTGTGGCATATGGCCTGTTGGTCTTAGGGTATGAATCACGATTTGGGCCTTATACAATGCAGACACTCGAGAGGTCCCATGTTCAAATCCCGAATGAGCTGGCATTTCTTACAGGTGGCTCAGTGGTTAGCACTGCTGCCTCTCAGTGCTAGCGACCCAGGTCCAATCCCACCCTCAGGTGACCGACTGTGTGGAGTTTGCACATTCGCCCCGTGTCTGCGCGGGTTTCCTCCGGTTTCCTCTCAGTCCAAAGATGTGCATGTCAGGGTGGACTGGCCGTGCTAAATTGTCCCATAGTGCCCAGGGATGTGCAGGTTAGGGTGGATTGGCCGTGCTAAATTGCCCCACAGTGCCCAGGGATGTGCAGGTTAGGGTGGATTGGCCGTGCTAAATTGTCCCATAGTGCCCAGGGATGTCCAGGTTAGGGTGGATTGGCCATGCTAAATTGTCCCATAGTGCCCAGAGATGTGCAGGTTAGGGTGGATTGGCC
>NC_057754.1:7062884-7083909 GCF_004010195.1 Chiloscyllium plagiosum
CAGTCCTTGCCTTTCCAAATACATGTACATCCTGTCCCTCAGGATTCCCTCCAACAACTTGCCCACCACCGAGGTCAGGCTCACCGGTCTATAGTTCCCTGGCTTGTCTTTACCGCCCTTCTTAAACAGTGGCACCACGTTTGCCAACCTCCAGTCTTCCGGCACCTCACCTGTGACTATCGATGTTACAAATATCTCAGCAAGGGGCCCAGCCATCACTTCCCTAGATTCCCACAGAGTTCTAGGATACACCGGATCAGCTCCTGGGGATTTATCCAGCTTTATATGTTTTAAGACATCTAGCACTTCCCCCTCTGTAATCTGGACATTTTTCAAGACATCACCATCTATTTCCCTACAGTCTATATCTTCCATGTCCTTCTCTATAGTAAACACGAATGTAAAATATTCGTTTAATATCACCCCATCTCCTGCAGCTCCACACAAAGGCCGCCTTGCTGATCTTTGAGGGGCGCTATTCTCTCCCTAGTTACCCTTTTGCCCTTGGTTAGCACCGCTGCCTCACAGCACCAGGAGCCAGAGTTCAATTCCAGGAGTTTGCACATTCTCCCCGTAATCTGTGTGCGTTTCCTCCGGGTGCTCCGGTTTCCTCCTACAGTCCAAAGATGTGCAGGTCAGGGTGAATGGGCCATGCTAAATTGCCTGTAGTGTTAGGTGCAATAGTCAGGGGTGAATATAGGGAAATGGGTCCAGGATGGTTACTCTTCGGAGGGTCGGTGTGGACTTGTTGGGCTGAAGGGCCTGTTTCCACACTGTAGGGAATCTAATCTTAACGTAATTGTAAAAACTCTTTGGATTCTCCTTAACCCTGTGAAAGCTATCTCACCTCCCATTTTCACCCAGCTGACTTCCTTAAGTACACTCCTGCCTTTACACGCGACTAGACATTCACCCGAACTCTGCTCTCTAGACCTGACAGATGTGACACAGAGAGTAGACATCCTCGAGGCATTATCACTAGACTGTTAATCCAGAGAGCCAGGGAATGTTCTGGGGACCCAGGTTCGAATCCCTCCACGGATTTGAATTCAATAATAATCCAGAATTAAGAGTCTAATGATGGCCACAAAACCGATTGTAAGGAAAGGCCATCTGGTTTAGTCATGTCCCTTACGCAGTCTGGGCCTACACGTGACTCCAGACCCACAGCGATGTGATCGACTCTTAACTGCCCTCTGGGCAATTAAGGATGGGCAATAAGTGCTGGCCCAGCCAGTGACACCTTGTCTAAGAGAGAGAAGTGAGTGTGCAAGAGATGCACAGGGAAAGACTGCGAGCATGAAACAGTGAGAGACAGAATGAAGAAAAACCAGAGAGAGATACCAAATGAGACAATGTGGAAGTGTGTGGGACGGAGAAAGGAACACAGTATGAGAGGGGGAGAGGACACGCACGGGAAAACAAAGGGCATAATTGTAAAGGCGGAGCAGGAGGGGCCTGAGGGTGTGCGCGCGGAGATTGAGAGCACAGTGAACAAACCATACACCATCCTGGAACACAGTCCCACAGCAAGGTGGTGATGCTAAACTGGTATAAAACCGCGGCTTGGCATCGTTGGAATGGGGCATTCAGTTCTGGGCGCCACACGACTAGGGCGTCGGAGAGGGTGCACAGGGAAGATTCAGAAGATTGCCTGCAGGAATGAGGAGCTTCAGTGAACATGGACAGCAGAGACTGTTCTCGGGGTGGGGGTTGAATGCATTCGGAATCATGAGGGACACAGTAGAATATCTCAAGGAGAGGTGGGATGGCACTGCCCCATTGCCAAGGGGCCATCAATGGACCTCCGTTGGGGGGGAGGGGGGGGGGCGGGAAGAAGGGGAGAGAGGGAAACTGCCGTGGCAAACAGCAGTGATGCATCACAGCTGGAGGCAGGGGGCGCAAAACCGCGGTGGTGGCTAGCGGAATGTCAACTCGACTGGTCACTCTGGGACAGAGAGGGTGTTCTTTGTGACGGGTGGCGACCAGCATCTTACCATCGTTTAGAAAGCCCCGCCTGGGTTCACTTAATGGCTCCTTTTGGGGGGGGGGGGGGGGAACCCAACGCAGTCACCTCCCCATCGCTCCCCGAGATAACCGGGCAAGTCCCTGGGCTGCTGACCGGTGGGAGGCTTACAAAGCAGAGTCCAAGCAAACCAGCACATTGGTTGATCCGGTGCCTTTATTACAATATATTTAGTTACGGATGTATGGACAGACCACTGGCCGGGCACAGATCACCTTCAAAGGGTGCAAAGGGGGTTGGAGGGTCGGGGGGGTGGGGTGAGGATACAGAATGGTCATTCCCTGCCGCCCCCCCCCCCTTGCTGGTTATCGGGAGGGGAGGGGAAGGTGGTGACACACTGACCCAGGAACTGCCTAAGGGGTCACTGACCCCCCCCTCCCCCCAGGTATGTGCCTGGAAGGACATGGTGTGGCTTCACCCGGCACCAACCCCTGCCAGCTCCTTCCATTCATCCACTTTGCTGGCCATCGAAATGTTTTCACTGCATTAACACTTTAAAATGTATGAAACCCTTTAGCTCCAAACAGTCTAACACACAATAGTTCTTGAACGCATAACAATCTTTTTTTTAATATATAAACACATAAAATTACTTTGTATAGACATCACTAGATCTCCGTGCTCACCGCACCGCCCTCCCCCCCCCCCCCCAACCCCTGATTTACTTTAGCACCCAGAGCCTGCAGTCTCTATCCCAACCTCACATCCACACTCGTTCCTCTACCCCCTGCCCCTCCTCCAACGCTCTCAGCTTCCTGCTATGACTGCCCCAGGATCTGGTGTGCAACCGGGTTATTATGCTCCCTTCCCACTGAGAGACAGCGACAGGGGGAGCGACAGGGGGAGCGACAGGGGGAGCGACAGGGGGAGCGACAGGGGGAGCGACAGGGGGAGCGACAGGGGGAGCGACAGGGGGAGCGACAGGGGGAGCGACAGGGGGAGCGACAGGGGGAGCGACAGGGGGAGCGACAGGGGGAGCGACAGGGGGAGCGACAGGGGGAGCGACAGGGGGAGCGACAGGGGGAGCGACAGGGGGAGCGACAGGGGGAGCGACAGGGGGAGCGACAGGGGGAGCGACAGGGGGAGCGACAGGGGGAGCGACAGGGGGAGCGACAGGGGGAGCGACAGGGGGAGCGACAGGGGGAGCGACAGGGGGAGCGACAGGGGGAGCGACAGGGGGAGCGACAGGGGGAGCGACAGGGGGAGCGACAGGGGGAGCGACAGGGGGAGCGACAGGGGGAGCGACAGGGGGAGCGACAGGGGGAGCGACAGGGGGAGCGACAGGGGGAGCGACAGGGGGAGCGACAGGGGGAGCGACAGGGGGAGCGACAGGGGGAGCGACAGGGGGAGCGACAGGGGGAGCGACAGGGGGAGCGACAGGGGGAGCGACAGGGGGAGCGACAGGGGGAGCGACAGGGGGAGCGACAGGGGGAGCGACAGGGGGAGCGACAGGGGGAGCGACAGGGGGAGCGACAGGGGGAGCGACAGGGGGAGCGACAGGGGGAGCGACAGGGGGAGCGACAGGGGGAGCGACAGGGGGAGCGACAGGGGGAGCGACAGGGGGAGCGACAGGGGGAGCGACAGGGGGAGCGACAGGGGGAGCGACAGGGGGAGCGACAGGGGGAGCGACAGGGGGAGCGACAGGGGGAGCGACAGGGGGAGCGACAGGGGGAGCGACAGGGGGAGCGACAGGGGGAGCGACAGGGGGAGCGACAGGGGGAGCGACAGGGGGAGCGACAGGGGGAGCGACAGGGGGAGCGACAG
Organism: Chiloscyllium plagiosum; assembly: GCF_004010195.1. Taxonomy (NCBI): domain Eukaryota; kingdom Metazoa; phylum Chordata; class Chondrichthyes; order Orectolobiformes; family Hemiscylliidae; genus Chiloscyllium; species Chiloscyllium plagiosum. The sequence goes on from NC_057754.1 coordinate 7,066,675, forward strand.
GGGGAGCGACAGGGGGAGCGACAGGGGGAGCGACAGGGGGAGCGACAGGGGGAGCGACAGGGGGAGCGACAGGGGGAGCGACAGGGGGAGCGACAGGGGGAGCGACAGGGGGAGCGACAGGGGGAGCGACAGGGGGAGCGACAGGGGGAGCGACAGGGGGAGCGACAGGGGGAGCGACAGGGGGAGCGACAGGGGGAGCGACAGGGGGAGCGACAGGGGGAGCGACAGGGGGAGCGACAGGGGGAGCGACAGCCGCACCATTTGGGGAGAGGGGATGGGGACGTGCCCGACACCATGCTCACACCCCATAACTCTCGGATAACCTTTGACCTCCACCCCAACACCATCACTGCAGGGGGCGGGGCAGGAGGGAGAGGCAGCTCCTGGAGAACTCCCCTGATCTGAGCAGGCAGCTGGGGTGGGGGGAGGCAGGCAGGAGGAGCCCCAGGGACGGTCCTCAGACAATCCCACTCCGTTTCGTTCGGGGACCGTTACTGAACGGTCTCGGGACGGGCCAGGGCGGTATTTTACAAGCACGAAGCAGTCGGTTGGACTCTGCCCCCTCACCCCTGACCCCAGGCACACATACACACACACACGCTGAACAGGAAACATGAGCGTCTCATACTGCCCTTGGGTGGGGGCAACGAGCTGAGTGAATAGCCATGCAGTGCCACTGGTGCCTGTCGATACCTCCCTCCCCCACTGGGGCTGCTCCTGGGCACTCGAGGGGTGGGGGGAGAGCGAAGGAGAGGGTGGGGGTGGGGTGCGGGAAGGGAAGACGAGAACGAACCACGACCACCCGCTGCCTTTTCTCCATCCGTCAGGGAGGTGGGGCCCGCGCCCAGTGGAGCTGCCAGCGGAGACCCGGGCAGGGCACACAGGGAGGGAGGGAGGGAGGGAGGGTTAACCTGTGCCCGATGTGAGCTGTCAGCTGTCAGCAGGGCTGTTGCTGCTGCATCCTGGTGGGCGGGAGAAAAGAGAAAAAGGAGGGAGAGGTCAGAGTCATAGAGATGTACAGCACGGAAACAGACCCTTCGGCCCAACCCATCCATGCTGACCAGATATCCCAACCCAATCTAGTCCCACCTGCCAGCACCCGGCCCATGTCCCTCCAAACCCTTCCTATTCATATACCCATCCAAATGTCTCTTAAATGTTGCAATTGTACCAGCCTCCACCACTTCCTCTGGCAGCTCATTCCATACACGTACCACCCTCTGGTGAAAACGTTGCCCCTTAGATCTCTTGTATCTTTCCCTTCTCACCCTAAATCTATGCCCCTCTAGTTCTGGACTCCCCGACCCCAGGGAAAAGACTGCCTATTTATCCTATCCGTGCCCCCTCAATTTTGTAAATCTCTATAAGCTCACCCCTCAGCCTCCGACGCTCCAGGGAAAATAGTCCCAGCCTGTTCAGCCTCTCCCTGTAGCTCAAATCCTCCAACCCTGGTAACATCCTTATAAACCTTTTCTGAACCCTTTCAAGTTTCACAACATCTTTCAGATAGGAAGGAGACCAGAATTGCCAACACTCCCCAGGACCTTACCATTAAGTGGATAAGTCCCGCTAAGATTTGCTTTCCCAAAATGCAGCACCTCGCATTTATCGGAATTAAACTCCATCTGGCACTTCTCAGCCCATTGGTCCAGATCCTGTTGTAATCTGAGGTAACCCTCTTCGCTGTCCACTACACCTCCAATTTTGGTGTCATCTGCAAACTTACTACCTGTACCTCTTACACTCACATCCAAATCATTTATATAAATGACGGTGACACCCTGAACCCAACACACTCAGCGGGGCAGGGGAAAGCTGAGAAAGAGGGACATCCCCCCCACCCCTCACTCACTGCTCCTCACCACCCTCCCTGTCCAGCCCGACCCCTTCCCTCCCTCCCTCATCCTCAGGCAGACACAGCTCAACCCGGACTCCGAACACTAAGGGATTCAGGAATGGCACAGGAAGGCTGGGGGTGGGGTGGCCTGCCATATTTGTCTGCGCTGGCGCCAGGAGGGGGGGGGGGGGGGGGCCTGCATGTTGACATCAGAGTACAGGCACGAAGAGGTTAGGCACACTCGCGCTCAGCCTCGACCTGGCGGGCCGTGCCCAGGTCTGGAGGACGACGGCTTTAGGCGCAGGAAGGGGACGGGAGAACGGTTAGATTGGAGGCTGCCGAGATTGTTCCTGGTGGAGGGGATTCGCGGACGATGCTCGATAGGGTTCAGGCGACACCCGTCGGCAGAAAGGAGGAGACCCAGAGGGCACCGATTTAAGGAGACCGGTGGGAAAGGTTCCTCACGCGGCGTGCGGTTGGGATCCAGAACACGCTGCCCAACAGCGCCTTGGGTGGGATGTGGGGGGGGGGGAAGAAAGCAGCCAAAAGGAAACAAACTACAGGGAAGGGAGCAAGGGGAGTGAGATGTGACACACCTCTGCTGCCTGGAGCCAGTAGCAACTGGGTGGGCCAAATGGTCTCTGCTACGATTGCACGACTCAATGGCTCCCCCACAGGCAGTCACCACTCACAACGTGTCCTAACGGGGAAGTGCTTCCTCAGAAGCGGAAGGTCAGGGAGCAGGAGGAACCAAAGCTCAAAGAGCACAAAGGCGCAGATTAAACCCACTGATGGAAGACTCGGAGCCGATCGCGGAGAGTTATCCGGATCGGGGACAGCTCAACCGGAAACGGGGGCGGGAGACAACTCCAGAAGGAAATTTTTGGGGCTGGAGATGGGTTCTGGAGGATGAGGAACTGACAGGGTCACGGCCTGGTGTCAAAGGGAGACCTTGGGGCTGGGGTCCTCAAGCAACATGAAACACAGCTCAATGATCTCTTCCTGTCAGATCACCTTTCTGTCAGTCTGCACAACGCATTAGTTGGGGGATCAGCTGAACAACTATGCAGTTTTGTACCCCCCCGCTTCCCTCCTTCTTACACACACACACACAGAGAAAGGAAGGCCAAGAGGGAATTCATTCGAGTTTAAAACTGCAGAGGTTTTCAGTAATTCCTCTGTTTGCCCCAGGCCCTGAGGCTGTGGAAGCAGTGACAAAGGTCAGCAGTTAAACCCATTCACTGTGACAGACAGGTGAAAGGTGGGAGGGGTGCTGGTGGGTCGACACCAATTCACCGGTGTTAAGGGAAAACAGAATAAATATCTGAAAGGGAGGCTCTCAGAGTTAGTGTGAGCAGGGCAGTGGGGTTAGTTTGGGGATTGATACAGGGCTATGGGGAGAGGGCGGGGCAGTGGGGTTAGTTTGGGGATTGATACAGGGCTATGGGGAGAGAGTGGGACAGTGGGATTAGTTTGGAATCGACACAGGCCTATGGGGAGAGTGTCGGGCAGTGGGATTAATACAGGACTGCACTACAAGTAACTAGAATGGGCCATCAAACATCGGGTGAAACTAACAGGGGATCTCGGCAGGGCAATCAGACTCACCTTCCGGATCATCGCCGTCCAGGCTGGGGGCTGGCCCCCATATCCGAACCGTGCCATCGTCGGAGGCGCTGGCCAGCATGGAGGGGATCTGTGGGTTCCAGCTGACACAGTTAACGGTGCGGGTGTGGCCCGTCAGCTCGGCCACAGGGAGCTCACTCTTTCTGTGCCAGATGTAGACTTTGTGGTCTGCGCAAACAAGCAGAAGGGGGGTGGGGTCCGGGTTGTGGAAAAACACAACTCTGGAAACAGTGGCAAGTGAACAAACGCGCATCGCTGGAAAGCCCCTCGCACCATTGCGGAACGCCCCCAAAGTCGGTTCGGGGAGACGAGCAACCCAGGAAACATGGCGGCCCATCGACGCACAGCGAGCTGCCACCAATAGCCAAATAATAATCACTGATTAAAGTCACGCTTTAAAGACTTAGCCCCCCCGAACACGCAGGAGCACCCGCCGGGTTACGCTCGAGGCTCACCACAGAACCAGAACAGGGTCTCTGTTTCACATCTCATTTGAAAAGCCAACTTCTCCCACAGTGGAAGCGCCCCCCCCCCCCCCAGGCGTGGGCTGCGCCACACGTGCCGCGACGTCCAGGCTCAAGTCAGAGTGACAGCGGGCTACTCAACTGAAGTAGGCATCGCGGACAACTGAGAGCTCTGCCCCTGCACTAACAGGGAGAGCAAACCCTTGAATCCCAATCCCCTCACTGAAAACAAAAACCATTCCTGGCCGTTTCTTCCCAGGGACTCCCGCCTTCGCTTCAATTCCATTCCCCTCCCCCGACTCCCCCAGCACCACTCACCTTCACTCCCGCTGGCGATGAAATCCTCACTCATGCCGCCGAGACACGAGTGAATGGTGTAGAAACCCTGGGTGACGCCCTGGTATTTCTGCAGTAACACCCGGTCCTGTAAGTCCCAGAGATGGACCCCCTGAAAGCAGGAGGAGGAGGAGGAGAGACACAGGAAGTGTGTGTATTAGTGGAAAGGTGAAGGCGGGAAAAAAGCTTGACGAAGCGCATCCACTCTCTCCAAACACAGGTAAGAGGTGTAGACCATTCGGCCTCTCAAACCTGCTTGGCCACACTCAGGACTAACCTCAGGATGGCCTCAGTCTCCCCCTGCCCAAGCCCACCCTGGATATACTCAATGACTCAGATTCCACTGCTCCCAGGTGGACGTGGTTTCCAAAATCTACTGACCCTCCAAAAAGGAAATGCCTCTTCGCTTTCATTTGGAACTGTGCGCCCCGCAGTTTCTTGACATCAACCCAAACGATGTGCAGGTTAGGGTGGATTGGCCGTGCTAAATTGTCCCATAGTGCCCAGGGATGTGCAGGTTAGGGTGGGATTAGGCACGGTGAAATGCAGAGTTACAGGGATAGGGCAGGGATGGTGGCTCTGGGCGGGATGCTCTTTGGAGGATCAGTGTGGTCCCAACGGAATGAATGGCCTGCTTCCACAGTGCAGGGATTCGTGGATTCTCGACGCAGCAGGACTGCATCGCTGTGCCATTCCAGGCCCTTTGCGATAAGACCCTCGATTGCAATCACTAAGGGATTGGCTGCTGCACTACAAAGGGAAGGTGTGTGTGTGTGTGTGTGTGTGTGTGTGTGTGTGTGTGTCTGTCTGTATGCTGGCGATCAAACCCCGAACCCCGTGCACGCGGACACTCCGAGGCTCACCTGTGTGGCGACGTTGAGCAAGGCTAACCGTCCGTTTCTGGAAACCGTGAAAGACATGACGGGATGGTCCTCTTGGACGCTGTGAGCAAACGCATGGAGGAAGAGAGTCCAATCAGTTAGAGGCAGAGGGGTCACACTGTGGGGTCACTGCCGAGCTAATGGTGTGAAAGGAGTCTCTGGGAGTGGTCAAGGGCCAGTGCACACAGGCACCAAATTCCTCTGCAAGACAGCACTCTCCCTCATAAACCAATGTGCTGTGCAATTTCTAACTCTCATTTGTCATGTAAACTTCCTACGTAAACATGTCACACTGCAATGGTATAATTCTGAGTGATGTCAAAACAGTGGGACATATTTGCGTGTGAAGTTGCCATAATAAACAAGGCAGACCCAAGACCCTCCTCTGACAGCTTGGAGTCAGGCTGAAGACAGATTGCCATTCTACTAACTTTTTCCTGCAATTATTGCTCCCTGGGCCGAGGTGTCAGTGCGTTCCCTGGTCAGGAACACTCCCTTCGGACAGACACCCGCCAGAAGATGGAAGCTCACGAAAGGAAAAACAGAGGCGGGGGGGGGGGGGCTCTGGGGAAAATCAGCAGGGCCAGGAACGGGATAACAGCCGACGCAGACAACCAAGCCAAACAAAGTGTCTTTGCGCTGTACGTTTGCACTGAAGGAGGGTTTAGTTTACACAGGACACATTGTCGTGACCCTGCAACGTCAGGGTTGAGGTTTGGAGAGCACAACATGGCGAGATTGTAAACCTGCTCCCACAGCAGCAAAACATCACCGCAAATCCTTCAGCTGCTGCTCTGCACCAGACGGTTATTATCATACAGTGGCACGGATGGAGCTAAACGGTCGAGGGCTGTACCACTACCTTGTCACCTTTTTGCTCACCCCACATCCAAGGTCATTTAAACGCTACCGCCTTGTGTTTGGATTGTGCACTGACAGCATTAATGGGAGGACCAACACACCCGCCCAGAGGATAGGGGCTTGCACAGCAGAAACTCCGCGCCGATTCGGCAGATGGGAGTCAGTGGGACGGGAACTTTCAGGAGCTCGGTAAGCGATGATCTTCTCCGGAGAGACAGACTGATCAACATAGAGGGAGCTTTACTATATCTAACCCAGTGCTGGAACTGTCCTTGGAGTGCTTGATGGGGACAGTGCACAGAGAGCTTTACTTTCAGTGTAAGAGAGTCCAGTCAGCTTTATTTTCAGTTTAAAACAGTAGAGAAGCTTTGCTCTGTATCTAACCCCGTGCTGTCCCTGTCCTGGGGAGTGTTTGATGGGGGACAGTGTAGAGGGAGCTTTACTCTGTATCTAACCCCGTGCTGTCCCTGTCCTGCGGAGGGTTTGATGGGGGACAGTGTAGAGGAAGCGTTACACTGTATCTAACCCCGCGCTGTCCCTGTCCTGGGGAGTGTTTGATGGGGACAGTGTAGAGGGAGCTTTACTCTGTATCTAACCCCGTGCTGTCCCTGTCCTGGGGAGTGTTTGGATGGAGGATGTGTAGAGGAAGCTTTACTCTGTATCTAACCCTGTGCTGTCTCTGTCCTGGGGAGTGTTTGATGGAGGATAGTGTAGAGGGAGCTTTACTCTGTATCTAACCCTGTGCTGTCTCTGTCCTGGGGAGTGTTTGATGGAGGATAGTGTAGAGGGAGCTTTACTCTGTATCTAACCCCATACTGTCCCTGTCCTGGAGAGTGTTTGATGGGGGACAGTGTAGACGGAGCTGTACTCTGTATCTAACCCCGTGCTGTCCCTGTCCTGGGGAGTGTTTGATGGGGGACAGTGTAGAGGGAGTTTTACTCTGTATCTAACCCCATACTCTCCCTGCCCCGGGAGTGTTTGATGGAGTTGGTAACAAGGGAATTTTATTTTCTGTTTCCTTTCCATTTTTAACAGAGTACAGGGAACTTTACTCTAACACTGTGCTGGGCCTACCCTGAGAAAGTTCAATGGGGATAGTGTCGAGACATCATTACTTTCAGTTCAAAAGCGTTGAGAGTGTTTAACTCTGTATGTAAACCCTGGATGTTACTGCCCTGGACATGTATGAATGGGACAGTATGGAGGGAGTTTTACTCTGCACTGAGACTTTCCTCTCATGTGGAATTGTGCTCAATGTTACAACAAGCTCCACTACTTTGGGAGGGACAGTGGATCGAGATTTACCTTGTCCCAGAGCATTCCTCTTCCTTTGGGAAATGACTGCACTTGGGGTGCGATTGTACAGTCACTTGCCAATCTGACCGAAGGCAGGCCTGGGCCTAGTGGTAAACAACACTGGCTATTTGACTGTGAGGTGCATCGGCGTGGAGCTCAATCTCTCTTTATTTGGAAAATGCACACACAGCTGCTGCAGCACTAGCGAGAGATCTTCCCTCTCTACCCTCCAGGGCAGTATAACTGACTGTAATGCACCGAGTTTCAGTCGCAGTTAACTGATCTGGAAAGGAAACGACATTTCACCACTCAGGATGAATCAAAGCACTTATGGACCGCTGGAACATGTGATGATGCTGTGGCTTTGAGGTGTGTTTATCCTAGCTTCTTTTAGAGAGATTGGGGACAGGTGCCTTGCAGTCAATGAGAAGACAAACAACTTGCAAAGCCTGGGGTGTTGTCTTTTTTTTTTAAAAAAAAAGGCTGGAACAATTGAAGCAGCCTGAACGGGTGTGGTCAAGTTCCCAGCCACAGAACCAGGGATTTTTTTTTTAGTTTTTGGTAGTGGTCGCGGTTGGAGACTTGAAGTTGAAGCAATTTTTTCCCCCCTCTCTCGATTACAGCTCGTTCTGCCAGAACGTGACAGGTGCGTTCCTCTGTAACACTGGGCTACAGAAAATGGCGCTAAGATGTTACAACCCTCCAGCAGAAAGTTGGCGCTATCCAAACTCACCAATCGCATTGACAAAATGCATGTCACGCCAGAGCGGCCAGTACAGCCAAAAGCTGGGGGTTCTCTTCCTGGGATGCCAGATCGCACGGCAGACTAAAATCGGTTTTCCGAATTTGCCTTCTGCCAAGGGTGTGTTGATGGGAATGTTACTATGCTGGAACAGTTAGTTAGTAATAGCTGCTGTATCGATCATTCTGCTAACTTTTCCAATAGAGTTGTTTTTTTCCTTTTGTTGCATTTTCACTACAGAGTTTGAATAAATTGCGTTTGGCTTAATGTCGCATATTTTGACCAACTGCCCTGGACATGTAGAACACAGCACCTGGCTGCCTTTAAAATAAGAGAAAGCTACTTTCTGAATATAGTTTGAGGGGGTCTGGCCTGGACCATAACAAGCACTTTTCGGAAGGAAACGCTGCGTGAGGTGAGCTCTCACAAACAGCAACGCCTGAGCTTTCAGAACTGACGCCGGTTAGTGGGGGATGGATCTCGGGCGCAGGAGCACAGACAGTGTGGCTCTCCCGCGGTCCTGGCTGAGCCCAGACTGTGGGACCCATGTCCCTGGAGCGGAACGCGACCCCCCCACCCTCGGAGCGCGGTGCCAGCGTGCAGCGCACCCCAACAACATTCAAGCGTTCATATCCAAGACTGTGTCATCACAGTGAGGGGGACGCTGACCGCACCGTGAGCTCGAGAACATTTTGTCTGCGCTCTGACCACTTAAACTGTCAAGCCGCAGCTCAAGGTCAGGCTGGGACTCGGTACGTGGCGGGAGAGCGGGGAGACGGCTGTCTTCAGAACTCTGAGGCCAACATGGCGGGCTGGGAGGAAGTGGGGTAGGCTGGGTGTCATCACCGCCTTGAAGAGAAATCTGGAAGGTTATACCAACAGCAAGGGATATGGGTTCAAAGCTGATTAATTTAGGATATATCTGGCTGGCACGGACTGGTTGGACCAAAAGGTCTGACTCCACGTCGTACAACTCTATGAGCTGCCAGAGGAAGTGGTGGAGGCTGGTACAATGACAACATTTAAAAGGCATCTGGATGGGTATATGAATAGAAAGGGTTTGGAGGGATATGGGCCAGGTGCTGGCAAATGGGACTCGATTAAGTTGGAATACCCAGTCAGCATGGACGAGTTGGACCGAACGGCCTATTTCCGTGCTGTACATCTCTATGACTCTATGGTCAGTATGGAGGGACTGGGCCGAAGGGCCTGTTTCCGTGCTGTGCAGTTCCATGACTCGAGCTATGTCCCCAGCCAGCACCAGCGACTGTCTAGCTCACGACCACACGGTGGGATCCAGCTGTGCACAAAGAATAGGAGAGGGAGGGGCAGTGGCTGTAAAAACAAGACGTCTGAGCCCGGCCTTCCTGATCAAAAGCACAGGGCAGGCAGGGAGAGGGGGTGGGTGGGAGAGAAGCGGGCGACGACTGGAACAGAGTGGGGCCGGGCCGGCGAGACCACAAACCGTACTCACATGTTGCGATCGGTCAGCTCCTCGAAGTTGTAGCCGCGTATCCGCTGATGGGTATCGGAGGCTAGAATGGTTTTGCCATCGTTCAGGCACCACAGGCATTGCACCCGTACTCCCTCCCACGAGTCCAGCACGTTACCGTCCAGGTCCTTTGGCCCAGAAAGGTGGGGGGGGGAATAAAACCATGGGTTGGTTAAGGATTGACGATGAACTCGGTTCACACCAGCCTCCCCTCTCTGCCCACCCACCCCCTCACTCCTCTCGAGCCAATAGGAAGGGCACCTTGGTGGGATACCGCTGTCCCCCCACAACCCCCTCGCTTCCTCAGCCCACAACAGAAAGAGGCAACCCAGTCACACAGCCGACCACCCACCCCCCGCCGGCCCGGTCAGCCTCAGTCACTGTCGCTTCCCACTGACCCCTGCGTTCACTCCCACTGGATCCAGGCCTCTGCCACCCTGTCTCCCCCACCCCACCCTTATAAACATGGAGGAGGTGGCACAGACACCAGATTGCATGCCCTCTCCCTCTCTGCCCCCGTAGCCTGCTACTCCAGCACCTGGCGGACCATCCGTTTGAGATATGCCCCTCCCTGCCCCCTGTGCTTTTCAGGCAGAGATGGGGGAAAGGGTTTGGGGGGGGAGGGGGAGAAACAGGTTAGTTCCTGCCCCGCAGTCCGCAATGCCCACCTCTTTCATCTTTGCTGCTAACCCTCTCTCGTGCGGACCCGGGGGCTCTTTGTGAGGGGTTCTGTATATGAGGGGCGAGCACTCCCCTTCCCTCCCAACGCATTTACCCAGCTATACCCCACACCCCGCCAGGTACCCCCACACTGGTAAGACTACCCAGCCAGGTACCCACACACTGGTAAAACTGCCTCGCCAGGTACCCACACACTGGTAAAACTGCCCCGCCAGGTACCCCCACACTGGTAAAACTGCCCCGCCAGTTACCCACACACTGGTAAGACTGCCCCGCCAGTTACCCACACACTGGTAAGACTGCCCCGCCAGTTACCCACACACTGGTAAGACTGCCCCGCCAGGTACCCCCACACTGGTAAGACTGCCCCGCCAGGTACCCACACACTGGTAAAACTGGCCGCGCTGTCCTCCCGTCACGAATCGCTTCCCGTCTGGGTTCCACGCTGCGCACGTCAGGCTGTCTTCATGGGACTGGCTCATCTTGGTCCTCAGCTCCCCTGTCTGTGTGGGAAAGGAGGGGAGAGGGAGAGGGAGAGGGCCCGCACGGGCCCCTCTCCCCCACAGGGTACCCGCACGGGCCCCTCTCCCCCACAGGGTACCCGCACGGGCCCCTCTCCCCCACAGGGTACCCGCACGGGCCCCTCTCCCCCACAGGGTACCCGCACGGGCCCCTCTCCCCCACAGGGTACCCGCACGGGCCCCTCTCCCCCACAGGGTACCCGCACGGGCCCCTCTCCCCCACAGGGTACCCGCACGGGCCCCTCTCCCCCACAGGGTACCCGCACGGGCCCCTCTCCCCCACAGGGTACCCGCACGGGCCCCTCTCCCCCACAGGGTACCCGCACGGGCCCCTCTCCCCCACAGGGTACCCGCACGGGCCCCTCTCCCCCACAGGGTACCCGCACGGGCCCCTCTCCCCCACAGGGTACCCGCACGGGCCCCTCTCCCCCACAGGGTACCCGCACGGGCCCCTCTCCCCCACAGGGTACCCGCACGGGCCCCTCTCCCCCACAGGGTACCCGCACGGGCCCCTCTCCCCCACAGGGTACCCGCACGGGCCCCTCTCCCCCACAGGGTACCCGCACGGGCCCCTCTCCCCCACAGGGTACCCGCACGGGCCCCTCTCCCCCACAGGGTACCCGCACGGGCCCCTCTCCCCCACAGGGTACCCGCACGGGCCCCTCTCCCCCACAGGGTACCCGCACGGGCCCCTCTCCCCCACAGGGTACCCGCACGGGCCCCTCTCCCCCACAGGGTACCCGCACGGGCCCCTCTCCCCCACAGGGTACCCGCACGGGCCCCTCTCCCCCACAGGGTACCCGCACGGGCCCCTCTCCCCCACAGGGTACCCGCACGGGCCCCTCTCCCCCACAGGGTACCCGCACGGGCCCCTCTCCCCCACAGGGTACCCGCACGGGCCCCTCTCCCCCACAGGGTACCCGCACGGGCCCCTCTCCCCCACAGGGTACCCGCACGGGCCCCTCTCCCCCACAGGGTACCCGCACGGGCCCCTCTCCCCCACAGGGTACCCGCACGGGCCCCTCTCCCCCACAGGGTACCCGCACGGGCCCCTCTCCCCCACAGGGTACCCGCACGGGCCCCTCTCCCCCACAGGGTACCCGCACGGGCCCCTCTCCCCCACAGGGTACCCGCACGGGCCCCTCTCCCCCACAGGGTACCCGCACGGGCCCCTCTCCCCCACAGGGTACCCGCACGGGCCCCTCTCCCCCACAGGGTACCCGCACGGGCCCCTCTCCCCCACAGGGTACCCGCACGGGCCCCTCTCCCCCACAGGGTACCCGCACGGGCCCCTCTCCCCCACAGGGTACCCGCACGGGCCCCTCTCCCCCACAGGGTACCCGCACGGGCCCCTCTCCCCCACAGGGTACCCGCACGGGCCCCTCTCCCCCACAGGGTACCCGCACGGGCCCCTCTCCCCCACAGGGTACCCGCACGGGCCCCTCTCCCCCACAGGGTACCCGCACGGGCCCCTCTCCCCCACAGGGTACCCGCACGGGCCCCTCTCCCCCACAGGGTACCCGCACGGGCCCCTCTCCCCCACAGGGTACCCGCACGGGCCCCTCTCCCCCACAGGGTACCCGCACGGGCCCCTCTCCCCCACAGGGTACCCGCACGGGCCCCTCTCCCCCACAGGGTACCCGCACGGGCCCCTCTCCCCCACAGGGTACCCGCACGGGCCCCTCTCCCCCACAGGGTACCCGCACGGGCCCCTCTCCCCCACAGGGTACCCGCACGGGCCCCTCTCCCCCACAGGGTACCCGCACGGGCCCCTCTCCCCCACAGGGTACCCGCACGGGCCCCTCTCCCCCACAGGGTACCCGCACGGGCCCCTCTCCCCCACAGGGTACCCGCACGGGCCCCTCTCCCCCACAGGGTACCCGCACGGGCCCCTCTCCCCCACAGGGTACCCGCACGGGCCCCTCTCCCCCACAGGGTACCCGCACGGGCCCCTCTCCCCCACAGGGTACCCGCACGGGCCCCTCTCCCCCACAGGGTACCCGCACGGGCCCCTCTCCCCCACAGGGTACCCGCACGGGCCCCTCTCCCCCACAGGGTACCCGCACGGGCCCCTCTCCCCCACAGGGTACCCGCACGGGCCCCTCTCCCCCACAGGGTACCCGCACGGGCCCCTCTCCCCCACAGGGTACCCGCACGGGCCCCTCTCCCCCACAGGGTACCCGCACGGGCCCCTCTCCCCCACAGGGTACCCGCACGGGCCCCTCTCCCCCACAGGGTACCCGCACGGGCCCCTCTCCCCCACAGGGTACCCGCACGGGCCCCTCTCCCCCACAGGGTACCCGCACGGGCCCCTCTCCCCCACAGGGTACCCGCACGGGCCCCTCTCCCCCACAGGGTACCCGCACGGGCCCCTCTCCCCCACAGGGTACCCGCACGGGCCCCTCTCCCCCACAGGGTACCCGCACGGGCCCCTCTCCCCCACAGGGTACCCGCACGGGCCCCTCTCCCCCACAGGGTACCCGCACGGGCCCCTCTCCCCCACAGGGTACCCGCACGGGCCCCTCTCCCCCACAGGGTACCCGCACGGGCCCCTCTCCCCCACAGGGTACCCGCACGGGCCCCTCTCCCCCACAGGGTACCCGCACGGGCCCCTCTCCCCCACAGGGTACCCGCACGGGCCCCTCTCCCCCACAGGGTACCCGCACGGGCCCCTCTCCCCCACAGGGTACCCGCACGGGCCCCTCTCCCCCACAGGGTACCCGCACGGGCCCCTCTCCCCCACAGGGTACCCGCACGGGCCCCTCTCCCCCACAGGGTACCCGCACGGGCCCCTCTCCCCCACAGGGTACCCGCACGGGCCCCTCTCCCCCACAGGGTACCCGCACGGGCCCCTCTCCCCCACAGGGTACCCGCACGGGCCCCTCTCCCCCACAGGGTACCCGCACGGGCCCCTCTCCCCCACAGGGTACCCGCACGGGCCCCTCTCCCCCACAGGGTACCCGCACGGGCCCCTCTCCCCCACAGGGTACCCGCACGGGCCCCTCTCCCCCACAGGGTACCCGCACGGGCCCCTCTCCCCCACAGGGTACCCGCACGGGCCCCTCTCCCCCACAGGGTACCCGCACGGGCCCCTCTCCCCCACAGGGTACCCGCACGGGCCCCTCTCCCCCACAGGGTACCCGCACGGGCCCCTCTCCCCCACAGGGTACCCGCACGGGCCCCTCTCCCCCACAGGGTACCCGCACGGGCCCCTCTCCCCCACAGGGTACCCGCACGGGCCCCTCTCCCCCACAGGGTACCCGCACGGGCCCCTCTCCCCCACAGGGTACCCGCACGGGCCCCTCTCCCCCACAGGGTACCCGCACGGGCCCCTCTCCCCCACAGGGTACCCGCACGGGCCCCTCTCCCCCACAGGGTACCCGCACGGGCCCCTCTCCCCCACAGGGTACCCGCACGGGCCCCTCTCCCCCACAGGGTACCCGCACGGGCCCCTCTCCCCCACAGGGTACCCGCACGGGCCCCTCTCCCCCACAGGGTACCCGCACGGGCCCCTCTCCCCCACAGGGTACCCGCACGGGCCCCTCTCCCCCACAGGGTACCCGCACGGGCCCCTCTCCCCCACAGGGTACCCGCACGGGCCCCTCTCCCCCACAGGGTACCCGCACGGGCCCCTCTCCCCCACAGGGTACCCGCACGGGCCCCTCTCCCCCACAGGGTACCCGCACGGGCCCCTCTCCCCCACAGGGTACCCGCACGGGCCCCTCTCCCCCACAGGGTACCCGCACGGGCCCCTCTCCCCCACAGGGTACCCGCACGGGCCCCTCTCCCCCACAGGGTACCCGCACGGGCCCCTCTCCCCCACAGGGTACCCACACGGGCCCCTCTCCCCCAGTGCTCCCAGTGTACCTGTACATGCCAGAGCCAGAGCTCGGAGCAGTCATCAGGACCACAGGCGATTAAGTAAGTGTCATCCGGACTCCAAACCAGATAGGAAACTCCGTACGTGTGACCTTCCAACGTCTTCAGTAACTTCAGCTGATGGGTTTCCTGGAGGGATTGGAAGAGGAGGGAATCAAGAGGGATCAAACAGTGGAACAGCGTGGAGCAGAGTGAGCACACGAGACAGACAGACGGAAGGGATGATAGAGCGAGACGGATGGACAGACACATGAGTGGGATATGGGAGGGAGAGATACACAGGATGGAGGGCGGGGGCGAGGGAGAGGCCGAGGGAGGGAGAGAGACACAAACAGAATGGGGTTGGATAGAGTAAAGCTCCTCCGACACGGTCTCTCCCCCCCGCCACCATCAAACACTCCCCAGGACGGGGACAGCACGGGGTTAGATACAGAGTAAAGCTCCCTCTACACTGCCCCCCCACCCCCCCTTCCCACCATCAAACACTCCCAGGACAGTGACAGCACGGGATTAGAAGCAGAGTGAAGCTCCCAGGCTTGTGACAGTCCACAGACGTAAAGATGTGTGGCCCGTCGCTTCTCACTGAGGGATGTGCAGACACCCCACTGAGATGAAGCCCAGTTGAGACAGAACGAAGCTAATGTGTAAAGGGGATGGGGTTCAACACAGTGTTTTCAGTTTCGACGTTAAGCAGAAAGGAATGGGCTGGGGTCGGTGGGTGGGTGACGGGACACACTCACAGGGTCGACCTGCCAGATGATGACCGCGTTGTCCTTTGACCCCGTCGCCAGCTTGGTGCTGTCGTTGGAGAATTTGCAGAACCACACTTCGTTGCAGTGCTCTGTGAGGATCTGCCGGGTGTAACAGGGAAACTGCCTCCTGTGAAGCCAGAATACAACAACGGACACACACGCCATTAAAGACGGATTTCATTCTCCAGCTCCCTGCCCAGCTGGAGGCCCCCGGGCACATTTGTTTGCTGTGCCACACACACTCACCAAGCACTGAAACTTCCATTTGCTGGGGCAACACTGAAAACACCCAGCCACTAACAACCAAGGTGAAAGAGGGGCATGACAACAGGCAAGGGGAGAACCAGGGAGTAATGAGTCAACATTAGCCCATGCTGTGGTCTGGGCAAAATCACGGCCTCGCAACCCACCTCCAGCATTCTTCATTCCGCTGCCAATTCCCACAGCCTTCCCCGTATAAACTGACCGCACTGTCATTACACCGGGTCGGCTGATGCCCTCTCTCCCAAAACAAAGGGACTCCATCCCCTGAAACCTCAGACTGGCAAAAGGACAGGCAGCCATTCCTCCGTGCGGACGCTAGGACAGAGCAATTCACCGAGTCTGAATTAGGTCTGAGCCGGGCTTCCTTTGGAGGATAACCATTTAAAATTCTGAGCCTGCCACCCACACCCCAGGGTTCTCGGACAACACACTCCACTGTGCCACCATTACTTCCTTTCATCATTATTTTAAACCTGCATCCCCTCGATGTGATCCCCCCCCCCCACTCTCTGCCCAGCTCCCTCTTGATTTTGGATACCCCGTTTGAACCTTTTCTCCAGGGAATGCTGACTAACCGCGGACATCTACTACAAACCCACCGACTCCCGCAGCTACCGGGACTACAGCTCCTCCCACCCTGCCTCCTGTAAAAACCCTACCCCCTTATTCCCAAATACTCCGCCGCATCAGCTCCCAGGAGGACCAGTTCCACCTCAGAAAGTCCCAGATAGCCTCCTCCTTCAAAGATCACAATCTCCCCTCCCACGTGGTTGACGAGGCCCTCCAGCGCAACAAGGACAGGACTTCCCCAGTCCTCACCTTCCACCCTACCAACCTCCGACTACATCGCATCATCCTCCTGTCACTTCTGCCACCTACAAACAGACCCCACCATCAGGGATACATTTCCTTCCCCACCCCCTAACAGTGCTCCAGAGAGACAATTCCCTCCGTGACTCGCTTGTCAGATCCACGCCCCCACCCCCACCCCCCCAAACCCCCAGCACCTTCCCCTGCCACCACAGGAATTGTACAACCTGCCCCCCACACCTTTATGAAATCATGAGGGGTGTGGGTAAGGCAAATGGCAGGTGCGTTTTCCCTACGGTGGGGGGTATATTTGTAAGGTGAGGGGGAAAAAGGTTTAAAAAGAAACATGGGGGCAATTTTTTGAACTTCCTGAGGAAGTGGTGGATGTGGGTACACAGTTCCAACATTTAAAAGACATTTGGATAAGTTCATGAATAGGAAAGGCGTGGAGAGATAGGGGCCGACTGCAGGCAGGTGGGACTAGTTTAGGATTATGAGCAGCATAACCGGTTGGATCAAAGTGCTGCGTGACTCCCTCATTAGTCGAGAATCTACCTAGCATTGGCTTAAAGATATTCAACAACCCTCATCTTACTGCCCCCTTGGGGATACAGTCTGGAGCAGGGATGGGACTACAGCAGACTGGAGCAGGGATTGGGAGCAGCAGCTCTCACCGCCCCCCTCCCCGTGTGGATAGGGATATGATGAGGGACCATCTCACCGCCCCCCTCCCCGTGTGGATAGGGATATGATGAGGGACCATCTCACCGCCCCCCTCCCTGTGTGGATAGGG
>NC_057754.1:7084659-7121115 GCF_004010195.1 Chiloscyllium plagiosum
TTAGGGATATGATGACAAACCATCTCACCGTCTCCCCCCCCACCCAGTGGACACTCTAACACGCGCGCGGGATTGCCCACTCACTGAGCTTCATTTCCCAGAGGTGGGCAGTTTGCTGCCTGTTCCTGTTACCTGCTGCAGGCGTGGTCCATCAGCAGTGAGACGGAGTCCAGGTTGGTGTCAGCCTTGGTGTTATGGTACAGGCACCGGTCCCTCTGTAGCTCCACCGCTTGTCTGAGCAGGGTCTGCAGACGCCGGGGAGGCAGCATCACCGACGGTGGCAGGTACGCTTCGGGAAGAGGGGCGGAATTGGTTGGTCAGATTGCTCGCTTACAGCTCACCACTGGCACTCGGTGCCTCTCGCTGTCCCCTGCTCCCAGAATCCTCCCCTCCCTCCCCAGCACGGCTTCCCAACCACCAAACGGTGATGGATGAGAGGTCACATCACCATGGGAGTCCCGACAGATCATTTGGCACATCATTCAATCAGATCAGGGCTGCTGTGACCATTCCCACCTCCACACTCCTCCTGCCTTTTCACCATAACCCTTTAGCGATTGGAAATCTAGCGCAGTCGCGAATCTACTTAATGACCCAACCTCGACAGCCCTCTGAGGCAAAGAATTCCACAGATTCAGATGAAATTCCTTCTTGTCTCTGCCTTAAAAGGGAGACTTCTTTGTTGTGAGGTTATGCCCCCTGTGCCCAGTCTGGACGGGTGCATGAATAGGAAGGGTTTGGAGGGATATGGGCCGGGTGCTGGCAAGTGGGACTAGATTGGGCTGGGATATCTGGTCGGCACGGACGGGTTGGACCGAAGGGTCTGTTTCCGTGCTGTACATCTCTGTGACTCTCCCACAAAGGGAAACAATCTCTCCACAAAGGCTGTGCCGCATGGGTCCGACTGGTCCATGCCAACCAAATATCCAAAATCAATCTAGTCCCACCTGTTAGCATTTGGCCCATATCCCTCCAAACCCTTCCTATTCATATACCCATCCAGGTGCCTTTTAAATGTTGTAATTGTACCAGCCTCCACCACTTCCTCTGGCAGCCCATTCCATACACGTACCACCCTCTGTGTGGAAAAGTTGCTTTTAAGATTGTTCCCCTCTCACCTTAAACCTACACCCTCTAGCTTTGGACTCCCTTACCTTTGGGAAAATGCCTTGACTATCCATGTATCTCATGATTGTAGAAACCTTTAAGTTCACTTCAGCCTCCAGGGAAAACAGCCTCAGCCTGTGCAGCCCCTCCTTGTAGCTCAAACCCTCCAACATCATTGTAAATCTTTTCTGAACACTTTCACGCTTAACAACATCATCCGGAGACCCGAACTGAACACAGTATTTCTAAAGTGGCCTGACCAACGTCCTGCACAGCTGCAACATGACCTCCCGACTGCTATATTCGACGCACCGACCAATAAAGGAAAGCATACCAAATGTCTTCTTCACTATCCCATAGTTCCTTTCAAAGGAACTATGAACCTGTACTCCAAGGTCTCTTTGTTCAGCAATGCTCCGGAGGACCGTACCATTAGGTGGGGGAAAGTGAGGACTGCAAATGCTGGAGATCAGAGTCGAAAGGTGTGGCTGGCCCGCTGGGCTTTTCCAGGACCACTCTAATCTTGCCAACCAGTCGACCAGGAGGAATTTTGTTGAACACCTTACTGAAGTCAATATAGATCATGCCCACCGCTCTGCCCTCACCAATCTTTGTTACTTCTTCAAAAAACTCAATCAAGCTCGTGAGACATGATTTCCCACCCACAAAGCCATGTTGACTATCCCTAATCAGTCCTTGCCTTTCCAAGTGTATATAAATTCTGACCCTCAGGATCCCCTTCAACAACCTGCCCACACAGGCTCACTGGTCTATAGTCCCCTGGCTTTTCCTTACCACTTTTCTCAAGTAGTGGCACCATATTATGCGACCTCCAATTCTTCCGGCACCTCGCCTGTGACTATCGATAATACAAATATCTCAACAAGAGGCCCAGCAATCACTTCCCTCGCTTCCCACAGAGTTCTCGGGTACACCAGATCTGGTCCCAGGGAGTTACCCACCTTTCTGCATTTTACGATGTCCAGTGTGTCCTCCATTTTTCCCGATGGCGTGACTGATTTGCCCAGGTTCTCTAGCTTCCATATCCTTTGCCGCAGTAAGCACTGATGCAAAATACTCATTTCGGATCTCCCCCATCTCCTGTGGTTCTACAAAGGTGGCCTTGCTGATCTCTGAGGGGCCCTATTCTCTCCCTAGTTACCCTTTTGTCCTTAATGTCTTTGTAAACACCCATGGATTCTCCTTAACACTACTTACCAAAGCCATGTCCCCTTTTTGCCCTCCTGATTTCCCTCTGAAGTATACTCCTACTGCCTTTATACTCTAAGGATTCACTCAATTCCTTGCTCTTTATACCCAAGATATGCTTCGTTTTTTTTCTTGACTGAAACCTCAATTTCTTTAGTCATCCAGCATTCCCTACACCTACCAGCCTTACCCTTCACCCCAACAGGAAGGTACGGTCTCTGGATGCACTCTCTTTCTCATTTTTGAAGGGATCCCATTTTCCAGTCGTCTCTTGACCTGCGGTTATCAACTTTTGAAAGTTCTTCCCTAATACCGTCAAGATTGGCCTTGCTCCAATTCAGAACTTCAACTTTTAGATCTGGTCTATCCTTTTCCATCACTATTTTACAACTAATAGAATTATGGTCGCTGGCCCTAAAGTGCTCTCCTACTTACACCTCAGTCACCTGTCCTGCCTTATTTCCCAAAAGGATGGCATGTTTTGCACCTTCTCTCGTAGATACACCCACATACTGAATCAGAACAGTTTTGCGTACACGTTTAACAAATTCCTCTCCATCCAAGTCATGGCAGTCCCAATCTAAGTTAAAATCCCCTCCCATTACAACCCTATTATTTTTTACAGATCTCCTGACAGATTTGCTTCTCAATTTCCTGCAGATATTGAGTACAACCCTAATAAGGTGATTACCCCTTTCTTATTTCTCAGTTCCGCCCAATTAACTTTTCTGAACCTACTCTCAGAAATATCTTAAGTACAGCCGTAATGTTGTCCCTAATCAAAAAATGGCATTGCCCCTTTCTCTCTTGCCCTCTTTCTGTCCTTCTCGTAGAATCTATAACCTGGAGCATTAAGCTTCCAGTCCTGAACCACATCTCTGTAATGCCAGTCCCATCCTCCAAATCACGCTGAGTTTGTCTGTCTTCCCTAGGAGGCCCCCTGAAGTGAAATGCATGCGGGTTTATTTATCAGTCCTACCTCATTCTCTGCTTTGTCCCTGTGTACCCTGATGCTCGACTTGTCCCTTTTCCCAACTGTAAAAGTCGCAGACTCGTCTCTTCTCTCACTACCTCCCTGAGATCCACCACACACCCAGCCTTTTTTTTTTTTAAAAACAACTACTGGGAACCCTTCTGAGCAGCTTTAGCAAATCTCCCCGCCAGAATATTAGTCCCTTTCCAATTCAGGTGCAATCTTTCTTATGCAAGTCACTTCGACCCCAGAAGAGATTCCAATGACACAAAAATGTCAGTCCTTCTCCCCTGCATCAGCTCCTCAGCCACGCATTCATCCGCTCTATCCTCCGATTCCTACCCTCACTAGCTCGCAGCACTTGCAGTAATCCACATATTACTCCCCTCGAACACCTACTTTTTAAAATTCCTGCCTAATTTCCAACGTTGCCCTTTTCCCTTCCTCTGTCACGAGTTCCAACATGCTCAACGACCTCCTGCTGACTCCTCTCCCTTTTGAGAATATTCTGCATCTTCTCAGAGATATCCTTGGCCTTGGGACTAGGGAGGCAACACCCCACTCTGGTTTCTCGCTGTCGGCCGCAGAAACATCTGCCTGTGCCCCTGACGAGAGAGAGTCAGAGGGGGGATGGGACGCAGGGAAATAGTGAAAAGAGAGATCAGTCGCAGACTGGCACAGTTGGGAAGAGGAGCCAGAGGAACAAAGCAGAAAATGAAGTAGGGCTGATAAACTGAACCGCATTTATTTCAATGCAAGAGGCCTAACAGGGAAGGCCGATGAACTCAGGGCATGCTTAGGAACATGGGACTGGGCTATCATAGCAATTACAGAAACATGGCTCAGGGAGGGACAGGTGTAGCAGCTTAATGTTCCAGGATACAAATGCTTTAGGAACGATGGAGGGTGGGGAAAAGAGAAGAGGGGGGGGAGTGGCGTTTTTGATAAGGGATAACATTGCAGCTGTACTGAGAGAGGATATTCCCAGAAATACATCCAGGGAGGTTATTTGGGTGGAACTGAGAAAGGAGGGGGATGATCACCTTATTGGGATTGTATTATAGACTATGCCTCCCTGCTCCTCCCCACCCAGATCGTCAGCAGGAAACTGAGAAACAAATTTGTAAGGAGATCTCAGCTATCTGTAAGAATAATAGGATGGCTATGGTAGGAGAGTTTAACTTTCCAAACATAGACTAGGATAGCCATAGTGTTAAGGGTTTAGATGGAGAGGAGTTTGTTAAATGTGTGCAAGAAAATGTTCTGACTCAGTATGTGGATGTACCTACTAGAGAAGGTGCAAAACCTGACCTACTGCTGGGAAATAAGGCAGGGCAGGCAACTGAGGTGTCAGCTGGGGAGCACTTTCAGGCCAGTGACCATAATTCTATTAGTTTTAAAAAGAGTGACAGAAAAGGAGAGACAAGATCTAAAAGTTCAAGTTCTAAACTGGAAGGCAGACAATTTTGGTGCCGTTCGGGAAGAACTTTCAAAAGTTGACTGTGGGCAGATGTTCACAGGTAAAGGGACGGCTGGAAAACTGGAAGCCTTCAGAAATAAGGTAACGGGAGTCCAGAGACAGTATATTCCTGTTAGGGTGAAAGGCAAGGCTGGTAGGTGTAGGGAATGCTGGATGACTGGAGCTTTCATTCGAGAAAAAGGAAGCATATGTCAGGTCTCGACAGGAGAGGGCAAGTGAATCCTTAGAAGAGTACAAAGGCAGTACGAGTACACAAGAGGGAACTCAGGAGGGCAAAAAGGGGACGTGAGTTAACTTTGGTAAACAGGATTAAGGAGAATCCAAAGGGATTTTATAAATACATTTAAGGACAAAAGGGTAACAAGGGAGCGAATAGGGCCCCTCAAAGATCAGCAAGGCAGCCTGTGTGTGGAACTGCAAGAGGTGGGGGAGATACTAAGCGAGTATTTTGCAATGTTTACTATGGAGAAGGACATGGAAGGTAAAGAATGTGGGGGAATAGATGGCGACATCTTGAAAAATGTCCATAATACAGAGGAGGTGGTGCTACCTGTCTCAAAACGCACAAGTCCCCAGGAGCTGATCAGGTATCCCCCAGAACTGTGTGGGAAGCTAGAGAAGTGATTGCTGGGCCTCTTGCTGAGATATTTGTACCATCCACAGTCACAGGTGAGGTGCCGGAAGACTGGAGGTTGGCAAACGTGGTGCCACTGTTTAAGAAGGGCGGTAAGGACAAACCAGGGAACTATAGACCAGTGAGCCTGACGTCGGTGGTGGGCAAGTTGTTGGAGGGAATCCTGAGGGACAGGATGTACATGTATTTGGAAAGGCAAGGACTGATTAGGGATAGTCAACATGGCTTTGTGCGTAGGAAATCATTTGGATTACATCCTTAGGTAAGGGGACTTTCCTTAGAAAACATAACAGAACATTCCAGCGCAGTACAGGCCCTTCGGCCCTTGATGTTGCACTAACCTGTGAAACCAATCTGAAGCCCATCCACCTAAACCATTCCATTTTCCTCCATATGTTTATCCAATAACCATTTAAATGCCCTTAAATTTGGCGAGCCTACTACTGTCGCAGGCAGGACATTCCACGCCCTGATTACTCTGAGTAAAGAAACTGCCTCTGACATCTGTCCTATACCTATCACCACTCAAGTTAAAGCCCTTGTGCAAGCCATCACCATCCACCCTATCTAACCCTCTGAAAAGGGGACCAAACCTGTTCACAGCACTCCAGATGTGGTCTGACTAGTGCCTTGTACAGGTTTACCAAAGCCTCCTAACTTTTACACTCCAATACGGCACAGTGGCTCAATGGTTAGCATTAGTCAGCAGGAAATTGGGCGGCACGGTAGCTCAGTGGTTAGCACTGCTGCCACACAGCGCCAGAGACCCAGGTTCAATTCCCGCCTCAGGCGACTGACTGTGTGGAGTTTGCACGTTCTCCCCGTGTCTGCGTGGGTTTCCTCTGGGTGCTCCGGTTTCCTCCCAGAGTCCAAAGATGTGCAGGTCGGGCGAGTTGGCCATGCTAAATTGCTCGTAGTGTTAGGTATAAGGGTAAAATGTAGGGGTATGGGTGGGTTGCACTTCGGCGGGTCGGTGTGGACTTGTTGGGCCAACGGGCCTGTTTCCACACTGTAATGTAATCTAAAAAAAAAAATGGGGCTGGGTGGGTTACTCTTCAGAGTTGTGGTGGTGGAGGACTTGTTGGGCTGAGTCATAAAGGCCAATTTTTCCTATTACCCGCTGAACTTGGGACGCTAACGTGATGATTTGTGCACGAGGACCCTCGACCCCATTGTCCTGCAGCTTTCTGCAGTCTTGCTCCATTTCAACAAAGCGCAACTCTGCAGTGGATACCACCAATTCTCGGCTGACCACCCAGAGGTCGCACAGTGAAACCCAAACGGAAACTGCAGGGGATTAAAAACCCAACGGAGGGTCACGCGATCTGAAACGTTAACTCTGCTTTCTCTCCACTGAAGCCGCCAGACCTGCTGAGATTTTCCAGCCCCTTCCGCTTTTCGCTTCTGACTTTCAGCGTCCGTGTCTCTCAGTTTGTTTTTGTTTGGCGCACAATGAACGTTTTATTGGGGGGAGGGGAAGAGAGGCTGCGGCAGTGGGGGCAGGAGCAGGGGAGAGAGGGGGGCCACGGAGGAGAGAGGACAGGAGCACGTGAGAGTGAAGGAAGTGTTTGAGATGAGGAGGAGCAAACACAGGGGAGGGTGAGGATTAGACGCGGTTGGGATGCTTGCTGGGTGGAAGCCAAGAACCTTGGAAACTTCACTAGCCGGAGACAAAGGCTTCAGGGCAAGAACACAAACCAAAGGTGTTGTGCAATGCAGACATTCATCAGGCTGAGTGCCAGAAAACAGGACACACACACCCAGGACAGGCATAGATATAGAATAACGCTCTCCGTACAATGTAAACATTCAAGCTCTCTGTACTGATAAGCCAAAAGTAAAGCTCCCTCTACACTGTCCTCCATCAAACACTCCCCAGGACAGGACAGAATGGGGTTAGATACAGAATAAAGCTCCCTCTACACTGTCCCCCCATCAAACACTCCCCAGGACAGGGGCAGCACGGGGTTAGATACAGAGTAAAGCTCCCTCTACACTGTCCCCCATCAAACACTCCCCAGGACAGGGACAGCACGGGGTTTGATACAAAGTAAAGCTCCCTCTACACTGTCCCCCATCAAACATTCCCCAGGACAGGGGCAGCACGGGGTTTGATACAAAGTAAAGCTCCCTCTACACTGTCCCCCATCAAACACTCCCCAGGACAAGGGCAGCACGGGGTTAGATACAGAGTAAAGCTCCCTCTGCACTGTCCCCATCAAACACTCCCCAGGACAGGGACAGCACGGGGTTAGATACAGAGTAAAACTCCCTCTACACTGTCCCCCATCAAACACTCCCCAGGACAGGGACAGCACGTGGTTAGATACAGAGTAAAGCTCCCTCTACACTGTCCCCCCCATCAAACACTCCCCAGGACAGGGGCAGCACGGAGCTAGATACAAAGTACCCTTTACACTTTGGAAGTAAATATCCCTCTATTCTATTGAACTGAAAGTTAAACCTCCCTCAACTCTGCCCAGACACTCCCAGGACAGGAACAGCAGGAAAGTACATTTGTGCTTCAGTCTTGACTTGAAAAAGGTTATAGCCTTGTCAACAGATACATGACTGCATTCCCGCACCAGTGGGAGTGTGACCAACACTCCATGGATAACATGGGGGATGTTTTACAGCTCCTGTTCATGGTCACTGAGCACCGGGGGAGCAGCAGGGATGATGATTAAGTAAAGCAAGCTTGCAGGACTCACTGTGAAGTTTATCGAGGAGCTTGGTCCGTGACAAGCTGCCCTTTCCCTCCCATTCCGCCTTCGCCCGGAGATCTTCTGCATCACTACACATCAGGTACCTGATAAGGAAGACAAAACAAATCCCCAAGGATTATTTGAAGAGGCTCATAAGTCCGATGCAAGCCCCGTTTTCTACTGCAATGTTTCCACTTCCAGGATGACCCCCAGTGACATCCCCCAGGCTAATGAAGTACTGTACTACTGGTAACCAGGCGGTGGGTTCGGCTCCCAATACGCAGGCTGAGTAGCACTCCCTCAGTACTGCTCGGAGAGTGTCAGCCTGCACCGAGGGTCCACGTTTTCGATGCTTTCAATCGAGATGCTTCATCGCCCGACCCAGCCCGTCTTCGCTCCTAACCCCCATGACTTTGTTCCGTTCAGATTGAATAGCCCTGCCTTATCGTCCACTTTCTATTCCTCTACTAACTCAAGGGCATTCAAAATGCCACTGTCTGTAGGGCTCAGCTTATATCGAGTCCTCGTTTTCATGGTCTCTCCCACTCCTGGGTCTCACGCACTGCGATTCCCTCCCAAGACCCCTCCTCCTGGAGTCATACAGCATTGAAACAGACCCTTCAGTCCAACTCTCCCGAGCTGACCAGATATCCCAATCTGATCTAGTCCCACCTGCCAGCACCCGGCCCATATCCCTCCATACCCTTCCTATTCAGATACCCATCCCAGATGCCTTTTAAATGTTGTCATGGTACCAGCCTCCATCACTTCCTCTGGCAGTTCGCCCCATATACCCACCAGCCTCTGCATGAAAAAGATGCCCCTTAGGTCATTTTTTTTTTTTTTTTTAAGGCCTTTCCCCCTCTCACCTTAAACCTATGCCCTCTAGTTTTCAACTCCCCCCATCTGGGGAAAAAGACGCTGGCTATTCACCCCACCCATGTCCCTCACGATTTTATAAACTTCTATGTGGTCACCTCTCAGCCTCTGACACTCCAGGGAAAGAAGTCCCAGCCCGTTTAGCCTCTCCCTGTAGCTCAAACCCACCAACCCTGGCAACATCCTTGTAAATCCACTCTGCACCCTTTTGAGTTTGACAATATCGTTTCTATTGTTATCCTATATAGCCGCAGCCTGACCTCCCAATTCCTACGATTGACACACTGACCAACAAAGCTCTGGCTTTCTTCCTGTAAACTCTTCGATTGAGCCCTCAGCCGGCTGTCCAAATCCTTCCCGATGTAGCGCAGGGTCAAATGTGGCCTGATGATGCTGCGTGGTAAGGTGTGGGAAATCTTGCCAAGATCAAGATGCCGGGGGGGGGGTCCTCCCTTCTTTATGTTCCTGACCTCCAGCAAAAGGAATAGAATTTAGACCAGGATTTCCAAGTAACACCTCAGTGTGGCTCCGCACTTCCGGCCGAGTTGGAATACAAGAGGAGGCGGCATTTCAGGCCCTCCGGCCTATTTTGCTATTTATTTACGTTAGGGCTGCTGGGGGACCTGAACTCCATGTGTTCAGCTCGACTCCCTTAACAAGCGTGGGAGCTGCCCGCCAAGGGCCTTCCTGAACCACAGCAGGGGGGCCAGCAGCAGCTGTGGGTGTTCTGGGTACCACTGCCATTTAGTACACTTCCCTTTGAAGGCAGCAGTGGGGAGCTGCCTTCCTCAGCTGCTGCAGTCCGCGTGCTGTCGGGATTGTCACCCAGCCACACTGAAGGAACGGTGGTGCACTTCCAAGTCAAGGTGATGAGCAAGAGGGGAACCTGCAGGGGGTGGTGTTCCCATGTATCTGCTGCCCTTGTCCCTCTGTATGGAAGTGGGTTTTGGGTTTGATTAGATTAGATTAGATTCCCTACAATGTGGAAACAGGCCCTTCAGCCCAACTAGTCCACACCAACCCTCCGAAGAGTAACCCACCCAGCCCCATTTCCCTCTGACTAATGCACCTAACACTATGGGCAATTTAGCATGGCCAATCCACCCTAACTTGCACATCTTTGGACTGTGGGAGGAAACCGGAGTACCCGGAGGAAACCCACTCAGACACGGGGAGAATGTGCAAACTCCACACAGACAGTTGCCAGAGACTGGAATTGAACCTGGGACCCTGATGCTGTGAGGCAGCCGTGCTAACCCACTGAGCCACCGTGCCGCCTGTATGCCCTTTTGCAAGGTGTTGTCAGAGGAAGCGTGGCGTACTGCTGCAGCGCGTTTTGGAGACGGGACACACTATTGCTCCTGAACCTCAGTGCTGAAGGGGCTGTACGTCGAAGGTGGAGGATGCGGTGTCAGTCAAATAGGCTGCTTTGTCCGAGGATTGATTTGGAGATGTCGGTGTTGGACTGGGGTGTTCAAAATTAAAAATCACACAACACCAGATTATAGTCTAACAGGTTTTATTGGAAGCACACTAGTTTTCAAAGCGGCGCTCCGAAAGCGAGTGTGCTTCCAATTAAACCTGTTGGACTATAACCTGGTGTTGTGAGATTTTTAATTTTGTCCTTGGATGGTGTCATTTTGTTCGTGTGTGTGTGTGTGTGTGTGTGTGTGTGTTGAAACGCAAGTTTCTGGCTTCTTGCAATTCCCTCACATTTGCTGGAATTGTACATTTGGACGCAGTGAGATTCTATGGCTCCCTAAGGGGTAGTGAACTGTTGAAGGTGGTGGGGCCAGGCAAATAGACAACACAATACTCATTCAATATGAGAAGTTTGAAAGTTGCACATGCTGTTCAAGGAAGTCGTGACTGCTTAATAAAGGGTCATGAGGAGTTATGCAAATTATGCCATTACAAGATTTGGTTAAGACTTGCTTAGGGTTTCTAAGCATGGTTGATGACTTCCCGCATGGGACATCTTTTGTCCTGTTTCTAGTCACTTATGTAAGTGATGTAGTTACGAATATATAGTTAGTAACTGTGCAGCTGACACCAAAACGGGACCTTGATCAGATCGCCTGAGGAATCACAGATACAGTTTAATTGAGATAAATGCGAGGTGTTGCATTTTCTTCAGGCTAATCAGAGCTGGACTTATACACTTAACGGTAAGGTTGCTGAACAAAGAGACCTTGCAGTGCAGGTTCATAGTTTCTTGAAAGTGTAGTCGCAGGTTGATAGGCTAGTGATATTTGGTCAGTGTATTGGGTATGGGCGTTGGGAGGTCATGCTGTGGCTATTGGTTCGGCCACACTTGGAACACTGCTTTCAATTCCGGCCTTCCTGCATCAGGAAATTGTTGGTTAAACTTGAAAGGGTTCAGAAAAGGATGTTGGCCAAGGTTGGAGGGTTTAAGCGAGAGGAAGAGGCCGAATAGGCTGGGGCTTCTTTCCCTGGAGTGTCGGAGGCTGATGTATGACCTTATAGATGTTTATAAGGTCATCAGGGGAATAGATAGGGTGAATAGCCAAGGTCTGATTCCCAGGGCAGGGGAATCCAAAGCTACAGGGCAAAGGTTTAAGGTGAGAGGGGAAACATTTAAAAGGGACTCAAGGGGCAACATTTCCATGCAGAGGGTGGTGCGTAAATGGAATGACTTGCCAGAGGAAGTAGTGGAAGCTGGTACAATGACAACATTTAAAAGCTATCTGGATTGGTATATGGATTGGAAGGGCTTCGATGGATATGGGCCAAGTGCTGGCAAATGGGACTAGATTAGTTTCGGATATTTGGTCGGCATGGACAAGTTGGACTGAAGGGTCTGATTCCATGCTGTATATCTCTATGATACTTTATCTGTGCTGAGCCACAGTCTCATGTGTGGGTGGGGAGTAGATGATAATTCGCTTTCAAAGATGTGAGAAGGGGAGATAAACAGACAAGAGCCTGTCTTTCTAATGTGCAAGGCTGGGGCAGCAAATTTGCACGAACTGGGGTCCTGCTTGACCAAACTGTTGTCGTAATTCACAGCCAACAATTTCGGTAATGACCCCCATCCACACACATTCCAATGCTCCCCTCCTCCAAGCTGACACACTGATGGGACAGGGGGCTGAACCAATGATTCCCCACACACACACACACACACACCACCACCACCCCCACACACACACAGAACAGGGATCTGTGCCTGTGGTGTGCTCTCTCACACTCACAAAGATCTGTGCCTGCAGTGTGCTCTCTCACACTCACAGACAAAGATCTGTGCCTGCGGTGTGCTCTCTCACACTCACAGACAAAGATCTGAGCCTGCGGTGTGTTCTCTCACGCTCACAGACAAAGATCTGTGCCTGTGGTGTGCTCTCTCACGCTCACAGACAAAGATCTGTGCCTGTGGTGTGCTCTCTCACACTCACAGACAGACTAAGATGGAGGTCCAAACACAACCCTAACTGTCTACCCTTAGAACAGTATTGAAAGGCTTCACTCAGCTCCTGAACTCATTATAGCCTCGGTTCAAGTATTGACACAGGAGATGAATACCAGAGCGGAGGTGAATGGGACTCTCCTTACCGTCAAGGCCGCATTCGATCAAGTGGGACATCACAGAGCCTGAGCAAAGTTTGGATGTAGGTTTGCTCGCTGAGCTGGAAGGTTCATTTCCAGACGTTTCATCACCATGCTTGGTAACATCTTCAGTAGGCCTCAGGCTGAAAAATTCCTGCTTTCTATTTATACGTTTGTGTTTCTTTGGGTTGGCGACGTCATTTCCTGTGGTGAGGTCACTCCCGGCTCCTTTCCTCAGGGGGTGGCAGATGGGGTCTAACTCGATGCGTTTGTTGATAGAGTTCTGGTTGGAGCCCGTCTGCCACCCCCTGAGAAAAGGTGGCACTGTTGCGCCTTCTTAAATGTTACATCCTGGAAACTGTCAACAGAAGGGTGCGAATCCTATCGCAGAGTTCGGCTGGAATGGTAGTTCCAGGCGACGAGGAGTTTACAAGAATAAAGGTGGGTGTGACCGATGGCAGTTCCAGGAAGGTGGAGACACTACAGATACACAGTCAGGGAGATGGCTATCGCTAGAAATGGTAGGAGAGGTAGCCAGAGAGTGCAAGTGGTAGCTATCCCCATCTCAAACAGGTAGTGGTTTTTGGATACTGAAGGGTGTGGGAGATGGGGCACTCAGGGAGGGGTATAGCCCCGACAGCCAGGTTTCTGATACCATGAGTGACTCTAGTGTAATGAGGCGTATGCCAAGTTCCAAGTGATCGATTGTAATAGGGGCCTATCTAGTCTGGGGCACAGGCAGACACTTCTGCAGCCATCAGTGAGCCATCCGGTGGGTGTGTTGCCTCCCTGGTGCCTGGGTCAAGGATATCCCTGAGAGAGTGCAGAATACTCTCAATAGGGAGAATGGCTTGCAGGAGGGCATTGTGCACATTGATACCAACGACACGGGTACAGAAAGGAATGAGGTTGTGCAGAGAGAATATCTGAAACTAGGCAAAAGGTTAAAAAAGTAGGCGTTCAAGGAGAGTAATAGCTGGACTACCACCAGTCGGAAGTGGGTACTGCAGATGCTGGAGATTAGAGTCAAGATTTGAGTGTTGCTAGAAAAGCACAGCTCTATTACCAGTGTCATGTGTTAGTGAGAGTAGGAGTAGGAGGGTAGACCAGATGATTGCGTGGTTGAGGAGCTGGTGCAGGGGATAAGGATTCACATTTCTGGACCATTGAGATCTCTTCACTGGTTGGAATGAGCTGTATAACCCGAATTGGAATGGGGCCCAACATCCTCGTGGGGAGATTGGTTAGTGTCACCGCGGAGGCTTTAAGCTCGTAAGGGGTGGGAACCAAACAGACGGTGAGAATAGAGAAATGGCTAAGGCTGGTACAGTAGATAAGGGGAGCAGGTCTAATAATCAAGGCAGCAAACAGCTTTGCAAAGAATGAGGGAAGGCTGATGAATTCAACTGCATTTTCTTCAATGTAAGACGTCTTACAGGTAAGGCTGGTGAACTTCGACTGTGTTTGGAACATGGGACTAAGGTATCATAGCTATTATAGAAACATGGCTCAGGGATGGATAGGTCTGGAAGCTTAATGTTTTACTGTATGGATGCTATAGGAAGGATACAGCACATGGCCAAGTGGGTTAGCACTGCTGCCTCACAGCGCCAGGGACCCAGGTTCAATCCCAGCCTCAGGCAACTGCCAGCGTGGAGTTTGTATATCCTCAATTTTTGTTGTATTTCTTGTTTGTATATCTTGATGTCACAAGGAATTAAGGGCTACGGGGAGAGTGCGGGTAGGTGGAGTTGAAATGCCCATCGGCCATGATTGAGTGGTGGAGTGGACTCGATGGGCCGAATAGCCTTACTTCCACTCCTACGTCTTATGGTCTCCCCGTGGCTGCGTGGGTTTCCTCCGGGTGCTCCGGTTTCCTCCCACAGTCCAAAGACGTGCAGGTTAGGGTGTATTGTCCATAGTGGTCAGGGATGTGTAAGTTAGGTGCATTAGTCAGGGAAAATGTAGAGTAATAGAGTAGGGGAATGGGTCTGAGTGGATTACTCTTCGGAGGGTCGGTGTGGACTTGTTGGGCCAAATGGCCTGTTTCCACACTGTAGGGATTCGACAGCGGTGGGTATGTTGCTGGAGTGGATTCTGAGGGACAGGATTTACATGCATTTGGAAGGGCAAGGACTGATGAGGGAGAGCTTGTCTCAGTGACAGTGACCACAAGACTATCGTCCTTTGTTGTGAAAATGCATCTGGCTCACTCATAACCTTCAGGGAAGGAAATCTGCCATCCTTATCCAGTCTGGCCTGGCCTATACGTGACTCCAGACCCACAGCAATATGGCTGACTCTTAACTACCCTCTGAAGGAGCATGCCACTCTTTCTCGAGGGCAAATAACGATGGCCGCGCCAATGATGCTCATATTCCATTACATAACTACTTTCTTCAAAAAAATCATTTTTCTTTTGTCTCTCATCCAGGGCACAGTGGCAGACACTTACCTAAGGACAAAAGCTAGCGGAGATATTCTCACAGTCACAGCATGTTAGAGCATCCACAATGAAGCTGAAAAATGCAGAAAGGCAAGACAGAAAATACCTGGAAAGGCGCGGTGAAGAATGCACTCCTCCTAGTAGCGCACATGGGAGGTTTAATCTTCATCCAAGGTTGGATGGGTAAACAGTTTACTGCCTCAGCCCCAAGGTCGCACCTCTAACATTAACGCTCCCCCATGTCGTGCCAGTGGGGGCGTCTGCCTTAGAAGATGGGCTCACGTTTCTGACTCAGGAGTGGGACAGCCACCCACAGAGACAAAGAGAGACATCCTGGTAGCTGTACGTAAACGGGCCTGCTGCTCTCGAATGTGCCAGAGCGGCAGTCGCACTCTTATTAGAGTATCTGCAGGCTGTCTCTCTCCCCCCACCCCTACCCCTCCCCGCCGCCTCGGCCTTCACTCACCCACTCAGAGCGTGGATACGGTCTGTGTTGTACTTCAGCGGAGTCAGCTCAAAGCGCAGCACCTGCAGAGCCTCGAGCACTTTCCCGTCGTCCAGGAATTCCAGGTATTTCTGCTCCAGCAGCAGGAACTTCATGCGCTGCGGGGCATTAAAGAGGATCTTAGTAACAGATAGGACTCAAGGACTGGGAAACAGACAGGGGACCAGCAAGGTAACAGGAGACATCCTCCGATCAACACACCACTGTAAAGTGGACCTTGGGATCTATTTGTGTGTTGCGCACACTTTCTGCCTGTGGATCCCCTCCCCCACCAAGTGAGGCTTATTTCCCCCCCCCGTTGCAGAAGGGCAACGTGATCAATATTCCCATGGTAGGGAGCAAGAGTAGCAAACTGAGTCAGCATAAAGTGCAGGAGATATGCACAAATGACTTCTCATTCTCGCTGGGGAGACATTTGGAAACAAATCGGATCTGTCTGCATGCAGAAACGAGTGGACAGCCCCCATCGCCCACAGTCTTAGCCCACCAGCAACCCTGTAATCCCCCCCGCCTCTCTCCTTACCACAATGGCCTGAGGCAAGTGCACCAAGGACTTGAGTTCAGTGAGGTCAGCTTCAGCCTAAACAGAAAGATAACATGGCAGTAAGCACATACACTCACGGTCACCCTGCTCCCCGCCCAGCAAAGGGGAATAAACATCCCAGTCAGGTACAGAGTAAAAGCTCCCTCTACACTGTCCCCCATCAAACACTCCCCAGGACAGGGACAGCATGGGCTTAGAGTAAAGCTCCCTCAACACTGTCCCCCAAACACTCCCCACAACAGGGACAGTACAGGGTTAGATACAGAGTAAAGCTTCTCTACATTGTCCCCCATCAAACACTCCCCAGAACAGGGACAGCATGGGCTTAGATAGAGAGTAAAGCTCTCTCTAATCTTTTAAACAGAAAACATTATGCCCTCGACAATGCTCCCATCAGACATGGGGTCAGATCCGTAAACGTCCTGTACCCTTTTTGACAAAGCAAATCTCCCTCCCTTCTGTAGTGTAAAGCTCCCTGCACATTGTTCCTGTAAAACACTCCCAGGACAAATACAGCATGGGCTTACATACAGAGCAAAACCCCCTCCACACTATCGTATGGAACATTAGCAAAAACCCACAGGTGGTCTGCACAGTGGGTCAGGTCTCATGAGAGAGCTTCCGAGAGTGGGGTGGCAGGGGTCAGGGCCCCGGGAGCCCAGGTGAGGTGTTACAG
This sequence comes from Chiloscyllium plagiosum, assembly GCF_004010195.1. Classification (NCBI taxonomy): domain Eukaryota; kingdom Metazoa; phylum Chordata; class Chondrichthyes; order Orectolobiformes; family Hemiscylliidae; genus Chiloscyllium; species Chiloscyllium plagiosum. The sequence continues at coordinate 7,101,385 of NC_057754.1, forward strand.
TGGATCTCCGACGCTTGCTTCCCTGTCTGCATTTTGCCCAGCTGGCACTGACATGAACCAGGAGGCCTCGGCAATGGGATACTTTGAGAGCGGCGAGGCCCCCAGCACATTGCTGAATGAGACAGGACAGCTCTGTCAGAGTGCCGTCTCAATCCAGCAGGGCTGGAAGCAGCAGGGAGCGATCAGGGAGCCCGGTTACCTTTTCCCAGTCACCCTCCGTCACGTGGTTGCGGAACTTGGTGGCAGACGGATGCTCCAGGCTGCATCCCGTCTCTTGCATCAGCTGTTCGACGGTTTGGCTGCATTGTTGGAGGGAGAGGGAAGACGACGTCAGTGTGTTTTGCAGGGGCAGAGCGAGTTAACAAAGCTGAACAGAAACACGGCCAAACAAACCAAGGACAGGGAGCTCCCCCACTCACCAAACAGAGCCCGGACAGAGAGCATGCCCACCCCCCCCCCACCCAACGCCACTACTCCGCACAGAACAGGAGTGGCTGCTCAGTTCTTTAATAAACACATTCTCTTGTAGCATTTGGGCATTGCTGATAAGGATTGCATTTCTGGGGGGCCCTCGATTAAATAATCTAGAGGGCCACAGCGAGTCAGAGTTGTACAGCACAGAAACAGACCCTTCGGTCCAACATGTCCATGCCAAACAGATATCCTAAATGAATCTAGTCCCAACCTCCCAATCCGGTCGTTTCAGAGCAGAGTCAAGAGTCAGCCACTTTGCTGTGGGTCCGGAGTCATACTCTGGCCGTACCAGGTAAGGGTTTACCTCCCTGAAGGAGGCAAGTGAACCAGAGGAAGGTTTTGATTTTACAATAATCGACGATTATCTCAGTAATGGACCAATCAGATGTAGTCAACAAATTGAACTTCCTCCAGCTGACCTGCTGGGATTTGAGCTTCCACCTTCAGACCATCCACATGTTCATTTCTGGTGTTCCCAATAGAGGGAAGACGTTATTACATGTGACAGAGTGCAGAAACAATTTATAAGGATGATGCTGGGATGGGAAGGTTTGAGCTATAGGGAGAGGCTGAATATGCTGGGGCTGTTTTCCCGGGAGCGTCAGAGGCTGAGGGGTGACCTTGAAGAGGTTTATAAAATCATGAGAGGCACAGTAAATAGACAAGGTCTTATTCTCAGGGTAGAGATCAAAAGCAGAGAACATAGGTTTAAGGTGAGAGGGAACGATTTAAAAGGGACCCGAGGGACAACTTTTTCACCCAGAGGGTGGTGCATGTATGGAATCAGCTGCCAGAGGAAGTGGTGGAGGCTGGGACAATGACAACATTTAAAAGGCATCTGGGATGGGCATATGAATGGGAAGGGTTTAGAGCACCTCTGTGCTCCTGAGCAACAGCAGTTACCCTGATGGGGCAAGGGGCCTGGGAACAGGGGTATCTGCTGCTGATTTTCCTGCAGGCTCCTTAGCTCACACCTGTGTTCCCGATCGCAGCGAGCCACAGGGTACGAAGCAACCCCTGAATTTGTGGATACCGCAAACATACACGCTGCTGCTGCTGCCAACCTGCCGACTGAGTAAGGGACAGGAGGATGGGAGGGCATGGATTCAAAGGGACTTGCAAACATCGCAACGGCAAGGTGGGAAAAGAAATCCTTCTCACACAGTGAGGGAATCACAGAAGAATCATAGAATCCCTCCAGTGTGGAAACAGGCCATTCGGCCCAACAGGTCCACACCGACCCTCCAGAGAGTAACCTGCCCAGACCCATTCCTCTACTACACTACATTTACCCCTGACTCATGCACCTAACCTCCACTATGGGCACTGCGGGACAATTTAGCATGGCCAATCCACCCTAACCTGCACATCCTTGGGCACTATGGGACAATTTAGCACGGTCAATCCACCCAAACCTGCACATCCCTGGGCACTATGGGGCAATTTAGCACGGCCAATCCACCCTAACCTGCACATCCCTGGGCACTATGGGGCAATTCAGCACGGCCAATCCACCCTAACCTGCACATCCCTGGGCACTATGGGACAATTTAGCACGGCCAATCCACCCTAACCTGCACATCCCTGGGCACTGTGGGACAATTCAGCACGGCCAATCCACCCTAACCTGCACATCCCTGGATATTGCGGCACATCTTTGGACTGTGGGAGGAAACCCCACACAGACACGGGGAGAATGCAAACTCCACACGGACAGTTGCCCGAGGGGGAATTGAACCCGGGTCCCTGGTGCTGAGAGGCAGCAGTGCTAACCACTGAGCCACCGTGCCACCCTAAAGCACTGCCTGGCACATCGACGGCCCCAACGTCTTGACCTTGCTGTCTAGGCAACCTGACCTTCATCTTACCGGATAGTAAAGGGTTATGGGACAGAACCAGAGGTGGGCCGTTTGGTCTCCTCTGTCAGCATGCCAGTGGTGTGATTCAGAGCCCGGGGGGGAGGGGGGGGGGGGTGAGCTGGCTGTTTGACAGGCCCCACAGCCACCAGCAGGTTTCTCACACAGTGCACCCAGCATCAAGGATAAACCAGGGCTGCCCTAACAGAGGGACGCAGCTGCACGCTAATACATTTGCAGCAACACACCATCCCTCTGTGTATCCCACCTCTCCCCTCACTGACAGCAAGGGACAGTCTAGGCCACCTCAGAGGAAGCATGTGACAACAGACAGGGCAAAAGAAATCGAGAGGTGGGCAGACGATACGTGGTTGCAGGACAGAGCGCACATAAGAGAGGAGTGGGGGGTGGGTCAAGGACATGACTGAGGCATACAGCATAGAAACAGGCACTTCGGCCCTGCCAGTCCATGCTCACCACCATCCCAAACGAAACCAATCCCATCAGCCTCCACTTGGCCCCTATTCCCTCCAGCCATTTCTTATTCATGTACTTACTCAAACGTCTTGTGAACATTCCCTCATCCATCGCTCCCTCTGGAAGTTCATCCCCCCACACAACCCAACGCCCAAAAGTAACACAGACCCCAACGCAACAGACCCACACTGAAAGCCAGCAGGACAGAACAACATCGCTTCATGGAAATCACACTGATGACGTTACCCAGCAGGGTCAGCAAACATCCACACATGAACCCAGCAAGCTAACCAACCATCTCGTTCACAACCCCAGTGACAGGCCTTCACCAAAACCTGAAATAAATAAATCTAAACCAGAAATGAGGCCCCTGGACTGCTGACCTTGAGCTTCAAGGGCAGTTCCAGCTCTTTAAGGCGCACATTGGACTCCTGTCTGGAGCTACCGTGCCCAAGTTCTCGATATTGTACCAGGTTTTAAGGAACTGACAGCCACGAAACCTGGCCTACCACGATCTGAAGGAGTGCCGGAGGGGCCGAATAGGCTGCCGCGGTGCTTACACGAAGGACGCGAGCTGGCCCACCCATGTTCGACACCCCCCCCCCTCCCCCGAAACGAGTCCCAGAGAGGCCGGATATCCTGACGTCTCATCAAATGGAGTAATGGGTGTGCATAGCATGTGCTTACCCATCACAGCTGGGGACGGGGAGGGAAGCAGACAGCTTCAGACCCCACTCCCAGGGATGGGGCCCCCTTTAGGATCGGCGGCCTCAAAACCAATGCTCAATCCAGCCACCCAGATGGACGGTAACGTCTGGAGTAGCAGCACTCGCTCTAGCAGAAGGCCAATCAGTCCAATATGTCTGTGCTAGCCCCCTTGAGAGCACGGTCCAATCGGCTCTACTCCCCTCAGCATTCATGGCCCAAAGCTCTCATCCTGGCCCACAATGTTGCTGCATCAATGGAGAGGATCCTGCCTTCCCATCACTGAAACTCTTGGAGCCTGGTCGGCAGCACTTCCACAAACCAGGCGCACACCTTGCGTATCAGATCCCACAAAGAACACTGATGGAAATCTGCTCTGGTGATCAACTTGCGTTCCTGGACACTGTTGTTTCAGGCAGCAGTCGTGAGGGGACTGACAGGGTCACGACTCAAAGAACAAAAGAAAATCTACAGCCCAGGGACAGGCCCTTCAGCCCTCCAAGCTTGTGCCAATCCAAACCCACTGTCTCAGCCCATCACCCAATTCCCAAGGATCTGTATCCCTCTGCTCCCCACCTACTCGTGCATCTGTCTACTCATGAATCTACCGTGCCTGCCTCTACCACCTCTGATGGCAATGCGTTCCAAACGCCCACCACCCTCTGAGTGAAGGTACTTGCCGTGTGTATCCCCCTTAAACTTTTCACCTCTCACCCTGAAACCGTCACCTCTCACCCTGAAACCGTGACCTCTCGTTATTGAATCCTTCACCCTGGGGAAAAGCTTATCTCTATCCACCTGGTCTATACCCTTCATGATTTTGTAGACCACAATCATGTCCCCCTCTCAATCTCCTTTTTTCTAATGAAAACAATCTTAACCTACTCAACCTCTCTTCATAGCTGGCACCTTCCATACCAGGCACCATCCTCATTAACCTTCTCTGCACCCTCTCCAAAGCATGCACACCCTTTTGGTAATGTGGCACCCAGAACTGTACACAGTATTCTAAATGCGGCCGAACCAATGTCTTGTACAATTTTAACATGACCTGCCAGCTCTTATCTCAATACCCCGTCCAGTGAAGGCAAGCATACCATATGCCTTCTTGACCACTCTATCCGCCTGTGCAGCAACCTTCAGAGTACAATGGGCCTGAACTCCCAGATCTCTCTGCCCATTAACTTTGCCCAAGGCTCTTCCGTTTACAGTATACTTTGCTCTAGAATTAGGCTTCCCAAAATGCATCACCTCACATTTGTCTGGATTGAACTCTGTCTGCCACATCTCCGCCCAACTCTCCAGTCTATCTATATTCTTTGACAGTATTCTTTGCTTTTCTGCAACTCCACCAACTTCATGTCATCTGCAAACTTCCTGATCAGACCACCAATGCCCTCTTCCAGATCGTTTATGTCTATCACAAACTACAGTGGCCCCAGCACTGACCCCTGTGGAACACCACTGGTCACCTTTCTCCATTTTGAGAAACTCCCTTCAACTACCACTCTGTCTCCTGTTGCTCAACCAGTTCTTTATCCACCCAGCTAGAACACCCTGCACGCCATGTGACTTCACTTTCTCCATGAGTTTACCGTGGGAAACCTTATCAAACACCTTACTAAAGTACACGTATATGACATCTACAGCCCTTCCTTCATCTAACAACTTGGTCACTTCCTCAAAGAACTCTAAGTTGGTACGGCACGATCTCCCCCGCACAAAACCATGTTGCCTATCACTGAAAAGCCCATTCTCTTCCAAGTATAAATAGACCCCATCCCGCAATAGCTTCTCCAGCAACTTTCCCACCACTGAAGTCAGGATCACTGGTCCATAGTTACCCGGAATATCCCTACTAACATTTTTGAACAGGGGGACAAAGTCAGCAACTCTCCAGTTCTCCGACACTGTGTTCACCTGTGTTTAAAGATGTTACAAGGATATCTGTCAGGGACCCAGCTATTTCCTCTCTCTCCTCTCCCTCAGTAACCTGGGATAGATCTCATCCAGTCCTGGGGATTTGTCTACCATAATATCCATTGGCCTACCCAACACCTCCTCCCTCCTTGTGTCAATGTGATCCAGAGTAAACAAACCTCTATCTCGAACCTCGACATTCATCATGTCCCTCTCCTCGGTGAACACTGACGCAAAGTAATCATTGAGAATCTCACCCATTTTCTCAGGTTCAACATACAACTTTCCTTCCTTATCCTTTAGTGTGCCAACCCTTTCGCTGGTTACCCTCTTGCTTCTTATATAGGAATAAAAGGCCTTGGGATTCTCCTTAATTCTGCTCGTTAAAGTTATTTCATGACCCCTTTTAGCCCGCTTGATTCCTCGTTTAAGATTGGTCCCACTCTCCCAAAATTCCTCCAAAGCCTGTTCTTAGCTGCCTGGACCTTATAAAAGCTCCCCTTTTCCTCTTGGCTAGTTGCACAATTTCTCCTGTCATCCAATGTCTCACCCAAAATACAGAGCACCTCCTACACTTCAGCCCTCCACCCCACAGTCAAATAGTCGTACGGCAGGGAAACAGACCTGTTGGGCCAACTCATCCACGCTGACCAGTTATCTTAAATTAATCTAGTCCCATTTGCCAGCACTTGGCCCATATCCCTCCAAACCCTTCCTATTCATGTCCCCATCCAGATGCCTTTTAAAATGTTGTCATTGTGCCAGCCTCCACCACTTCCTCTGGCAGCTCATTCCAAGCACGCACCACCCTCTGGGTGAAAATCTTTTCCCCTCTCGCCCTAAACATACACTCTCTAGCTTTGGACTCCTTTACCCTTGGGAAAAGACTGTATAAACCTCCATAAGTTCACTTCTCATGCTCTGGAGAAAATAGCCCTGGCTTATTCAGCCTCTCCCCGTAGCTCAAATCCTCCAACCCCGGCAACATCCGTGTAAATGTTTTCTGAGCTCTTTCAAGTTTCACAATATCCTTCCAATAGCAGGGAGACCAGAACTGAATGCAGTGTTCCAAAAGTGGTCTACCCAATGTACTGTAAAGCTGCAACATGACCTCCCAACTCCTGTACTCACCAATAAAGGCGAGCATACCAAACGCCTCCTTCACTCCCCTTGTCTACTTGCGACTCAACGTTCAAGGAACTATGAGCCTGCACACCGAGGTCTCTTTGCTCGGAAATACTCCCCAGCCTCCGCCTGCCTGCGTTATGGTCCTGTGGGTCAGCAAGTGTAGCTCGAGTACACAAGTGCTTGACTCAAGTGGAGAGAGAGAGAGAGAGAGCGAGCATGTGCACACAGAGACACAGACCGAGCGCGAGACACAGAGGGGGAGGGGGAGAAATGGAGTGCTTGACTCAAGTGGAGAGAGAGAGAGAGAGCGAGCGTGTGCACACAGAGACACAGACCGAGCGCGAGACACAGAGGGGGAGGGGGAGAAATGGAGGGGGAGGGGGATCACGGCTCACAGAGAAGGAGCCCTAACCCACAAAAGCAGACCCCGAACCTTCTTTCCATGGGGGCCAGGTCAGGGAGTGAGTTCGACCTGCCAACTCACACAGACAGGAGGGAAAGACAGCTGAAGGGAACTGGAGAGGTTAATATTACCTTCAAAAGGGAAGGAATGGACGGGAGGACATGGGTTCAAGCTGATTAGCGATAAACTGATTAAACAATCAGCCATCGACAGTTATAATGCACAGTGGGCTGGTGAAAATCTCTGAAATTATCCGGTTAGCGGGAGTGCAGTATTATTTGTTTTTCCTCAGGAGGATGCGATCAAAGGGGGCCAGGGTCTGCAAAGATCTGACCGGCAGCACTGGGATAATAGCCAGAATCAAGAACAAGGAGATAGTGAGGAGTGCAGATGCTTAAGAAATCAGAGTCATAGAGATGTACAGCACGGAAACAGACCCTTCGGTCCAACCCGTCCATGCCGACCAGATATCCCAACCCAATCTGGTCCCACCTGCCAGCACCCGGCCCATATCCCTCCAAACCCTTCCTATTCATATACCCATCCAAATGCCTCTTAAATGTTGCAATTGTACCAGCCTCCACCACTTCCTCTGGCAGCTCATTCCATACACGTACCACCCTCTGGGTGAAAAAGTTGCCCCTTCGATCTCTTTTCTATCTTTCCCCTCTCACCCTAAATCTATGCCCCTCTAGTTCTGGACTCCCCCACCCCAGGGAAAAGACTTTGTCTATTTACCCCATCCATGTGCCTCATGGTTTTATAAACCTCTAAGATGCAGCGCTGGAAAAAGCACAACAGGTTAGGCAGCATCTGAGGAGCAAGAGTCAATGTTTCGGGCATAACCCTTCATCAGGACTGGGGAAGGGGGCTGAGGGTTAAATGGGTGGGGCTCGGGGAAAGGTAGGTGGGAAGGGCAGAGTGGATAGATGGGAAAGAAGATGGACACTTAGGTCAGGTCAAGAGGGCAGCAAGCTCTCCCACATTGGCCCCTTTGGCATTCCCTGATTTTACCGCCTCACCAAGGGCTGGACCTGCCTACTGCTGCCTCCGGCTCCAAGCTCCCAAATCCCAGTCAGGAAAAGAGTGGGAGAATTGTAGGTGACAATGTAATGATTTAGGGACAATGCAGCCATCTCTTCCCAGTACGTGTAGCCTGGAGAAAGGGTTTCCCCTGCATATTGAAAATTCCCCCTGTGCATGAAAAACCACAAGGGATGCAAACTGGGAAACAATCAAGACTTTTCAAGAAACGATAAAGAAAAATCAAAAGGAAACTTGAGATATCAAGAGAGAAAGATCATTTAGGAACACTGGACGGCAGGAAATTGAGCGTTGTGTAGGTTAGGTATACCTTAGATTCAGATTAATGCTAGGCACAACGTAGTGGGCTGAACGGCCTGTACTGTTCTGTGTTCACGGCTGCATAAGACATGGGAGTGGAAGGAAGGCCATTCGGCCCATCCACTCCGCCATTCAATCGTGGCTGATGGGCATTCCAACCCCACTTACCCGCACTCTCCCCGTGTCCCTTAATTCCTTGCGAGATCAAGAACTTATTAATCCCTGCCTTGAAGACATTTAATGTTCCGGCTTCCACTGCGCTCCGTGGCAATGAATTCCACAGGCCCACCACTCTCTGGCTGAAGAAACGTCTCCTCATTTCCATTCTCAATTGACCCCTCTCTAATTCTAAGGCGGTGTCCAGGAGGGACACACTGGCATTGGCGAGGGAGCTCCAAACAAACACTGACTGCACATAACCAAAAGAACGGCAGACGCGCCTGCTCTCCCTGCCACAGGTGTGTGGAAACCTGACAGGGGTCAGAAAAGATTTACAAGCATGTTACCAGGGTTGGAGGATCTGAGCTACAGGGAGAGGCTGAACAGGCTGGGGCTGTCTTCTCTGGAGTGTCGGAGGCTGAGGGGTGACCTTGTAGAGGTTTACAAAATCATGAGGGTCACGGATAGGATAAACGGACAAAGTCTTTTCCCTGGGGTCGGGGAGTCCAGAAGAGGGCATAGGTTTAGGGTGAGAGGGGAAAGATTTAGAACAAAGAACATTCCAGCACAGGAACAGGCCCTTCGGCCCCTCCAAGCCTGCGCCAATCCAGATCCTCTCTCTAAACCTGTTGCCTATTTTCTAAGGATCTGTATCCCTCTGCTCCCTGCCCATTCATGTATCTGTCTGGATACATCTTAAATGATGCTATCAATCCCATCCCTACCACCTCCACTGGCAACGCGTTCAAGGTACCCACAACCCTCTGCATGAAGAACCTTCCCCGCTTATGTCCCTTAAACTTTTTCCCCCTCACCTTGAACTCGTGACCCCTAGTAATTGAGCCCCTTAAAAGGTATACCTACATCTTCCTAATGTCCCAACTCTGGGGAAAAAGCTTCTTACTATCCACCCTGTCTACACCTCTCATGGTTTTGTAGACCTCAATCAGGTCCCTCCTCAACCTCTCTTTCTATTGAAAATACTCCTATTCTACTCAGTCTCTGTTCATAGCCAGCACCCTCCATACCAGGCAACATCCTGGTGAACCCCCTTGCACCCTCTCCAAAGCATCCACATCCTTTTGGTAACATGGTGACCAGAACTGTATGCAGTATTCCAAATGTGGTCGAACTAAAGTCCTGTACAACTGTAATGTAACCTGCCAACTCTTGTACTCAATACCCCGTCCGATGAAGGAAAGCCTGCTGCATGCCTTCTTGACCACTCTATCGACCTACATTGCCACCTTCAGGGTACAATGGACGTGAACACCCAGATCTCTGTACATCAATATCCCCCAGGGCTTTTCCATTTACTGTATAGTTCGCTCTTGAATCGGATTTCCAAAATGCATCACTTCGTATTTACCCAGATTAAACTCCATCTGCCATTTCTCTGCCCAACTCTCCAATCTATCTATATTCTGCTGTATTCTCTGACAGTCCCCTTCACTATCTGCTACTCCACAAATCTTAGTGTCATCTGTAAACTCGCTAATCAGACCACCTATACCTTCCTCCAGATCATTTACGTCTATCACAGACAACTGTGGTCCCAACACGGATCCCTGTGGAACACCACTGGTCACAGGTCTCCATTTTGAGAAACTCCCTTTGACCGCTACACTGTGACTCCTGCTGCCCAGCCAGTTCTCTATCCGTTTAGCTAGTATACCCTGGACCCCATGCGACTTCACTTTCTCCATCAGCATCCCATGGGGAACCTTATCAAACGCCTTATTGAAGTCCATGTATCCTTCCCTCATCAATCAACTTTGTCACTTCATCAAAGAATTCAATTAAGTTGGTAAGACATGACCTTCCCTGCACAAAATCATGTTGCCTACCACTGATAAGCCCATTTTCTTTCAAATGTAAATAGATCCTATCCCCTCAGTAGCTTCCCTACCACTGACATCAGGCTCACCCGTCTATAATTACCTGGATTAACCCTGGTATCCTTCTTTAATAAGGAGACACCCGTAGCAATTCCCCAGTCCTCCCCTATGTCCAAGGATGCTGCAAAGATATCTGTTAAAGCACCAGCTATTTCCTCTCTCTCTTTTCCCTCCGTAACCTGGGGAAGATCCCATCCGGACCTGGGGACTTGTCCACCTTAATGTCTTTAAGAATACCCAACAATTCCTCTCTCCTTGTGCCGACTTGACCACGAGTAATCAAACATCTATCCCTGACCTCAACATCCGGCATGTCCCTCTCCTCGGTGAATACCAATGCAAAGTACTCGTTAAGAATCTCACCCATTCTCTCTGAGTCCTCACATAACTTTCTGCCTTTGTCCTTGAGTGGGCCAACCCTTTCTCGAGTTACCCTCTTTCTCCTTATATATTAATAATAGACTTTGGGATTTGCTAAAGATATTTCATGATCCCTTTTAGCCCTCTTAATTCTTCGTTTCAGATTGGTCCTACATTCCCATATTCTTCTGTAGCTTTATCTGTCTTCAGTCACCTAGCCCTTATGTATACATCCTTTTTCCTCTTAGCTAGTCTCACAATTTCACCTGACATCTTTGTTTCCCTAATCTTGCCATTTCTATCTCTCAGTTTCACGGGAACATCTCTCACCTGAACTCTAATCAGCCTCTCATTAAGTGTTCCACGTATTGAATGTGGATTTCCCTTTAAAGGCCTGCTCCCAGTCCACATTCCCCAGCTCCTGCCGAATTTTGCTATAGTTGGCCTTGCCCCCAGTTTAGCACTCTTCCTTTAGGACCACTCTCGTCTTTATCCATGAGTATCCTAAAACTTACGGAATTGTGATCACTATTCCCAAAGTAATCCCCTCCTGAAACTTCACCCACCTGGCCGGGCTCACTCCCCAACACCGGGTCCAGTATGGCTCCTTCCCGAGTTGGAGTATTTACATAATGCTCTAGAAAACCCTCCTGGATGCTCCTTACAAATTCTGCTCCACCCAGACCTCTAACACTCAGTGATCCCAGACCATGTTGGGAAAATTAAAATCTCCCATCACCACCACCCTGCTGCTCCTACATCGTTCCATAATCTGATTACGTATTTGTATCTTTATCTCACGCTGGCTATTGTAAGGTAATAGGGTAGTGGCGTGGGTCTGGGTGGATTATTCTTCGGAGGGTTGGTGTGCACTCGTTGGGCCCAGTGGCCTGTTTCCACACTGTAGGGATTTTATGATTTCTATGATTATTGAGTTATATAAAATCATGATGGACATGGATAGGGTAAATACGTAAAGTTTATTCCCCGGGGATGGGGCCTCCAGAACTAGAGGGCATAGGTTTCAGTTGAGAGGGGAAAGATTTAAAAGGGACCTAAGGGGCAAATCTTTCACGCAGAGGGTGGTGTGTGTGTGTGTGGAATGAGGTGCCAGAGGAAGTGGTGGAGGATGGTACAAATACATCATTTAAAAGACACCTGGGATGGGAAGAGTTTAGAGGGATATGGGCCAAATGGGACGAGATTGATTTAGGATATCTGGTCTGCATGGATGAATTGGACTGAAGGTCTGATTCTGTGTTGTACATCTCTATGACTCTATAACTCACCTAGTACCACTCTCACCCACTACTCCACTGGGAGAAAACAGTACATGCCTGAAGAACATTCACTCATAGCAGTCATCTTGGAGTGGGGGAAGCATTTCTGGCATCACGCCTTTATTTGGAAACCCTTTATTTGGAAAGCTTGACTCCTGAGATTAAAGGTATGCTGTCTCTCTGTCTCTCTCTGTCTCTCTGTCTGTCTGTCTCTCTGTCTCTCTCTGTCTCTCTGTCTCTTTGTCTCTCTCTGTCTCTCTGACTCTCTCTGTCTCTCTGTCTGTCTCTCTGTCTCTTTGTCTCTCTGTCTCTCTCTCTCTCTATCTTGCTTTAGCTCCTCCACCTCACTGGCACCGGGATAAATTTAAGTGCTTTATTTACCCAGTCACCAATGACCAGTTACATATTTTTATCGCCATTCCATTTTAGAATGAAAAGATCCACCGACCAGGCTTCTTGAATAAACCGCAAAATTACTGATTCAGGATTTAAAAAGCATTAGACTTACTTAGCAAAGGTAGAAAGCTGATTAGCTCACAGTTTTAAACATAAAAATATAAATATTTACGCGTCTAAATAAATCTCGCACACATACATTTGTAGATCAACTAATGAAAACTAAAAAAACTTTCTCTGTGATGAGATTAATTAAAATAAACACTAACTAATAGTTGTTAGTTGTCAGAAGCATTAAGATCCCAACTGATGTTATTACTGGACAAATCTTATTTCCCTTCTATCGGAAAGAACTTGAAAGAGTTCTGAAAAGATTTACAAGGATGTTGCCAGGGGTTGGAGGGCTTGAGTTATCGGGAGAGGCTGAATGGACTGGGGCTGTTTTTCGTGGAGGGTCGGAGGCTGAGGAGTGACCTTGTAGAGGTTTATCAAGTCATGCTGGGCATGGATAGGGGAAATAGCCAAGGTCTTTTCCCTAAGGTGGGGGGAGTCCAGAACTAGAGGGTGTAGGTTTAAGCTGAGAGGGGAAAGATTTAAAAGGGACCCAAGGGGCAACGTTTTCACACAGAGGGTGGTGCGTGTATGCAATGAGCTGCCAGAGGAAGTGGTGGAGGCTGGTACAATGACAAGGCATCTGGATGGGGTCTTGAATAGGAAGGGTTTAGGGGGATATGGGCCAAGTGCTGGCAAATGGGACTAGATTAATTTAGGCCATCTGGTCAGTATGGATGAGTTGGACGGAAGGGTCTGTTTCCATGCTGTACATCTCTGGGACTCCATGACTGTAAGTCAGATGCCACCCTGAAAAAGGGCTTGACAAATCATATTATTTTTACTTTGTTTTCAGCAAGATTGCCTTTCACAGAAATACAAATGTGTGATGCTACAGATTCAGGTTTACATTAACAGGGATGTTTATTATGCAAACGATAAAATAAAACAAATCAACACGATGACGTGGAACACAAATTTAAAGGTTTCAGAACACGTATTTGTCAGGAGAAAATTGTAGCTGGTCTGTGGGCTATCTTCAAGGATTACAAATGCATCTTTCTTGGCCGACAGATTCTAAAGGGGAGGTGGAATGTGGAGCTCCTGGGTTGGAAGCAGGGGCACTGTGAGGCCCTTGGCTGGGGTTGTAACCTGAGCCAATCAGGAAAACCCCGGCTGACCAATATTAACAGGAGATTCAGAATCTCCTCAGTTCAGGGACTGACTCTGAGCTGGCTGTCCACAGCCTCTGCTCTGTGCCCAAGTAAATAAAGGGTGACTTGGTGATGGGATACGAGTCTCAGTGCAGTTATTTCAGTGTGGATGGGAGAAAACAGTACGCGCCTGAAGAACATTCGCTCGCAGCAGTCATCTTGGAGTGGGGTAAGCATTTCTGGCATCATGCCTTTATTTGGATAGCTTGACTCATTTAATCCTGCTGTTGAAGACTTGGCCCAGTATGTCGAAAGAATGTGATATATTTTCCAGGCAAATGATTATTGGGGCAGAAGAAAAGCAATGAGTAATCCTTCAGACTGCTTGCAGATCTGCAGCATTTTCGGTTATAAGGGGCTTAACTTTCCCAGAGGCACCAGACACTAAAACCTTCCAAGAGTTGCCAGATTTGGTTAAGGAATGTTACAACCTCAAACCTCCTCTAATCCTGAGACACCATCGGTTTTATTCAGCTGTTAGAGAATCGGGGGAATCTGTTTTGGGTTTTTTTGGTGAGGTTGAGATGACTGGCAGAGGCATGTGACTTTCGGTTAGCCCTGAATGAGATGCTGAGAAATGGTTTGGTATGTGAGATTAATGACGTAACCAGACAGAAGCGGCTACCAGCTGAGGCTCAACTGGACTTCAGACAGGCACTACGGCTGGCTTTGTCCTTAGAAGATGTGGCAAGTGGAGCATGGGAACTATAGGGCATCTCAATGGAAGTGGACACCTTCACCCTGTCCGGCTGAGCTTGAGGAACACCACTTGAGTGTAGGCAAACCCAGAGCCTCAGGCAGGACGTATCCTGAGCAGAGGGACCCTAGGCCAGCCCACAGCAGATACCTCACAATAAATTCAAGCCTCAGTCAAGTGGCTAAAAAGTTCTTCAGCATCTGGACCACAAGTCATTGTAGGTGCTGACTCGGGACAGTAAAGGAGTCCTACAAGCCCTGACTTGAGTAAGAAATCTCCTGGGCTGGTATACAGGAGAGTGCACACCCTGGAAAGTCCCCTTACATGTGCATTGAAATAAGTAAATTGCTTAGTGACATCCAAGTCGGGAGCGATTAAAATGAATGTTTAGTTAAATGCTCACCCAGCTCCCACGGAGGTCGATACTTGAGCAGCAGCAGCTGCAGAATTTGTCTTTAACAATATTCACTCAGGACTCCTGTGATAATGCTGTCACTTCAAAAAGGTTATTTCATCCTTGGTTTGATTTGAAGAGAGGTGCTGAAGGGTCTAGCTTAGCAATGGAAGGGGAGTGACCAGTTCTCCCAGTTCAGAGTTTTTTCCCCAGTTTGTTTTAGCTGTAACAGTCACAAGATGTTGGAGACCAGGGGTGTTGCAACTCCAGTAAAGATTCCTCTGACTTGCTTTGAAATCTCTCTCTGGACGTTGCTCCCTCCTGCCGGTAACAATCTGTGTTTGGATTTCCCTTTTTGCCAATGGGTATGTTAATTAGTAATAGTTATTATATTGGATCAGTTACGTTTTCCAATAGTTACGTTATGCTAAATTCCACTTTCTTTTATTTGTGTTTCAACTGTAGTGTTTAAATGAATTGTATTTCACTTAAAGCTGGGTGGTTTTGACCACCTGGAACACATTTCACATCTGCTTTTAAAATATTAAAAGTTCGAGTCTAGGCTACCTTCTTAAAATATTTTGAGAGAGTCTGGCCTGGTCCATAACACTTTATCCCTCAAGCTTGCACAAGACCTCAGCCAAACTGAGAATATACACTGGGGAGCCATTGCAGATTAAGGGTATGACTTTGGTTCCAGTCTCCTATGAGAAGCAGTTGGTGTAGCTACCCTCTTGGTAGTGAAAAGCTCGAACCCAAGCCTACCCGGGTGGAATTGGTTGAGAAAGATTCATCTTGATTGGCTCAACATTTTTCAATTAGAAAATGGCTGCCTCGGTGAAGTCCTACTAAAATACCCTGGAGTTAGCGAGTTTTGAGAAGAGTTTGAGGTTATGGATATAGGTTTGCTCACTGAGCTGGATGGTTCATTTTCAGATGTTTCATCACCATACACGGTCACATCTTCAGTGAGCCACTGGACGAAGCACTGCTGATGATTCCTGCTTTCTATTTATATACTTGGGTTTCCTTGGGTTGGTGACGTAATTTCATGTTCTTTTTCTCAGGGGGTGGTAAATGGGATCCAAGTCAATGTGTTTGTTGATAGAGTTCCGGTTGGAATGCCATGCTTTTAGGAATTCTTGTGCATGTCTCTGTTTGGCTTGTCCTAGGATGGATGTGTTGTCCCAGTCGAAGTGGTGTCCTTCCTTATCTGTCTGTAAGGATACTAGTGAGAGAGGGTCATGTCGTTTTGTGGTTAGTTGATGTTCATGTATGCTGGTGGCTAGTTTTCTGCCTGTTTGTCTAATGTAGTGTTTGTTATAGTTCTTGCATGGTATTTTGTAAATGACATTAGTTTTGCTTGAGAAATCTGCTGATTTCTCAGCAACAAACCCAAACAAGCAGACAAAACGCATCCAGTAACCCGAGACACTCTCCCCTACATCAAAACATCTCAGAAATGACTGCCAGACTACGGAGACCTCTTGGCATCATGGGAGCCCACAAACCCACCAACACACTAAAACAGCAGCTAATGAACTTGAAAGACCCTAGACGGACAACAAGCAAAACTAATGTCATTTACAAAATACCGTGCAAGGACTGTAACAAACACTACGTTGGACAAACAGGCAGAAAACTAGCCACCAGGATACATGAACATCAACTAGCCACAAAACAACAGGACTCTCTCTCACGAGTATCCTTACATACGGATCAGGAAGAACACCACTTCGACTGGGATAACACATCCATCCTAGGATAAGCACGCACGAGAATTCCTAGAAACATGGAATTCCAACTGGAACTCTATCAACAAACACATTGACTTGGATTCCCATTTACCACCCCCTGAGAAAAGAACAGGAAATGACATCGCCATAGGAAGTGACATCACCACAGGAAATGACACCACCAACCCAAGGAAACCCAAACATATAAATAGAAAGCAGGAAACAACAACAGTGCTTCATCCGGAGGCTCACTGAACATATTACCTAGTACGGTGACAAATCATCTGAAAATGAACCTTCCAGCTTAGTGAGCAAACCTACATCCATACCCAGGCGTATTTCAGTAAGGGCTTGGGCCTATCAAAGGGGCCAAAGCCACTTTATGTGTTGGCCAGGATGCAACTCCAAGACCCTGTGAGGCCCGCCCGGTGCCGTTTATCCTGTGGACAAAAGTCGAGGCAGAAATCAGGAAGGTGGGGAGCGAAGCAATCACCAAAGCAGTGCAGTTTGCCGAATGGGCAGCACCACCACTACCAGTTGTTAAGGCTGAGGGCTCAGTCCACCTTTGTAGGGATTTTAAGCAAATGATAAACAGCTTCTCGCAGCTGGATAAATACCTGATCCCTCGCATAGAGGACTTGTAGGGAAGGTGAGGGAGGGGGCTATCCTTTACAAAGCTGGACATGAGCCACACCTACCTGCAATTGCAATTGGATGAGGAGTCCCAGAACTACGCTACAATTAATATCCATAAGGATTGATATCAACATACAAGACTGCCATTTGGGGTGCCATCAGCCTGTGCTCTTTTCCAATGGACCATGGCAAATAGTTTACATGGACCATACCAGGTTGCCATTTATCTGGATGGTGAAGGCCAATTAAAAAAAACTCTTGGAGAACTTAGACATAGTGCTTCAATGTTTCTCCCAGGCAGGAGTGCACGTTAGAAGGGAAAGAAATACGTGTTCCAGGTGCCCAAAGTGACCTTGGGTTCCGGAGTCGACAAAATCAGGTTACACCCGTTGGGAGATAAAGTGAGGGTGATCAAAGGAGGCCTGGCTCCCATGTCTGTACCAGAGCTTAGGTCCTTCCCTGGGGTTAGTGAATTCTTATGGAAAATGCGTACTTAACATGGCCTCCACCTTGGCATCCTTACACCTGTTATTGAAAAAGGGTCAGCCTTGGAAATGGTTGCGTAGCCAAGAAGCAGTCTTTAGGGAAGTGAAAAAGCAGCTGTCATCATCTAAGGTCTTGGCCCACCGCATTCTGAAGCGAGAGGTGGTGCTGATGTGTGATGCATCCCCATACGGCTGACCGCTGGCTCAACGGAGAGGAACGCCTCACCGCGTATGCTTCCAGGACATAGGCTGATGCCGAACGCAAATATGCCCAGATAGAGAAGGAAGGTTTAGCTGGGGTCATGTTTGGTGTGAGGAAGTTCTACCAGTACCTTTACGGACAGGAATTTGTCATTGCAACAAGTCACAAATTTGGGAGTGACTTGTTTACGTTTGGTGTATGTGCATGTGTGTCTGTTTGTGTGTGTATGCATGTGTGTGTCTGTATGATGTGTGTGTTTGTGTGTGTGTTGTTATGGACCAGGCCAGACTCCCTCAAAACATTTGAAGAAGGTAGCCCAGACCCTAACTTGGCTAGTTGTTTTGAGCAGGTGTATAGTGGATATTCCAGGAGTGATGAGGCTGGCCCAACCCTCAGTTTTAAACAAAACAGAATTTATTTACAGAGTACCGAATGTAACATGAACAAAAGAGGACCGAATTTAGAATAACTTCACTGATCTGAAAACCCAGTCTGCTCCATCGCAACTTAGTGCTGCTGTTCCAAATACTTGCTACATCCCATAAACATCCGCCTTGGCAAAAAAGGTAAGATGAAACACAGATTCTTACAGGAGACAGCTGTCAGAGAGAGAGGGAGGATCAGGATGGAGCTCATTCTTTGAGCAGCAGCCTCTAACAGGCTGCTTGCTAAAACTTGGGCTGGGAGAACTGGTCATTCTTTAATTGTACAAGATTTTTAAAAAAATTAAAAAGTCTTTTCAAGTAGATATTTCCAGACATATCGGGACCTCTGCCTTTATGACCCCGCTGAAAAAAAAATCAAGAATAACATAGCTTTGTCAAAGGAGAAAAAATTGTCACACAATGTGCATATGTTCATGTGTGCATGTACATATGTGTATGTATCTGTATGTATGTTTTTATCTGTGCTCTTGTGTGTGTGTGTGTGTGTGTGTGTGTGTGTGTGTAACTCGCCATCAATGTCGCAGAAATGTTGGAATTTGTTGGGTTTCCCAGCCACGAACGTTTGGATAGAAATCTTAAAGTTCATAGAATCCCTATAATATGGAAGCAGGCCATTTGGCCCAGTGGGTCCACACTGACCTCCTGAGGAGCATCCCACTCAGATATACCCCCTATAATCTCACATTCCCCATGGCTAACCCACTTAACCTGCACATCCCAGGGCACTATGGGACAATTTAGCACGGCCAATCCACCCTAACCTGCACATCCCTGGGCTGTGGGAAGAAACCGGTGCACCCAGACTAAACCCACGTAGACAATGGGGAGAACATGCAAACTCCCCACAGACAGTTGCCCAAGGGTGGAATCAAACCCAAGTCCCTGGCACCGTTAGGCAGCAGTGCTAACCACTGAGCTGCACAGTCTGTAGATTTGACAAAAGTTAAGGTCATCGGAATTGATTTCAAAAGTATAAAAGTAGGGAGGTTTTGCTAGGCACTAGTCAGACCACATAGCTGCAATACAGTATGCAGAGTTGGTCCCCTTAACCAAGGGATTGGGAGTTCAGAGAATGTCCTTGGGCTGATACCAGGTATGGGCAGACTGTGTTATACGGAAATATTGAGTAGGTTGGGCCTGTACCCATTGGAGCTTAAAAGAATGAAAGGTGACCTTCTTGAGACATGCAAGATTCTTAAAGGGACTTAACAGGAGGGATGAGGAAACGATGTTCCTATCTTTTGTTTTTTATCTTATGTAAGGGATAAAGCTGTGCTGTTAATTGTTTTAAAATATGGAATCCTCAAAAGCTACAAAAGGGGTGTGAATGAGGGTATACGAATTCTTAGTTCACAAACGACTCTGAGGAGACACCTCACCCGATCCCTGTGACTGCCTCTGAATAGTCAGGATGATGTCTGGCATTTGAAGAGACAATGTTCCTGCAGTGATTGGGACGAGGGCCAAGAG
>NC_057754.1:7121615-7122201 GCF_004010195.1 Chiloscyllium plagiosum
CCCCATTGCCCTTGCAAACCACAGAAAAGATCGCTGATGTGTTCCTGCCAGCTACCCACCAATCTCACCACTCACAACCATACAACACACGCTCCTGTCAACGGAGACCACCCTCAGCATTGACCAAGCTGTTATCTGTGAGGGGCACAGCATGTGAAGGGAGTTCTGGCAATCACCACCTCCATCAATGATATCCAACAGAACCAGAAGGCCAGCAATGTGCCCGGGGGGGGGACACCGGGTGACACTCTGCGTCTGTTCCGAAAACTGACTAGACAGAGCCCCCAACACAGGTGGAGGGGGAAGCTCTCGAAACACTCCAGCACAACAACACATTTTCAAGTCCACCTTGGGCCCGAAGAGCAGCCAACGGACTATCAACAGCAACAGGTCCTTTGGTCCAACCCGTCCACGCCACCCAGATATCCCAACCTAATTCAGTCCCACCTGCCAGCCCCCAGCCCATATCCCTCCAAACCCTTCCTATTCATATACCCATCCAGATGCCTTTTAAATGTTGCCATTGTACCAGCCTCCACCACTTCCTCTGGCAGCTCATTCCATACACGTACCACCCTCCGTGTGA
>NC_057754.1:7122401-7124213 GCF_004010195.1 Chiloscyllium plagiosum
GCCTTCTTCACTATCCTATCTACCTGTGACTCCACTTTCAAGGAGCTATGAACCCGCACTCCAAGGTCTCTTTGTTCAGCAACACTCCCCAGGACCTTACCATTAAGTGTATAAGTCCTGCTAAGATTTGCTTTCCTAAAATGCAGCACCTCACATTTATCTAAATTAAATTCCATCTGCCACTCCTCAGCCCATTGGCCCATTTGATCAAGATCCTGTTGTAATCTGAGGTCACCTTCTTCGCTGTCCACTACACCTCCAATTTTGGAGTCATTTGCAAACTTACTAACTGTACCTCTCATGCTCACATCCAAAATCATTTATATAAATGAAGAAAAGTAGAGGGCCCAGCACCGATCCTTGTGGCACTCCACTGGTCACAGGCCTTCAGTCAAACAACCCTCCTACACCACCCTCTGTCTTCTACCTTTGAGCCAGTTCTGTATCCAAATGGCTAGTTCTCCCTGTATTCCATGAGATCTAACCTTGCTAATCAGTCTCCCACGGGGAACCTTGAAGTCCATGTACAATACATCTACCACTCTGCCCTCATCAATCCTCTTCGTTACTTCTTCCAAAAAACTCAATCAAGTTTGTGAGACATGATTTCCCACACACGAAGCCATGTTGACTATCCATAATCAGTCCTTGCCTTTCCAAAAACATGTACATCCTGTCCCTCAGGATCCCCTCCAACAACTTGTCCACCATCGAGGTCAGGCTCACCGGTCTATAGTTCCCTGGCTTGTCCTTACCACCTTTGTTAAATAGTGGCACATTAGCCAACCTCCAGTCTTCCGGCACATTACCAGTGACTATTCTCAAAAGTTCATCTATCCTGATGCCACACAAGTGCCATCCTTCCATAATCCACGGCTAGATCCTCAAACAAGGAGTTATGAAGCCGATGACCACATAGCATCTAACTGGGACTCTTTCCAAACATTCCACAACCACAATGCCTGTGCCAAATCAGAAGTGCACATCCACAAGGATGACCAGAGGCTAAAGCAAGACCCTAATCCAACATGTAGGAATGACTTTAGATCTGGCTTTGCCTTTTTTGGAACAAAGTTGAGGCAAGTGACTGAGCTGCACTTGGAACTGCAGCCCCAATGCTCCACACCTCGCAGTTGTCCCGCGACAGTACTGTGCTCCAGCAAGGGCATCCGCATACACACATCTTCTGGACACAACTGATTGCAACAATACACGTCATTACTGGATGTCTTTGCTTACCAGGTGTCCCGACGCTCCCAACCCTCGCAAGCGTCACTCCCCAACACCTCCTACCGACTGATGGAAACCCACAAGCTGGTGGAGGGCTGCGCCTACCCACCCCAACAATATCTGCTCAACTCACCGACTCGATACTTTCCATCTTGCCATATGGAGCGATCCAATAAAGTCAGAGATGTACAGCACGGAAACAGGCCCCTCCGTCCAACTCATCCATGCCAACCAGATATCCGAAATTAATCTAGTACCATTTGACAGCACTTGGCCCATAGCCCTCCAAACCCTTCCTGTCATTGTACCAGCCTCCACCACATCCTCTGGTAGCTCATTCCATACACACACCAACCGCTGCGTGAAAACATTGCCCCTTAGGTCTTTTTTATATCTTCCCCTGCTCACCTTAAACCTATGCCCTCTCATTCTGGACAGCACACCGCCTTCCCCACAAGGGGAGACCCCCAACACCTCACGCACCCTCCTTCCTTGCCCACAAACACAGACCCGCCCCTTGCCCACAAACAGACCCGCCCCCTTTGCCCACAAACACAGACCCGCCCCTTGCCCACAAACACA
>NC_057754.1:7126664-7135122 GCF_004010195.1 Chiloscyllium plagiosum
CCCCCAGCCCCTGCAGAGCCTGGTCCCAGCCTGTCTGAGGGAGGGCCGAGCCCTGTGCTGTACCTACTTGAAGCCGAGGCCGCGGAGGTGCTGGCCGATTAACCGGATCACATCCTCGTCCGCCCCCCCAGCCCCTGCAGAGCCTGGTCCCAGCCTGTCTGAGGGAGGGCCGAGCCCTGTGCTGTACCTACTTGAAGCCGAGGCCGCGGAGGTGCTGGCCGATTAACCGGATCACATCCTCGTCCGCCCGCGACAGCCTCTTCTTCTTACGGCCGCTGGCGGCCGGCGGCTGGCTCTCGGTGTGCGGCCCGAGGGTGGCCGTGTCCAGGCCCAGGCCGAGGCCCAGCCCCAGGCCCAGGCCCAGCCCCAGGCCGGGCCCGGGCCCGCCGTGAGGCAGCTGGCCGTTGGCGGCGCTGAGGTGCCCGGGCTGGGCGCCGTTCGTACTGGGCAGGCCCTGAGCCGGCGGTGCCTGCGGCTGCGGCTGCTGCTGCTGCATGGAGCTGGAGCCCGCGCTGCTCGGGAGGACGGGGCGGAGGCGGCGCCGGCGGCGGTGAGGACCGGGCCCCGAGCCGCTGGCGGACAATCGCTGCTTCTTCCTGGGAGGGGGAGGGCCGTGAGGCTGAGGCGGCGGCGGCGGAGACGCTCCACCGGGCTCCGAGTCCGACGATGAGGCCAGAGTGCTGCGTGAGGAGGAGGCGGCGGCGGCGGCGCTGACGAGAGGCCGCGGTCCCGCAGCTCCTGGACTGGGCCCCGGCTCGGCCAGGCGCGTCATCAAAACATGCGCGGTCGCGTCACGACGTCGCGCCCACGCGTCATCCCGCTCGACCGTTACGTCACAACCCCGGGGCCGGGCTGACGTCACCGCCTTCTGCTTGTCCGGTGACGTCACGGCCTCGCGCACCTATTTACACACGCCCCCCCGCCCCAGCTCCGGATGTCACCAGTTGCTGCACGCTGCCCCATGTCACTGGTTGGCCACCCCGTGAGGTCACTGGTTATCGCTTGCTTTGTGACATCATCGGTTCTAGCCCGCATTGTGACATCACCAGTTCTAGCCCACTCCGTGACATCACTGGTTCTCGCCTGATCCACAACGTCATTGATTCTCCCCCTCCCCCCGCCCCATGCCAAGACATCATCGATTTTCGTCCCTTTCTGCCCAACCTTTGACGTCATCCGTTCTCATGCACCCTCATGAGGAGGCCCCAAGAAGTCCGTGTCATCACCGGTTCTGGCCCGCTCCATCACAAGCACTGGTTCTCACCCACTTCATGAAGTCACCGGTTTTTGCCCATGTCCTGACGTCATCAGTTGTTGCCACCCGATGAAGTCACCGATTCTCGAGCACTCCATGACATCACTCGTTCTCGCCTGTACCATGACATCACAGGATCTCAGCCATTGCATGAAGTCACTGGTTTTTGCCCATGTCCTGATGTCATCAGTTGTTGCCACCCGGTGAAGTCACCGATTCTCGAGCACTCCATGACATCACTCGTTCTTGCCTGTACCATGACATCACAGGATCTCATCCATTGCATGAGGTCACCGGTTTTTGCCTACGCCAGGACATCACCAGTTCTTGCTGGTTCTCGCCCATGCCCTGAATTCACCAGTTCTCGCCGTGATGTCAAGAGGGCTCCCATCATCCCTCCAGGGCCCAACGCCAAGGGCTTTGGTTGACGTTTTTGCGAAGAATGCTCCCAGCTTGTTTGGCCAACTTCACCATCCTTCTCCAGTTCGACGTGCAGGGTGTATGAGCCCTGTCTTCCTATCAGAGATGCCCCTCCCTAGGAGGCACACCATCACAAAATTGGGCCTGCAATCTGATAACGTTCCATAATTGGGCCCGATTATGTCGTTTTGTGAAGAAAATTCCTCAGGAAATCTCTCTTCATTCCCTGACACAGGACGTCGAGATCCCTGTTCCAGATCAGAGGGGACAGAATTCTGCACCTCCCTCCTAATGGGTGATGCCAGTCTGGACATCATATGGTGTTAATGATGAAACATTAGCTGAATCTATTGAGGCTGGAGTGGAGGCCTTTCCAACGTTATCACAATGGTCTTCCATTAGGCAGCTTACTGGGTATGTCTGATAACACCTTTGAAGAAGAAAACGGGATGGGAAGCTTGTAACTGCAGGAAGGTTCTTCAGCAATTCTGAAACGTGGGAATGATGTTCTACCTGCACACTAGAGCCCAGAAATTTCTTCACCTTTGTCAGGTGTTTAGGTTAGGTTCCCGAGTGTGGAAACAGGCCTTCGGCCCAACAAGTCCACACCGACCCTCCGAAGAGTAACCCACCCAGACCCATTCCCTCTGACTAACGTGCCTAGCACTATGGGCAATTTAGCATGGCCAATTCACCTGACCTGCACATCTTTGGATTGTGGGAGGAAACCGGAGCACCCGGAGGAAACCCACACAGACACGGGGAGAATGTGCAAACTCCACACAGAGAGTCACCTGAGGCTGGAATCGAACCTGGGACCCTGGTGCTGTGAGGCAGCAGTGCTATCCACTGAGCCACCGTGCCGCCCCCGTGTTCGGGATACATCTTGCAGTCCATGCTGAATTTCCTTCCATCCCCTCTTGTCATCAGGAATAATTTGCGGCAACTTCAGACACAGCCTTTTCCCTCCTGATTCCCAGTCTTCCAGTGCAAGCAGCAACTTCCCAGGAGATTTTCGCTAATTGTTCACAAACATTATGCAACTCCTTGAAGTGAATCTGTATCTTCCCAAAGATTCACTCCTGTCCTTGCCCTAAACGTGAAAGTATGGTACAAGGATCTGGGGATGTCATACTGTGTATTGACTATATCTTTATAATGTTTGTGCTTTTCATGATTTGAGAAATAATGGTTGTGGATGAACTGGAACTGAGGGGGTGTATTAAGACTGAGCTTTGGTTGGCAATGAGAACTTGCTGTTCAATGGACTAGTGACCAATTATCGATGACAAACACCTTTTGATTTGTTCTCAGGCGACTGAACATCTTGAGGATGAGAATAAGGTACTGAGAGAAATTACTTGATCTCCATCAGTTCAGGAGCAGTCTCTCTCTGTTCTCTGCAGTCAAAACACACTTTAAAGCTGAAGAAAACCCATTTATCTTTCCGTCAACAGTTGTTATAAGCTGTAACTCTTAATTGGTAGGTCAGAGACATTTTATTAGTGAACCAGCCACCCCGTGCCTTTTGCAAACCAGTGGAAGAATCTGGAAGAAGACAACTGAAAAGCAAGGTTCCGACCATGATGAGAATTATATGGGTTCGTACTTTTAAAGTATTATTTTAACTCATGACATGTGGGAGTCGCAGGTACTCAGGGAGATGAAGAAGGCATTCGGCACACTTGTCTTCATTGGTCAAAACATTGAGTACAGGAATTGGGACGCGATATTGCAGCTGTACTGGCCACTTTTGGAATACTGCATTCAATTCTGGTCTCCCTGCTGTAGGAAACATTGTTAAACTTGAGAGGGCGCAGAAAAGAGTTATAAGAATGTTGCCAGGTTTGGAGGGATTGAGCTACAGGGAGAGGCAGAACAGGCTGGGGTTGTTTTTCCTGGAGCGTCGGAGGCTGAGGGGTGACTTTCTCGATGTTTATAAAACCATGAGGGGCATGGGAAGGGCGAGTCGCCAAGATCTTTTTCACAGGATGGAGAACTCCAAAACTAGAGAGGCATCAGTTTAAGATGAGAGGGAAAGATTTAAAAAGGAACTGAGGGGTAAGTTTTTCTCCCAGAGGGTGGTACGTGTCTGGAATAAGCAGCCAGAGGAAGTGGTAGAGGCTGGTAAAATGACATCATTCAAAAGGAATCAGGATGGGTATGTGAATAGAAAGGGTTTAGAGGGATACGGGCCAGGTGCTGGGAAATGGGACTTGGTCAGATTGGGACGTCTGGTCAGTATGGACGAATTGCACTGAATGGTCTGTTTCGGTTCTGTATGACTCTATGAAGTGGCATTGGTTTATCGAGAAAAAGAGGGATCATCAGGATCATCTCAGCATCTGAGATGGAACAACTGAATTGCCTCCCAGTTTTCCTTCGACTATAAACTATTTTTGTGTGTGTGTGTGCGCGTATTTGTATGTGTGTGTGAATGTGCGTATCTGTGTGTGTGTGAGTGTGTGTGTGTGAGAGAGAAAGTGTGTGTGTGTGTGAGACAGAGTGTGTATGAGAGTGTGTGAGAGAGAGAGTGTGTGAGTATGTGCAGTGTGTGAGAGAGAGAATGTGTGTGTGAGAGAGAGAATGTGTGCGAGAGAGAGAATGTGTGTGTGAGAGAGAGAATGTGTGTGTGTGAGAGAGAATGTGTGTGAGAGGGAGAATGTGTGTATGAGAGGGAATGTGTGTGTGTGAGAGCGAGAGAATGTGTGTGAGAGAGAATGTGTGTGTGTGTGAGAGCGAAACTGTGTGTGTGTGAGAGAGAATGTGTGAGAGAGAGAATGCGTGTGTGTGAGAGAGAGAATGTATGAGAGAGAGTGTGTGTGTGTGAGAATGTGTGTGTGCGCGTGTGAGGGTTAGTGTGTGTGTGTGAGTGTGCCTATGTGAGAGAGTGTGTGTGTGCATGTGTCTGTGTGTGAGAGAGAGAAAGTGAGTGACTGTGAGAGAGTGTGTGTGTGTATTCATTTTTCTATCTGTCTGTCTTTGTATCTGTCTGTGTGCCTGTCCGTTTGTGTGAGTGTGCGTATCTGTCTGTCTGTGTCAGTTGGGTGCATGTGTATGTGTGTTTATACGAGTCTGTTTCTATCTCTGTCTGTGTCAGTCTGTGTGTGTATGTGTGTATATCCATCTTTGCATGTGTGAGAGAGAGTGGGTGTGTGTGTGTGTGTCTGTGTGAGGGTGTGAGTGTATGGGTGTCTGCATGTGTGGAGTTTATAAGGGGATGATAGTTTTAATTTTCAGTGTTAAATGCTGACTGTAAGTGTCTGATTATCAGCGAGAGTCTAATTATCAGTATGAAACAGTCAATCTTGCTCAGAACAGGAAGTTGCTGTGTTTTTCTATCAGCCCAGCTCTGAAAACCAGGTAAAGCAGGGAAGGTTTGCATCCTAACTGAACACCCTTGAACTTTTGTCATAACTCTGGGGATAGCAGGGTTTGATTCTCAGTGTGCGACACTGGGGTGGGGTGACAGCCAATCCTGTTGCAATTGTCTTGGGTATTAAATGGCAAGACTCCGCAGCCCTTCCTGATGGGGCGATTTGACCATTCCCCCCCCCCCCCCCCCTGTCTTTCATTGCTGGATGGTGTCCCTCAACAGAAGGTATTGTGAAAGTGCCTTCAAGCTAATGTCCTGCTGCTCCACTTTGTAGGATAGGATCAAGGAAGGATTAGGAAGCCTCCCACTCGAATCTGTGTCCCACTGTGTTTGCTGGGAGATGGTCACAAGGTCAAAGGAGGTCTCCAGCACAGAATAAGGCCCTTCAGCCCATCGAGTCAAAAACAGCCACCTAATTGTACTAATCCCATTTCTCCAGCACCTGGCTCACAACCTTGGCGTTGTAAATCAAAGTCCTTCTTCAATGCGATGATGGTTTCTGCCTGTCCCCACCTTCACAGGCAGTGAGCTCCAGAATCCCACCTGTGACAGTACGGTGCCTTTAAGAGAGATTTGTACTGGACTGTTTCTTTTTGCAGAGTGGAGTTATCACCCCAAGGCTGGAATGTCTGCTTCCAAAGCAGTGGGTAAGCAGCGTTCAGCTGCCTGAGTGTTTTCTTCAAGTTAGACAGAAAAAGCATGAATGGGTGCAGTCAGGCTCCCACACACCCAGGGTTTTAGATTTGGCTTACAGTTAGGGGTTGAAGCTGCTGGATACAGCTCACTCTCTGATGCAGCTAAAAGTTTACTTTCTCTCTCTGCTTCTAGATGGTTTAATTCAATGTTCCTTTCCCTTGGACAGGAGACAGCACGTGAGAGAAATCTGTTTTGCTATATTTGTCTTTGCCAAGGGTCTGTTTATGGGATGCTGCTATATTGGAACAGTTGATGATTGATAGTTAAATAATATATTATTTGATTTCATTTTTTAATAGAGTTAAAATTATACCGCTTCCTCGTTTGTATTTTAACTGTGCTGCAAGAATAAAGTGTGCTTTATTTAAAGCCTAGTGATGGGCTAATCAATCACCTTGAGAACACAGTTTCTTACACTTGCATTTAAGTAAAATAGAAAGTGAGGGTCCAGCCAGTTTTGAGAAGATTTATAGCTCAAGTTGAGGTTCTGGAGGTAGGTTTGCTCGCTGAGCTGGAAGGTTCGTTTTCAGATGTTTCGTCACCCTACTAGGTAACATCTTCAGTGAGCCTCCGGATGAAGCGCCGGTGATGATATTTATGTGTTTGGGTTTCTTTGGGTTGGTGATGTCATTTCCTGTGGTTTCCAACCCAATCCAAGGAAACCCAAATATATAGATAGAAAGCGGGAATCATCAGCAATGCTTCATCCGGAGGCTCACTGAAGATGTTACCTAGTATGGTGACGAAACGTCTGAACATGAATCCTCCAGCTTAGCGGGCAAACCTACATCCAGTTAGGATCAAGGCTATCTCCTTGATATATTTAAGACCATAAGACCATAAGACATAGGAGTGGAAGTAAGGCCATTCGGCCCATCGAGTCCACTCCGCCATTCAATCATGGCTGATGCGCATTTCAGCTCCACTTACCAGCGTTCTCCCCGTAGCCCTTAACTCCTCTAGACAACAAGAATCTATCAATCTCGGCCTTGAAGACACTTAGCGTCCCGGCTTCCACTGCACCCCGTGGCAATGAATTCCACAGGCCCACCACACTCTGGCTGAAGAAATGTCTCCGCATGTCTGTTCTGAAATGACCCCCTCTAATTCTAAAGCTGTGCCCAAGGATTCTAGAATCCCCACCTAACAGAAACAAAAACCCAGCATCCACCCTTTTCAAGCCATGCATTCTATTGTAAGTTTGTATTGGATGTCCCCTCAATGTTCTAAACTCTAATGAATACAATCTCAGGATCCTCATCAGTTCATCATATGTTAGGCCTAGCATTTCAGGGGTCATCCGTTTGAATCTCCACTGGACATGCTCCAGTGCCAGTATGTCCTTCCTGAGGTGTGGGGACCAAAACTAGACACAGTACTCCAAATGGGGCCTAACCAGAGCTTTATAAAGTCTTAGTAGTACATCTCTGCTGTTATATTCCAACCCTCTTGAGATAAGAGACAACATTGCATTCGCTTTCTTAATCACGGACTCAACCTGCATGTTTACCTTTAGAGAATCCTCGACGAGCACTCCCAGATCCCTTTGTGCTTTGGCTTTATTAATTTTCTCACCATTTAGAAAGTAGTCAATGCTTTTATTCTTTTTGCCAAAGTGCAAGACCTCGCACTTGCTCAAATTCCATCAGCCATTTCCTGGACCACTCTCCCAACCGGTCTAGATCCTTCTGTAGCCTCCCCACTTCCTCAGCACTACCTGCCTGTCCACCTAACTTCGTATCATCGGCAAAATTCGCTAGAATGCCCCCGGTTCCCTCATCCAAATCATTAATATATAATGCGAACAGCTGTGGCCCCAGCACCGAACCCTGCGGGACACCGCTCGTCACCGGCTGCCATTCTGAAAAAGAACCTTTTATCCCAACTCCCTGCCTTCTGTTAGACAGCCAATCCTCAATCCATCCCAGCAGCTCACCTCGAACACCATGGGCCATCACCTTGCTCAGCAGCCTCCCGTGTGGCACCTTATCAAAGGCCTTTTGAAAGTCTAGATAGACCACATCCACTGGGTCTCCCTGGTCTAACCTACTTGTTACCTCTTCAAAAAATTCCAACAGGTTTATCAGGCATGACCTCCCTTTACTAAATCCATGTTGACTTGTTCTAATCAGACTCTGCTCTTCCAAGAATTTAGAAACCTCATCCTTAATGATGGATTCTAGAATTTTACCAACAACCGAGGTTAAGCTGATTGGCCTATAATTTTCCATCTTTTGCCTTGATCCTTTCTTGAACAAGGGGGTTACAACAGCCATCTTATAATCATCCGGGACCTTTCCTGACTCCAGTAACTCTTGAAAGATCTCAACCAATGCCTCTGCTATTTCCTCAGCCACCTCTCTCAGAACTCTAGGGTGTATCCCATCGGGGCCAGGAGATTTATCAATTTTAAGACTTTTTAACTTTTCTAGCACTATCTCTTTCGTAATGGCAACCATACTCAACTCAGCCCCGTGACACCCTTTAATTTTTGGGATATTACTCATGTCTTCCACTGTGAAGACTGACGCAAAGTACTTGTTAAGATCTCCTGCTATTTCCTTATCTCCCATCACTAGGCTTCCTGCATCAGTTTGAAGTGGCCCAATGTCTACTTTTGCCTGTCGTTTGTTTCTTATGTACTGAAAGAAACTTTTACTATTATTTCTAATATTACTGGCTAGCCAACCTTCATATTTGATCCTCTCCTT
>NC_057754.1:7135468-7152615 GCF_004010195.1 Chiloscyllium plagiosum
TGGAGCAGTGTGAGGGGAGTGAGTCCTGGAGCAGTGTGTGGGGAGCGGGTCCTGGAGCAGTGTGATGGGAGTGAGTCCTGGAGCAGTGTGAGGGGAATGAGTCCTGGAGCAGTGTGAGGGGAGTGAGTCCTGGAGCAGTGTGCGGGGAGCGGGTCCTGGAGCAATGTGTGGGGAGTGAGTCCCGGAGCAGTGTGAGGGGATTGAGTCCCGGAGCAGTGTGTGGGGAGTGTTTCCTGGAGCAGTGTTAGGGGAGTGTGTCTCAGAGCAGTGTGAGGGGAGTGTGTCCTGGAGCAGTGTGTGGGGAGTGGGTCCTGGAGCAGTGTGAGGTGAGTGAGTCCTGGAGCAGTGTGAGGGGATCGGGTCCTGGAGCAGTGTGAGGGGAGTGAGTCCTGGAGCAGTGTGTGGGGAGTGAGTCCTGCAGAAGTGTGAGGGGAGCGGGTCCTGGAGCAGTGTGTGGGGTGTGAGTCCTGGAGCAGTGTGTGGGGAGTGTGTCCTGGAGCAGTGTGAGGGGAGTGAGTCCTGGTGCAATGTGTGGGGAGTGATTCCTGGAGCAGTGAGGTGATTCAGTCCAGGAGCAGTGTGAGTGAAGTCAGTCCTGGAGCAGTGCGTGGGGAATCAGTCCTGGACCAGTGTGTGGGGAGCGAGTCCTGGAGCAGTTGGTGGGGTATCAGTCGTGGAGCTGTGTGAGGGGAGCGAGTCCTGGAGCAGTGTTTGGCGAGCGGGTCCTGGAGCATTTTGAGGCGAGTGAGTGATGGAGCAGTGTGTGGGGAATCAGACTTGAAGCAGTGAGTGGGGAGTGAGTCCTGGAGCAGTGTGTGGGGAGCAAATCCTGGAGCAGTTTGTGGGGAATCAGTCGTGGAGCTGTGTGAGGGGAGTGAGTCCTGGAGCAGTGTGTGTGGAGTGGGTCCTGGAGCAGTGTGGGGGGAGTGAGTCCTGGAGCAGTGTGAGGGGAGCGGGTCCTGGAGCAGTGTGTGGGGAGTGAGTCCTGGAACAGTGTGTGGGGCGTGTGTCCTGGAGCAGTGTGTGGGGAGTGAGTCCTGGAGCAGTGTGAGGGGAGTGAGTCCTGGAGCAGTGTGTGGGGAATCAGTCCTGGAGCAGTGTGTGGTGAGTGGGTCCTGGAGCAGTGTGTGGGGAGTGGGTCCTGGAGCAGTGTGAGGGGAGTGAGTCCTGGAGCAGTGTGAGGGGAGCGGGTCCTGGAGCAGTGTGTGGGGAGTGAGTCCTGGAACAGTGTGTGGGGAGTGTGTCCTGGAGC
The DNA here is from genome assembly GCF_004010195.1 of Chiloscyllium plagiosum. NCBI lineage: Eukaryota > Metazoa > Chordata > Chondrichthyes > Orectolobiformes > Hemiscylliidae > Chiloscyllium > Chiloscyllium plagiosum. Next base: position 7,136,721 of record NC_057754.1, read on the forward strand.
AGTGTGAGGGGAGTGAGTCCTGGAGCAGTGTGAGGGGAGTGAGTCCTGGAGCAGTGTGTGGGGAATCAGTCCTGGAGAAGTGTGAGGCGAGTGAGTCCTGGAGCAGTGTGTGGGCAGCGAGTCCTGGAGCGGTTTGTGGGGAATCTGTCGTGGAGCAGTGTGTGGGGAGTGAGTCCTGGAGCAGTGTGAGGGGAGTGAGTCCCGGAGCAGTGTGAGGGGAGTGAGTCCCGGAGCAGTGTGTGGGGAGTGTGTCCTGGAACAGTGTGTGGGGAATGTGTCTCAGAGCAGTGTGAGGGGTGTGTGTCCTGGAGCAGTGTGAGGGGAGTGAGTCCTGGAGCAGTGTGAGGGGAGCGGGTCCTGGAGCAGTGTGTGGGGAGTGAGTCCTGGAGCAGTGTGTGGGGAGTGAGTCCTGGAGCAGTGAGGGGAGCGGATCCTGGAGCAGTGTGAGGGGAGTGAGTCCTGGAGCAGTGTGAGGGGAGCGGTTCCTGGAGCAGTGTGAGGGGAGTGAGTCCTGGAGCAGTGTGAGGGGAGCGGGTCCTGGAGCAGTGTGAGGGGAGTGAGTCCTGGAGCAGTGTGAGGGGTGTGTGTCCTGGAGCAGTGTGAGGGGAGTGAGTCCTGGAGCAGTGTGTGGGGAGTGGGTCCTGGAGCAGTGTGTGGGGAGTGAGTCCTGGAGCAGTGAGTGGAGCGGATCCTGGAGCAGTGTGAGGGGAGTGAGTCCTGGAGCAGTGTGAGGTGAACGGTTCCTGGAGCAGTGTGAGGGGAGTGAGTCCTGGAGCAGTGTGAGGGGAGCGGGTCCTGGAGCAGTGTGAGGGGAATGAGTCCTGGAGCAGTGTGTGGGGAATCAGTCCTGGAGCAGTGTGTGGGGAATCATTCCTGAAGCAGTGTGAGGGGACCGTGTCCTGGAGCAGTGTGTGCGGAGCGGGTCCTGGAGCAGTGTGTGGGGAGTGAGTCCTGGAGTAGTGTGAGGGGAGTGAGTCCTGGAGCAGTGTGACGTTAGTGAGTCCCGGAGCAGTGTGAGGGGAGTGAGTACTGGAGCAGTGTGAGGGGAACGGGTCCTGGAGCAGTTTGAGGTTAGTGAGTCCTGGAGCAGTGTGTGGGGAGTGAGTCCCGGAGCAGTGTGTGGGTAGTGAGTCCTGGAGTAGTGTGAGGGGAGTGAGTCCTGGAGCAGTGTGACGTTAGTGAATCCCGGAGCAGTGTGAGGGGAGTGAGTCCTGGAGCAGTGTGAGGGGAGCACGTCCTGGTGCAGTGTGGGAGTTCTTCCAGCAACCAACACTTGCTGCAGATGTGGTCACTGCCGTTCACAATGGGATCAGCCAGCTCCCACATCATACAGCAACAGCACATCACCTGCCCAGCCATCTCTGCTTAGTTAGTTAATTACTTACTTTGTACAAGTATGAGTTAGAATACCTTCTGATACCTCTCTGCTATAGTTTTTTTTACCCTAAATAAGGACTTGATGTATACACACACAAAAAAAAACGAGGGTGTTTTGAGGGTGTTTGTTTGTGGGCCCTTGTTCTGATCAAAGTCTCCAATTTCAGGTTGGGTTTATTTTTCATTGGGGATTCATAGAACCCCTACAGGGTGGAAACAGACCATTTGGCCCAACAAGTCCACATTGACCCTCCGAAGAGTATCCCACCCAAACCTATTCCCCTACCCTATTACTCTGCATTTCCCCCCGACTAATGTACCTAACCTACGCATCCCTGGACACCGTGAGGCAATTTAGCACGGCCAATCCACCCTAACCTGCACATCCCTGGGCACTATGGGACAATTTAGCACGGCCAATCCACCCTAACCTGCACATCCCTGGGCACTATGGGACAATTTAGCACGGCCAATCCACCCTAACCTTCACATCTTTGGACTGTGGTTGGTCTGTGGGAGGAAACCGGAGCATCCGGAGGAAACTTATGCAGACATGGGGAGAATGTGCAAACTCCGCACAGACAGCTACCCGAGGCTGGGATTGAACCTGGGTCCCTGGCGCTGTGAGGCAGCAGTGCTAACCGCTGAGCCACCATACCGCCCCCGGTTATTAGACTCAAAGACAGTGAGTGGTGAGTGTTGATTTTCTGTTTTTAGCTGTTATTCAGTTTGTTTAAATAGAGTGTGCCTGGTCTAATAATGGCTCTTTCAGTGGCTAAGAGTTTCCTGGGTGTGAGGAGGTCACTGGGGAAGAAGGTGAGTAAGGTTAAGCTTTGTGAACTGAGAGACAAGCTGAGGGTGAGGCTGACCGTGTCTGTGAAGGAAGGGGGGGAGATCGCAACAGCGCAGCGTTTACAATTGCTGGGAACGCAATCAGAATCACTCGATGTGGCTAAGGTTCAACCGTGAAATGAAACTGCTCGAGTTAGAGACAAAAGACAAAAACGGCCGAAAGTCAGGGTGAAAGAGAGAGCTTCTGAACTTGGGAAGTTGGAGCTGAAAGCTGAGAGTTGATTTCGAACGTAGGAGGTGAAGAGAAAAGGTGGGAATGTGTCTGGATGGGTAACCCTTCGCAGGTTTGGTATGGACTTGTGGTGACGAGGTCAGCAATGGAGAGCAAACCCATCGTAGCCAAAGGGCTGGTGGGGGTCTGTTTCAATATGTCCAATCGTCCAACGAGGACGACGTAGTAACCTTTCTCATTTCATTTCAGAAAGTGGCTAAACAAATGAAATGACCGGTGACCATATTGATTCAAACCAAGTTGGTTGGTAGAGCTAAAGAGGCGTTTGTTTCACTATCAGAAGAGGTTTCTGGGAGTATGTGGAGGTGAAAAAAAGCCATCTTAAGTGCCTATGAATTCTTGCTAAAGGCCTACAGACAACACTTTATGAGGGACCCTGTTCTAACGTGCGTTGAGTTTGAAAGGATCAAACAAAGTGATTTTGATAGGTGGATAAGGGCATTGAAAGTAGATCGACATGTGACGCTCTCAGAGAGACGATTATTTCGGAGGAGTTCAAAAATTCTTTTTCCGGAATCATGAAACTCGCGTGAAAAGGCAGAGAGTTTAAAATGGCAAGGTTAGCAGCAGAAGTAGCAGGTGGTTGTGAGTTGGTTCACAAATCAAAGGATCGGCTTCCAACATCAATTTCAATCCGTGAGAAACAGAAACTGGGGAAAAGAGAAAAATCCTCAGGTGCTAAAGGAAAAGCAGACCTCAGTGAAGATAGTAAAGAGAGCTTACCACAGGTTAAAAAAGAAACCTGTTTGGTTGTGGGCGCGGGGGAAGGTGGAGAGGTACAAAAAGATCAGGTGACTTCACGGCAACAAAGTAGGCCCCATGAAGTGGGCTGAATGGCCTAATTTCTGCTCCTATGTCTTCTGGTCTTAAGTGACAGCGTTGGAGGTTTAGAAAAAGCACGAATATGGTGAGCCAGGATAAGACAGTGGCATTTGTTAAAGTGGTAAGGGAGATCACCGGTCAAGCTAAAAAGCTGCGTGCAGACTGGTCAGGGGGGTTGGATAAGAAGAAAGCGCCAGATCCCTTTAAAGAACTTACCTGTGGGGGTAAAGTTTATTCATGTGTACCAGGATGCGTAGGTAAAGAAACTAAGATCTTTAAAAGATACAAGCATCTTAATTGATGGCATGGGGCCTCTCCCTGAAATGAAAAGTAAAAATCAACTTTGTTGACCAAAATGAATGTGTCTATTAGAATTCCAGAGGCCATTCCGTTATGCAATATCACAGAGTTAGATTAGATTCCCTACAGTATGGAAACAGGCCCTTCGGCCCAACAAGTCCATACCAACCCTCTGAAGAGTAACCCACCCAGACCCATTCCCCTATATTTACCCCTGACTAATGCACCTAAGACTATGGGCAATTTAGCATGGCCAATTCACCTGACCTGCACATCTTTGGACTGTGGGAGGAAACCGGAGCACCCGGAGGAAACCCACACAGACATGGGGAGAATGTGCAAACTCCACACAGGCAGTCACCCAAGGGTGGGATCGAACCCAGGGTCCCTGGTGCTGTGAGGCAGCAGTGCTAACCACTGAACTATCATGCCACCCAGCTAACAGGATCGTAGAAGAGTTACCCAATTTTTAAAAATAAACACAGACTACCCACAAAGATACAATCAGATCAAGGATCAAATTTTACATTAACATTATTCAAGGAAGTTAAGGATAGATTAGGTGTACCGTCCAGAATTGCAGTGACCATTAGAACCGTGGTATCAAACTTTAGAGACTATGTGGAGGATTTACAGTCAAGACTATCTAGAGGACTGGTATAAAGGCTTTAATTTGATATGATTTCTTGTTGTACCTAAGTACAGTGGAAATCAGTGTTTTATGAGCAGTACAGGCAGACCATAGCAAACAAGGACATACAGATCATAGGGTGCTTATTAGATTCCCTACAGCATGGAAACAGGCCATTTAGCCCAACAAGTCCACGCCGACCCTCCAAAGAGTAACCCACCCAGACCCATTCCTCTACCCTATATTTACCCCTTACTAATGTACCTAACACTATGGGGCAATTTAGCACGGCCAATCCACCCTAACCTGCACATCTTTGTGATTGTGGGAGGAAACCAGAGCACCTGGAGGAAATCCCACACAGACACAGGGAGAATGTGCAAACTCCACACAGACAGTTGCCCAAGAGTGGAATCAAACCCGAGTCCCTGGGACTGGGAAGCAGCAATGCTAACCCACTGAGCGACCGTACCACCCCACAGAAAGAGCGAGGCGTGTAGGTTTACAGCTGCACAGGAGGGGCACAAAGCAAGATCAACATTGTTTGAAGTTAGAGGGGTCCATTCATCAGTCTAATAAAAGCCCAGAAGAAGCTGTTCCTGAACCTGTTTAGTGTATGTGTGTTCAAGTTTGTGTACCTGCTGCCTAACGGAGAGGGTTCTGGGAGAGTGTTACCAGGGTGACGGGGGGAGGGGGGGTGTCTTTGATGATGTTGACAGCCTTTCCATGGCAGTCAGAAATGTAAATGGAGTCCATGGTTGGGAGGTTGACCCCCGCGATGGTCTGGGCTGTGCACATAACCTTCCGTAGTTTGTTACAATCCTGGGAAGAGCAGTTGCCGTACCAGGCCATTATGCGTCCCGACAGTATGGTCTCAGTGGTGCACCAGTAAAAGTTGGTGAGGGTCCTTATGGACGTGCCGAACTTCCTGAGCCACCTGAGGAAGAAGCGACGTTGTTGCGCCTTCCTGAGCATCGCATCTCCATGGGAGGTCCAGGACAGGTTGTCTGGTATCGTCACTCCCAAGAACGTGATGCTCTCCACCCTGTCCCACCTCAACTCCATTGATGTAGATAGGGGCAAGTCCTCCTCCTTTCTTCCCAAAACCAATATCAGTCCTTTTGGTTTGTTGACATTGAGAAGGAGAGATTGTTATCATTGCACCATGACACCTAGCACTCTATCACCTTCCTGTGTTCAGCCTCATCGTTCTGAGTCCAGTTGACTCTTCACCGGAGCTGAAGTGAAGTGATATCCGTCCTACAATCACCCATCAGCAAATGTGTAGGTGGAGTTCGTACAGAATGTTTCTCCTTTGAACATTTGGTAATTAGGGATGCATCTAATGAATCAACTAAATTCAGTCTATTTGTATTACTTTTAGGGTATGAGGTGAGAGACCACTTAAATTAGTTAGTGAGTCAGAGTTCAGAGGTCACATATTTGGACTGTGTGTCAAATCTATAGAATCCCTCCAGTGTGGAAACAGGCCATTCGGCCTAACCAGTCCACCCCGATTCTCCAAGGTAAAAACAAGGACTGCAGATGCTGGAAACCAGAATCTGGATTAGAGCGGTGCTGGAAAAGCGCAGCAGTTCAGGCAGCATCCAAGGAGCAGGAAAATTGACGTTTCGGGCAAAAGACCTTCATCAGGTATTCCTGATGAAGGGCTTTTGCCCGAAACGGCGATTTTCCTGCTCCTCGGATTCTGCCTGAGCTGCTGTGCTTTTCCAGCACCACTCTAATCCACACCGATTCTCCTAAGAGCATCCCACTCAGATTCACCGCTCCCCACCCTATCTTATCCCTGCAGCTCCCATCGCTAATCCGCCTAATGTGCACACCCCCAGACACAAATGGTAGGGAGAGCTTAAACAGAGTGTGTGAGTTGGCTAGACAGCATTTGAAAGTAGCACAGCATGTGATGAAACAGGAAGCAGACAAGAAATCAAAAATTCATGGTTTCGCTAGTGGAGATAAAGTGTCAGCGTTACTTCTGGTGGTAGGTGAACCTTTAAAAGCAAGGTTTAGTGGGCCGAATCAAACTGAAAGGAAATTGAGTGAGGTGAATTATTTCATAAGAATGTTACTTATCAAGGAAACTCACAGGGTGTGTTATGCGAATATGCTCAAACAGTATTTTGATAAGGAAGGAGAATGTTTCACTGGTTAGAGTTCAGCGTGAAGAACCAAATCCAGTTGATTCTGCATTAGACATTCCTCCAATTAAATTGGACAATGAGAACATTCCCAAAAATTGGGACAAATTATTGAGTTACCTTCCAGAATAAAATCAAAATGACCTAAAACAGCTAATGTAATCTCATGGAGAGAAATGTGTGAAGTACTAAATTTATTACTCATGATGTAGATATCGACATGCTGTTCCAATTAAGCAACATCCTTATAGACTTAACCCTCTAAAATCGGCACAGGTTCAAAAAGAGATTGAAAGAATGCTCAGAAATGACATAATTGAAATGACTTGCAGCGAATAGGGCTCAGCAATTGTAATGGAGTCAAAACCAGATGGTACCCAATGATTATGTGTGGACTGTCACGAAGTCAAGGAGAAAGTGAGGAGTGCAGATGCTGGAGATCAGAGTCAAAACGTGTGGTGCTGGAAAATCACAGCAGGTCAGGCAGGATCCAAGGAGCAGGAGAATCGACATTTCGGGCCGAAGCCCTTCACAGGGATCTTGATCATATGGGCCAAGGGCTGAGGAGTGACAGATAGAGTTTAATTTAGATAAACGTGAGATTAGGTTAGATTCCCTACAGTGTGTAGGGAATCTAATCTAATATAATCCCTCAGACCCATTCCCCTCTGAGTAACGCAGCTAACCTATGGGCAATTTAGCATGGCCAATTCACCTGACCGACACATCTTTGGACTGAGGGAGGAAACTGGAGCATCCAGAGGAAACCCACGCAGACACAGTGAGAATGTGCAAACTCCACACAGACAGTCGCCCGAGACTGGAATCGAACCTGGGAGGTGCTGTGAGGCAGCAATGCTAACCACTGAGCCACTGTGCCACCCTAAGGCACAATGAGGTGCTGCATTTTTGGGAAAGCAAATCTTAGCAGGACTTATACACATAATGGTAAGGTCCTAGGGACTGTTCCTGAACAAAGAGACTTTGGAGTGCAGGTTCGTAGCTCCTTGAAAGTGGAGTCGCAGGTAGATAGGATAGTGAAGAAGGCTTTTGGTATGCTTTCCTTTATTGGTCAGAGTACTGAGTACAGGAGTTGGGAGGTCATGTTGCGGCTGTACAGGATGTTGGTTAGGCCACTGTTGGAATATTGCGTGCAATTCTGGTCTCCTTCCGTCCAGAACTAGATGGCATAGGTTTAGGGTGAGAGGGGAAAGATATAAAAGGGACCTAAGGGGCAACTTTTTCACGCCGCGGGTGGTACGTGTATGGAATGAGCTGCCAGAGGATGTGGTGGAGGCTGGTACAATGACAACATTTAAAAGGCATCTGGATGGGGACATGAATAGGAAGGGTTTGGAGGGATATGGGTCATGCGCTGGCAGGTGGGACTAGATTGGGTTGGGATATCTGGTCGGCATGGACGGGTTGGACCAAAGGGTCTGTTTCTGTGCTATGGCTCTCTGACTCTGTCATGTCTTCCTGATGAAGGGCTTATGCCCGAAACGTCGACACTCCTGCTCCTCAGATGCTACCTGACCGGCTGTGCTTTTCTAGCACCACACTTCTTGTCGCAAAGTCAAGGCTGTTACAAAATCCGGTTTGTTTCCTATTGCACGTTTTCAAGAAAAGGTGAGACAAGCAACTTATATTTCTAAGCAGGACTTACTCAGAGAATACTGGCAGTTTATCTGAAAAAGCAAAGGCAGTTTCACCTTTCATGGTAACAAATGGACTATGAGAAAGTGAGGACTGCAGATGCTGGAGATCAGAGTGGAGAGCGTGGTGCTGGAAAAGCGCAGCAGGGTCAGGCAGCATCCGAGGAGCAGGAGAATCGACGTTTCAGTCATAAGCCCTTCATCTTGAAGCCCATGCCCGTTTGGTTTGAAGAATGCCCCAGCCGTATTTCAAAGACGAGCCAATAATGTCACCTTTGAGACTCCCCGGTTGTGTGGTGCACGTTGATGATCTGGTGGTTTTTAGTCACACATAGAAGGAACGTTTGGAGCATCAAGTGGTTCTTGTAGAGATGCGTAGCTGGGGGTTCACTTGCAGTTGTTGTTCGTCGAGCTGGGGAGTTGGTTTGCAGCCATTTTGTCCCCTGTCTATATGACATCCTCAGCGCAGTGGAGCCTCCTATGAAGCGCTGCTGTACTGTGTCGGTTGGAATTTATTTGTTACAGTGTCGGAATATTGGGTCCAGGTCAACACGTTTATTGATGGAATCCATGGATGAGTGCCGTGGAATTGTTCGATTGACTTCAGGAGGCAGGCTTGGAAAGAGGAAGGCTCAGCGGGGAATTTGATAGAGACAGACAAGATGATCAGAGGATTAGGTAGGGTAGACAGCGAAAGTCTTTTTCCTAGGATGGTGACGTCAGCTTGTACAAGGGGGCATAACTACAAGTTGCGGGGTGATAGATTTAAGACAGTGGAATGTCTGCTTCTGAAGCAGTGAGTAAACAACTTTGATCCCCTACGTCTTTTTTTAAAATTAGACAAAAGGAGCACAAGTGGGTGGAGTCCGGCTCACACAGACCTAGAGTTTTAGTTTTTGTTTCCAGTTGGGGTTAGTAGTTAGCTGTTGAAGCTGCTGGATGCAGCTCTCTCTCCATTGCAGCAAAACACTTGAGTTCTCTCCCTGTTGCTGGAATGTGTCTTTTTTTGGTGTTCCTTTCTCCTGGATTGGAAGGGAGATACCACGTGAGGAAATTCTGTTTTGCTGAGATGGCGTTTGCCAAGGGTATGATTACGGGATGCCGCGATATCAGAACAGTTGATGATTAGTAGTTAAATAATATTTTATTAAGAATTGCAAGAGAGTTAAAGCTATGCAATTCTTTTTCTGTTTTTATTTTAACTGTGTTGTTGAATAAAATGCATTTTATTAAAGCCTCGTGGTGGCCCAATTAAATCACATCTCGAATCCAGGATGTTGCCTGAACTGGAGAGTATTAGTTATGAAGAGAGATTGGACAGACCGGAGTTGTTTTCCATCGAGCCGAGGAGATTGAGAGGGGACGCGATTGAGGTGGATAAAATTATGAGGGACACAAAATTCTGAGTGCCTCGCACTTGCCTTTCAATGAAATGAAACAATAAGGTTGAAGCGGTCTCCTTGAGATATTTTGTGGGGGGTTTGGTCCGGCCCATAACAAACTGGGCGTTCTTGTCTGGATCAGGTTGGATTCAGGATTATTGGACTCGAAGGCAGTGATTGGGGAGTGTTGGTGTTCTCCTTTCGGATGTTGAGGGGATTTGGTCTAGTCCACCACACACCATCTTCTGGGTGAAAACGTTTTCCCTCACATCCCCTCTAAATCTCCCGTCCCTTCCTTTCAATCGATGTTCCCATGGTCAGCGATTCCGCCCCCCCATCAAGGGGAGAGGTTTCTTCCTGTCTCACATTTTGTGCCCCTCATAATTTTATCCATCTCAGTCATGTCCCCTCTCAATCTCCTCGGCTCGATGGTGAACAACTCCAGCATGTCCAATCTCTCTTCATAGCTAATACTCTCCAGTCCAGGCAACATCCTGGGAAATCTCCCTGTGCACCCTCTCCAGTGCTCTCACATCCCTCCTACAATGTGGATCCCAGAACTGCGCACAATTCTCTAGTTGTGGCCTAACCAGCGTTTTATATAGTTCCAGCATCACCTCCCTGCTCTTAAACTCTTTGCCTCGATGAATACAGGCAAGTATCACTTCTGCCTTCTGAATCACTTTGTCTACTTCTCCTGATACCCTAAGGAACCCCCTGGTGGACCTGTACAGCGAGAGCCCTCTGATTCATGATCCTTAACAGGGCAAGTGCTGGAAATTCATTTTGTCATAAGGGGAATACTGGTGTCTCAGTCAATAATGTTGAAAACACATTTAGTTCATAACTCTGAAAAGTAGGTACTTGGGGAGAGGAAAGGTGTAGAAGTGAGGTTTAATGAATACATAGACAAACCTCTCAGGTAAGCTGTCTTATAGCTGAGACCTCAGTAGTTGTACACTACAGACTTTGCTGGGAGGTCAGAACTAGTTGATTCCTGATGAAGGACTTATGACCGAACGTCGACTCTCCTGCTCCTTGGATGCTGCATGACTCGCTGTGCTTTTCCAGCACCGCACTCTCTGACTCTCCAGCACCTGCAGTCCTCACTCTCTCCAGTACTCTGTGTGCCTCTCTAAGTCCTTCAACTCTCTTAAAGGGACAGTACCCCTTAGACCTTCATAACAGTACTGATCTTTGTTGTAACATGTGGAGTTCCATTGACCCATCGTACAAGCTTAGACCAGCCTTCCAGATTACTGTTACACAAAATTTATTGGAAGACTTTTCACTGTAGCTGTTTCTGTAGGGCATCAGCAATTTATGACTGCCTGCTAAAACAGACCAAACAAGAAAAAAAAAACCTGAACTGGGAGAACTCCCCTGCCATTGCTTTAAAGTAGCCATATCCAGACACATCGGAACCTCTGCCTTTACAACCCCTCTTGAAAAAAACCAAGGACAACATGACCTCGTTAAAGGGGCAGCATCGTCACGGGGTGCAGAAAAATATTTCATTAAATTGGAAAGGGTGCAGAAAAGGTATTACCAGACTGGAGGGGCTGAGTTATAAGGAGAGGCTGGATAGGCTGAGCATTTTTCCCTGGAGCATTGGCGGCTGAGGGGGTGATCTTATAGAGGTTTTATAAAATCACAAGGGACACAGATAAAGTGAATTCCCTAGAGTAGTGGGAATTCAAAACTAAAAGGCATCGGCTTAAGCTGAGAGGGGAAAGATTTAAGAGGGACTGGAGGGGGCAACCTTATCACAGAGGGTAGTGCGTGTATAGATCGAGCTGCCAGGGGGAGTGGTAGCTGCTGGCGCAGTTATAACATTTAAAAACAATTTGGATTGGTACATGGATAGGAAAGGTTAAGAGGGATATGTGCAAAATGCAGGCAAATGGGACAATGTTAGTTTGGCCAGCATGGACTGATCAGACCGAAGGGTCTGTTTCTGTGCTGTGTGACACGACTCTTTGAATCTATGTTGCGTTTGACGTCACCGGTAAGAGCTTTCCTGTAGTTTTGCCTTTGGTACCTCTTGCCAATTTCTTTGCTTTTTCCCCCCTCATTATGTTTTTTTGCTTACTTACGGTGGATGATCATAAACTATACTTACTCGGGAGGCTGAACAGACATGATAGTAAATGCTGATGACATTCGGTGCGTAAGATAAGATATGTTCCCAATGATGGGGGTAGCGGAGACTCGAACTCGACTCTGTGAAGGTGAAAGACACTCACTGACAAATCCAATGGGAAGTTCAGCAGATGCTTCTCTGTCCAAGGAAGATGAGGAATTCACTCCCACAAAGGTCGTCAGGGTCAATACCTTTCAGGATCGATGGAGGCAAACCGAGTGAACATGTGAAGGAGAAACGGGGGAAGCGAGGAGGAGGCCATTCGACCCTTAGAGCCTGTTCTGCCATCCAGTATGGTCGCGGCTGGTCCTCTATCTCGACACCATATTCCTGCTTCCTCTCCCATCCTCCTTAATGCCTCCAGCGTTCTAAAGAAAAAAATGATCAATCTCTCCCGTGAGTATATTCAGAGACTTGGCCGACTCTGTGAGAGAGAATTCCGCAAGTTCGTCACCATATTGAGTGATGGCGTGTTTCCTCATCTCAGCCTTATACGGTCGACCATGTAGCCTAAGACTCTGTCCCCTGGTTCAAAACAAGGAGAAATGTCCTCCTGGCATCCAGCCATGATAGAATTTTATACGTTTTCAACATCTTTCCCCCCCCCCCCCCCCCCCCCTCCCTCACCCTACTGGGCTGTAGTGAATTTGGGCCCAGTCGAACCAATTTCTCCTCATGGGGAAGTCCTACCATCCCCGATGAAGGGCATTTGCCCAAAAGATCAATTTTCCTGCTCCTCGGATGCTGCCTGTCCTGCTGTGCTTTTCCAGCACCACTCTAATCCTGATACCTGATATCAGCCTGCTGCACTCCCTTTATAACAGGTATATCTTTCCTGAGGTAAGGAGACCAAACCTGCATACAATACTCCAGATGTGGTCTCAGCAGGACCCAAATTAATTGCCGTAAGAAATCCCTCCTTCTGAGTTCCAATCCTCTTACAATGAAGGCCAATAAACCATTTCCCTTCCTCATTGCTTGCCCTGCAGCTCTGATTTGATTGGATTTATTATTGTCACATGTACCTGGGTACAGTGAAACGTTTGTTTTGCACGCAGTACAGGCAGATCATACCACACAAAGACACAAAGGTCATAGGGGGATAGAACAGAGCGAGGAATACACCATTACGGCTGCAGAGAAAGCGAACAAAGAGCGAGATAACATTAGATTTGAAATTTGAGAGGACCGTTCAGAAGGGAAAGTGAGGGCTGCAGATGCTGGAGATCAGAGTCAAAAAGGGTGTTGCTGGAAAAGCGCAGCAGGTCAGGCAGCATCCGAGGAGCAGGAGAATCGACATTTCGGGCATAAACCCTTCATCAGCAGTCTGATAACAGCGAGGAAGATTGAATCTATTGGTCTGTGTCTTTGTGCTTTTGTACCTTCTGCCTGACGGAAGAGGTTGGAAGAGATTGTAACCTGGGCGGGAGGGGTCTCTGATGATGTCGGCTGCCTTCCCCAGGCAGCGGGAAGTGTAGGTGGAGTCAGTGGATGGGAGGTTGGTGATGGACTGGGCCATGTTCACAGCTCCCTGATGGTTCTGGGCAGAGCAGATGCCATACCAAGCCGCGATGCATTCAGACAGAATGCTTTCTATGGTCCATCTGATGGTGAGGGTCCTTATGGACAGGGCCGAATTTCCTTAGCCTCCTGAGAAAGACGAGGCGCTGTTGTGCCTTCTTGACCATCGCTTCAACATGGGTGGCCCTGGACAGATTGTTGGTGATTGTCACTGCCTGTCTCCTGTCGTTGATTAATGTCCAAGAACACCCAGTTTGCTTTGTATGTCCACACTCATTGAACAGATAGGCTGTCAATGGGGTTGGGTGATGTATGGCGGAAAGGACTTGTGTGGAGCAAATGGGCAGGCATGTAACCTGTTGGACTGAATGGTCTGTTTCTCCACTGTGGATTGCAAAACCACAAAATAGGCCACCTCAGAATGAGGCCGTTTGGCCCATCAAGCCTCTTTCAAAGACAAGTTCAAGTCGCTCCAGCCCTTCTATCCCTATCCGCGCGACTCTTTCCATTCACGTTTTTGCCCGACTTCTTTCGTTCGTTTGTGGGATGTGGGCGTCACTGACTGGGCCAACATTTATCGCCCATCCTTTATTGCCTTTGAACTGTGCGGCCATTTCAGAGTCAACGCTGTGGGGTCGGAGGTCACATGCAGGCCAGACCAAGTAAGGATGGCAGATTCCCTTCCCTGAAGGGACATTACTGAACCAGATGGGGTTTTTAATTTACAGTGGTTGTACCGTCATCCTTTGACTAGCTGTTCCTTAATCCCAAAAAGAGGATTAGCTTCACCAGCTGCCACAGTGGGAGTTGAACCCGTGTTCCGAGAACATTGCCTGGTGACATTTCCACCAACCCCCGGCCTCTCCAAATGATCTTTTGAAGACTGTTATTGAGTCTATCTCCATCACAATCACAAGCAGCATAGGTCCAACATTGCTGACATGTTGTGGAAAGCATGTGTCACTCCCTGGTGTTTGTCCTCCACCTTCAATCGTTGAGCTCTCGATGCTGACTCGATGGGCCAAGTGGCCTTCACTGTACTGTGTGAATTTGTGAAGCTGGGTTTTGGTCATTCAGCCACTGAAAACATTTTCTCTTCACTCACTCTGTCCATCTTCCACTCCACTGCCCCATCTCCTCCTCGCTGACTCTGGTCGAACGGCAACAACCTCAACTTCTCCAGTCTCTCCATTATCTCTAATCCCCTCATCTCTACAACCAGTTCCAGTAGGTCCCTCCTGCACCATCGCCAGGCCCTTTCTGAATTTCGGAGCCATGGGTTAACCCCTTCATTTTTACATGTTATATTGTCACTCAGATTGTTTTAACTCCACTGGGAGGGAGAAATCCTGCCCTCTGTCTGTATGTTTTATACTCTAGAAATGCTTCTTCATCCACCTTTTTTACCTGCTTGCGACTCACTCCAATCCCTCTCATCTCAATATCAAAAAGCTAACATGTTGTCATCACTGTGAGCTGTGCACCTCCTAATCATACAGTCATAGAGTCTTAGAGATGTACAGCACGGAAACAGACCCTTCGGCCCGACTCGGCTATGCCAACCAGATATCCTAACTTAATAAAGTCATAGAGATGTACAGCATGGAAACGGGCCTTCGGTTCAACTCATCCATGCCGACCAGATATCCTAAATTAATCCAGTCCCACCTGCCAGCACCCGGCCCATATCCCTCCAAACCCTTCCTGTTCATATACCCATCCAGATGCCTTTTAAGTGTTGTCATTGTACCAGCCTCCACCATTTCCCCTGGCAGCTCATTCCATACACGCTCCAACCTCTGTGTGAAAAAGTTTCCCCTTAGGTCCCTTTTACATCTTTCCCCTCTCACCCTAAACCTATGCGGCCTAGTTTTGGATTCCCCTACTCTGGGGAAAAGACCTTGACTATCCACCATATCCATGTCCCTCATGATTTTGTAAATCTCTATAAAGTCACCCCTCAGCCTCCGACACTCCAGGGAAAATAGCCACAGTCTATTCAGCTTCTCGCTATAGCTTAAACCTTCCAACCCTGGCAACATTCTTGTAAATCTTTTCTAAACCCTTTAAATTTTAACAACATTTTCCTATAGTAGGGAGACTAGCATTGAACGTGGTATTACATACGTGGCCGAACCAATGCCTTGTACATCAGCAACATGACTTCCCAACTCCTATACTCCACACACTGACCAATAAAGGTGTGTACTAAAAGCCATCTTCGGGGGATCCAAGATGGCGGCGAGCTAGGAGGATCACATTGCAGAGCTCCGCACCGCAGCACAAGCTGGACAAGCTTCTAACCCACCCAACCCGGACCATCGCAATACCCTGGAACTCTGTCTATCTGTTTGTGTTGTACCCCTGTTTATAAGAGGGGCCCGAGAACCCGAAAAGAGCTCCTGGGGGGGGGGGGCTGGGCCAAAAAAACTGTTGAGAATCACTGGTATAGGACATTTGTTCGACTACTATTGGAGTATTGCGTGCAACTCTCGCCTCCCTAATGTGGGAATGATGTTGTGAAAAGGTTCAGAAAAGATTTATAAGGATGTTGCTGGGGTTGGAGGGTTTGAGCTAGGGAGAGGTTGAATAGGCTGGGGCTGCTCTCCCTGGAGTGTCAGAGGTTGAGGGGTGACCTTTGGGCAGCACAGTGGCTCAGTGGTTAGCACTGCTGCCTCACAACGCTAGGGACACAGGTTTGGTTCCAGCCTCGGGCGACTGTCTGTGTGGAGTTTGCACATTCTCCCCGTGTCTGCGTGGGTTTCCTCCGGGTGCTCCGGTTTCCCCACACAGTCCAAAGACATGCGAGTTAGGGTGGATT
>NC_057754.1:7153115-7166875 GCF_004010195.1 Chiloscyllium plagiosum
GTGTTATGGATGGAGGGAAAGTCTGGGAAAGCAGTTCATTGGCTCCTGTTCACAAAGGTTGCTGGGATGATTCTTGGGCTGGTAAAAATGCCCTCACAGTTTTTCTTCTCTGGTTTGCAAAAGCACAGGGTGGCTGGGTTCACTGACTTCTGGATGTAAGTTTGCTCACTGAGCTGGAAGGTTTGTTTTCAGATGTTTCGTCACCATACTAGGTAACAACATCAGTGAAGCCTCTGGTCTATCAACAAACACATTGATTTAGATCCCAGCTACCTCCCTCTGAGAAAACGAGCAAGAAATGACATCACCAGGACAGGAAATGACATCACCAACCCAAGGAAATCTAAACACATTAATAGCAAGGAGGACATAACAATGGCGCTTCACCAGAAGCTCACTGATGAGTTTCCCTAGTATGGTGACGAAATGTCTGAAAATGAACCTTCTAGCTCAGCGAGCAAACTTACATCCAGAATCTCAACCTGAGCTACAAATCTTCTCAAAGCTTGCTAGGTCTCTGACTTATCAATTAAAAGTCACAGCTTACAGCAACTGCTCTTCAGGTTCAAAGTGGCTGACTGCAGAGGACAGAGAGCGGGTTTCTCAGCTGGAAGGCTTCGCTGTATCCTGTTCACATGCCCAAGCTGTTTGGCCAACTGAGAACCAATCACGTAATCGTTGGCAGGCAGGAAACCTTTGTTATTGGTGACTGGTCCCAAGTCCGCAAACCAATCTACTCCTTGTTACGAACCAAAGCTCCAGCAAACAACTCTTTGGCTCCAGTTTATTTGCAAACTACAGCTCTGTAAACAATGCTTATAATGAGCGTCAGGTAACTTACTTTCAGCAATCATTGGTTTGAAAACATTTCAATCAAAAATAAAAAGACAACTTTTACAGGGGCCTGTCATTTGACTTGTTAACGCACCCAGTGGATAGTTGAGGGTCAAACACAGAATCTTATGCAGGTATCACTTGTCATCTCCCGTCACTCAGCCAATTTCTGAACCCTGGTCAAGAATTTGTCCTCGATTCTATGAGTTTTAAGCGAGCAGTGTCTAATGAGGAACTTTATCGAATGCCTCCTGGACATTTAGAGGGGAAATAGCTAGAAACTGGGTGTGATGAATCAGCCACAATCCATAGGATGGTGGAGCAGACTGAGGGGATGAACAGTCTACTCCAATTTCTTACAATCTTACACGAGCAACAACCCCTGTCTATTATTTTCCCCACCTTCCCCCACCCCACCCCACCCTCCCTCACACACACACACAAAAAAAGTCTCCTTTCCTGCAACATCTCTCAATTTTTCCAAAAATAAATCATCAATTTGCACAGGGTTTGGATAATGATTCAAGATTGAACACAGCTGAAGAACACTTTGCCAAAGGAATTGAGGGAAACTTGGCGAGATGGATCAGAAACTGGTTTAGTAACAGGACACAAAGGGTCGTGGTAGCTGGCTGATTGAGTGACTGGAGGCTGCTGTCCAGCGGTGTACCATAAGGACTCGCACTCGAACCCTTATTGAAGGTCTTACGAGGAAAGGCTGAGGGGCTTGAGGCTGTTTTCGTTAGAGAGAAGAAGGTTGAGAGGTGACTTAATAGAGACATATAAGATAATCAGAGGTTAGACAGGGTGGACAGGGAGAGACTTTTTCCAAGTATGTGACGGCGAGCACAAGGGGGGATAGCTTTAAATTGAGGGGTGGTAGATATAGGACAGATGACTGAGGTAGTTTCTTTACTCAGAGAGGGTATGGAATGCTTTGCCTGCAACGGTAGTAGATTCGCCAACTTTAAGTACATTTAAGTCGCCATTGGACAAGCATATGGACGTACATGGAATAGTGTAGGTTAGATGGGCTTCAGATTGGTATGACAGGTCTGCGCAACATTGAGGGCCGAAGAGCCTGTACTGCGCTGTAATGTTCTATGTTATATACAGAAATAATATAGATGAAAACATGGAGGGCACGTTAAGCAAGTTTGCAAGTGACGCCAAGTGGTTAATAGTGAAAAAGGTGGTTGTAGGTTACAGGAAGATATAGCTGGGTTGGTCAGGTAGACAAACCAGTGGCAGATGGTATTTAACCCTGATAAGTGCGAGGTGATGCACTTTGGAAGAATAAACAAGATGAGGGAACATTTTATTGAATGGCAGGACACTGAGGAACACAGGGATCTTGGGGTAATTATTCACAGATCCCTGAAGTCAGCAGAGCACGTGATTCAGAATAGTTAAGGCGTATGGGACACTGGCTCTCGTCAGTCGTGGATAGAGTATAAGAGCAGGGAGGTAATGTCGGAGTTATACAGAGGGTTGGTCAGGCCGCAGTCTGTACAGTTCTGGTCCCCTCACTACAGGACGGAGGTGATCGCACTGGAGGGGGTACAGAGGAGGTTCACCACGATGTTCCCTGGGATGGAGACATTGAGCAACAAGGAGAGACTATGGATAGGCTTGGATAGTTTTCTTTACAGCATAGAAGATTGAAGCGGGGGACATGATTGAGGTGGATAAGATTATGAGGGGGACGGACAGATGAACAGCTGTTCCTCTTGGTTGAGAGGCCAATGATTGGGGGACATACTTTTTAGAGTAAGGGGCAGGAGATTCAGGGGGGATTTGGGGAAGAAAACATTTTCACTCAGCGTCACTATCACAGAATTGTTACGGTGCAGGAGGAGGCTATTCAGCCCATCACACTCATACCAGTTACTAATTTACAAGCAGTGCCCACTGGACTAGTGCAATAAAAGCCAGGAGAAGGGTGAGGAGAAAGAGGGGGAGGGGATTATATTAAAATGAAATCGGGGGGGGGGAAGAAATAATGCACTCCACCCCTGCAGTGCCCACCTCTCTCGACTTTAGTCTCACCAGTCCATGCCGAACATAATCCCGAAATAAACCAGTCCCACCTGCCTGCCCCTGGTCCATAAACATTTCCTAATCATGTACTCACACAAATTTATTTTAAACATTGTAATTGTACCTGCTTCCTCAGGATTGCTCCTGCTTTTCAAGACACCTTGGCCTACATACTGGCTCTCTCAACAACATTCTTTGTCATTGCCCTCAGAACAGCGCACCTTTTGGATAAGATAGACACTGTGGACCTGCAGAAAACCATCTTACCAGGTACCGCATTGTATCTCCAGATGAGGACAGCTTACCGATTTCTGTTGAAAAGATATTTCAAATTTATCTATTGTGGGCTGATTTACATGTAAACAAGGAGCAGGAGGAGGCCACTGTAGGGATGACTCATACCGGCTTACAACAAAATGGCCGACAAACAATGAGGTAGCCTGCCTTACTATCAAAGCACAAGATGGCTGAAAGAAGATAAATGAGACTAACAGTCTGTCCCAGCTTT
Source organism: Chiloscyllium plagiosum (assembly GCF_004010195.1). Lineage (NCBI taxonomy): Eukaryota > Metazoa > Chordata > Chondrichthyes > Orectolobiformes > Hemiscylliidae > Chiloscyllium > Chiloscyllium plagiosum. The sequence continues at coordinate 7,156,498 of NC_057754.1, forward strand.
TAAGTAAAGGAAACTGTGGTACCTTTGAACAAAACTACTCCAAAACCAGTAAATATGGCCTTGGGCAGCAACCATCCTAGACAGTTATGATAAAAAAACATGCCTACAAGGCAAATAAGCGAATATTCTCAGCTCACCAATGAAAGAATGATTATGCCACCAAATGAATAAACACCAGGTGCAAGATGTCGCTTTTTAACTCCCTAAGCAGCTATCAGGATGACAGCTAAAGTTAGGTTTCTTTAAAGTTACTCAAAATATTTTTTAAAAATAAGTTCTAGTTAAAGATTTTTTTTAGAACCATAGGGGTAGGTTTCAACCTAAAACATAGGAGTGGAAGTAAGGCCATTCAGTCCGTCGAGTCCACTCCAACTGTATAAAATATGTACACAAAATCAACACTTAATCAAAGTATTAAAGAAAAAGCATTTAGACCTAGAGGTGAAGCTAACTAGCTTTAGGGAAATGACTTCAAAATAGATTGTTCACAGCCCATTGACCACAAAATGCTGAAATAGAAATAGTTGTATAACTTTAACACTTCATAACTAACTTTGTAACAGAAAGCAATATTACAAATCCCACGGCAACTAGTTACAGTTGAATGGAATCCAGTGAGTAATAGAATTGAAGCTATCCTTAAGAAATAAGCCAGCCTGAAGGAGGTCTGAGGGAGTACAGCCAGTGACTTTGGAATGTGATGCATAGAAAGATCCCAAGGACTTGCAATTAGAGGAAACAACATGAGATCACAGAAACCTGGGGCTGTCTATAGGAATGCCCATCATTGATTAGGTGTCTTATAAGATTGGGTATAGAAAATGAGGAGGAACATAGTGATCATGTTGTATGTGACTGTTAACAGGAAGTGTATAAAAATACTGCTGTTTATTGTGAACAGAGCATGTGTCACTAATCTATCTACTGATCTGAGCTAAACCTTGTTGAGGAGGGATTCAGGGAAGATCCTTTGGCCCCTGGTTTAACCAGTTTCCACATGAATAAACTTCCAATTGCTTGAGTTCTGCCTGCCTCCTGAGCTTTTGTCCCACGTCAGGGGAAAACGCTCCCATATCCACTTGGTCCTTCATGTCTGCTCCCCATTCGATACAGTCACAGTTAAACCGATCGCAATCCGCCTACCCCCTCATACTTGCACCCCCACCCCCTTTGCTCGTCAGGAATCTCCCTCCCTCTTAAAATAAAGTCAAAGACTCTGCCTTCCCCCACCACTTATTCTGAAGACAGTTTCCAAAGTCCTCAGAGAGAGGTATTTCTGCTCATCTTCATTTTGAATGGGTGAACCCTGATTTTTTACACAGTGATCGCTCCACTGCTCGGACCCAGTTCTACAACCTTTCTCAAGAGGAAAGGGTCTCTCCATATCCACCCTAGACAGGCAACGCGGGATCCCACCTTTCAATCAAGTCCCCTCAGCTTTCTGGATGCGAGGTGAGCTCGCCTGCTGAAGCTTAATAAAATCAACTGGGCGAAAGTGAGGATTGCAGATGCTGGAGGCCAGTTGAAGGGCTTTTGCCCGAAATAATCCTCCTGCTCCTCAGGATGCTGCCTGACCTGCTGCGCTTTTCCAGCACCACTCTAATCAATGCTTATTATAAACTACAATTCACATCAAAAACAATTTATGAAATCCTTCACTGGATTTAATAGAATATGCAGGTTGGAGGACTTTGTGCCATCATGATCACCTTGATAGGTATGATTTGAAACCTCTCCAGCAATGATGTAGAAACATTTGAGTTAAGCGTTGCCTCAATGTTAAATCCATCTTTTAACATACTTGAGCATTGTAGGAACTTGAAATGGTGCCAATATAGTATTATGTTACAAAACAACTTTCTACCCTGGGGTCGATGGCGTGCTACCTCTCTGAAGCGCTCCAGTGCTGTTACCTTCACAATAGTGAAATTCAGGGTCTTCATAGAATTCGTTTACTGGGATAACCAGAGTGTTGAGGAAGGGGCGCATTCGGACTACCAGGATGCAGGCTGCCCTCTGAAGATCCAGCCCATCACACATGTCCAATGGCCTCCAGGAGGGATCAGTCTCGGGGTCCATGCTGTTTGTGGTTTACATAAATGGTCCAGACTTGAACATAGGTGAGCAAGCCTGCAGATGATAAGGATATTTTTGGGGTGGCAAATAGTGAGGAGATGGCCTTAGATTATAGGAGGGGGCTCTTTGTGGCATCCTGGTAGTGTCTCTACCTCTAAACCAGGAGGCCTGGAAACAAGAGCTCCCTCTGTTTTAGAGATGGTAACTTCCATGAACCATTTGATAAGGAAAATGTCTGGAGGCAGGTGGGCTGGTCAGGCGGCCTGATAGAATTTAATTCGGGTACGTGTGAGGTCACGCACCACCTGGGTGAGACAAAGGAGGGAAAGTGAATACATCGCAAAATGGACCACTCTGGGAAGGCCCGAGGTCCCTCCGCTGGTATATAGAGGAACCTTGATTAACCAAACTTGGGATTATCCGGACAGGAGCGCAAGGCGCTTGACTAGCGTGTGTTACCCAGCATTCGGTTATCCGAGCAAAATACTCCCCGCCTGTGTCATTCGGATAAGCGATGCTCCTCTCAACGCCATGTCCCTTAAAGTATCAGGACAGGTAGGTAAACAAGGCATTTGAGATACCTGCCTTTATTAGCAGAGGCATAGAGTTTAAGAGCAGGGAGTGTACAAAACATTGGTGTGCGGCTCTGGATTCCACACTCCAGGAATGGTTTAGCAATGGAGAAGGTGCATGGGTTTACCAGAATGCTGCCTTTGCTGGAGAGTTGCAAGAGTTTGTACAGACAGGTTGTTTTCATAGGAGCAGATGAGGCCAGGGTGTGGGGGGAATGACTGAGATGTATAAAATTATGAGGAACATAGGTAGGTAAGATGGGAAGAAGCGTTTTCCTTTTGTGGAGGAATCCATGCCCAGGGGCATTGATTTAAAGGTAAGGGCAGGAGGTTTAGAGCAAATGGGAGGAAAATAATTTTCATTCAGAAGGTGGTGGGGATCTGGAACTCACTGCCTGGAAGCAGAAACCCTCCAAACATTGAATAAGTATTGGAGATGTCCTCCTTGTGATACAGGCTACGGGCTAAGTGCTGGAAAATGAGATTAAGAACAGTGAGGTGATTGCTTTTTGACTGGCACAGATTCAGCAGGCTGAAGGGTCTTTTTATTTGGTGCTGCATGACACCAAAATGGTGATAAAAAAGAGCGGAACCGACAAACTCAGAGAAGGTCATTTGGCTTCAAGTGACAGCAGAGTCTGGAATAAAGTGATGGAAGGTATCGACAATGCTATCACTTTTACAGCCCCTCCCCACGCCACCATGAGGGCACACTTGAGGTGCTGTGCGTGGTGCTGAACATTGGTACACATCCCACTTCTAACCTTATGATTGGGAATAGTTGATGAAGACGGTTGGGCCTTGCACACTTGCCTGAGGAACTCCTGCAGAGATGTCCTGCAGCTGAGATATTGGCTTCCAGTCACTTCTAACCGCACATTATTCAAGTCAACTAAACCAACCTGTGTCCAAATGCAGCGAAACCTGAATTGCATTCAGGGTTGGATTGATCAGCAGCAAGTAACATTCGCACCAGACAAGTTTCAGGCAATGACCAGCTCCAACGAGAGAGTCTACCATCTCACCTAGACACTCAGTGGTGTTAATATCACTGATACCCCTGTTGACGATATCCTGGTGAACTGAACCAACTGTATCCACACTGTGGCTTTTGGCCTCTTGGGGCACAGTGGTAGTGTCCCTAGCTCTGAGCCAAGAGGATCTGTTCCAGTGGAAAATATTTACGCATTGACAAGAGCAGATCAGTGTTTGGGAGCTCTGTGCTGAGTGACTCACCTTGTGACTCCCGAAAGCCTGTCCACCATCTACAAGTTAGCAGTGCGATGGAATAATCCCATCTTGCCCTGGACGGGTGTAGCCCCAACAACCCTCCAGCAGCTCAACACCCAGCTTGACTGGCTCCACGTCCACAAACATTCTCCTGCGCCCCCCTCCCCCCAACCAAATTCCATCAACGCTAGTACCAGCAGTGTGTACCATCTACAAGATACACAGCAATAGCTCACCAAAGCCCCTTAGGCAGCACTTTTCCACGCCTGTGACCTCTACCGTGTAGAAGGACAGGGACTTCAAACACCACCACCTGCAAGTTCCCCTCTAAGCCTGACTCGGAAACAGGGTATATCAATTTCTCTGGACACCGTAATGACATTGTAAGTCTACCTACAGCACATGGACTGCAAGCTTCCCAAGAACAGTTAGGGATGGTGAATCAATGCTGGCTTAGCCAGTGATGCCGTGAAAAATAAACAAAGGAAGTACAACACGCTTTCTGCGTTGCTTTGGCTTTAATGGAGCGCTTTCCTGAAGTGGAATCGAACCTGGGTCCCTGGTACAATGAGGCAGAGGTACTAACCAGATTCGCTACCACAGTCACATCTCCTTCCTCAGCACCTGCCTATGGAACCGACTGATCCCACAAGGACTGAGGAGGATGATGATCAGCCATGATCATAATGAATGGTGGTGCAGGCTCGAAGGGCAGAATGGCCTACTCCTGCACCTATTGTCTATTATCTATTGACTCCCGACTACATTCAGACCAACACAATTTGGACCTGAACAGGACAAACAGTTTGTACTGCAACCATACTGCGTCCCTCAAATCCCAATTCTGCTGAGGTGCTTCGATTCCACAGGATCAAAATATCGCCTGACATCAAGGGCACTCTGTGCTTTGATGCACGTCAAGATTAGAATGGTGCTGGGAAAGCACAGCTGGTCAGGCAGCATCCGAGGAACAGGAGAATCAGGAAAGGGCTTTTGCCCGAAACATCGATTTTCCTGCTCCTCGGATGCTGCCTGACCTGATGTGCTTTGCCAGCACCACTCTATTTTGACTCTAATCTCCAACGTCTGCAGTACCCACTTCCGCCTCTTTGATGCATGTGGGGACCAGAGGTCTGAGAGCAGCGTGGCCCTAGCAGAACCCACAATGCACACTGGCGAGCCAGGTATCAATAGATCAGTGGCTCTCAATAGCAATGTCAACATCACAGAGCTGTCCATCGAGGGTAACACCCATGAGGCAGTGAACGGGTAAGAATGGGTTAGCCCTGCTTGTTATGGACAGCATGACTCTGGGCAATTTCACACACAAATATCCATATCGCAGCCACACTGGAACAGTCTGGCTAGGCTACGGCCAAATTCGAGGTGTACTATAGCCAGCGATACCGTCGGGGCACTTTGCTGTATCTCAGGCCTTCAGTCTTTTCTGGATATCACTGAGTGAATCACAGTGGCATTAAAAATTGTACGGAAGCAGGGACGAGGCAGGATTGGATTATCCCCTCAGCACTTCCGCCTGAGGACGGTGAAAGGTGCTTTCTGCCTTGCCATTTGCACTGAGGTGTGCGACTAACTAGGATGGGATATTGACGGGCTTCCTTGACCTGTCAGTTGTGAGGATCAGAGGGGCCTCTGAAGAGCGGCCACAGTTGCATTGTGGGAAACAGGGGCTGCCAATGTACGCACAGCAAGCTCCCACAAGCAGCAGAGGGTGAAAGTGGGCTGGAACACCAGGAAAAACTCCATTGCTCCTCTTTAAATTCTAACACAGATTTTACATCCACTTATAGGAGTGGCAGACGAGGCAGGGTTGGATTATCCCCTTTAATCCCCATTACACCATTTAATGACTCGATGAACAATGATATCACGGATTGTGCAGCACTCCCTCAGTGGTGCACTGAAGGGCTCAGCTTGGATTACAAGCACTCTAAGGGTTGGTAAAGGGTTTCGATTTTCTGATTCACAAGGAGAGACCCCCCCCCACTGAGCCAGAGCAGGCCATATACTGAGGAATCTTGATTATCTGAAGGACACAGGTAGGGAGCATTTTGTTCGGTTAATTGAATTCCGAACAATCGAATGCCAAATAACATTATTGAGCCAAGCATCGAGACCCTGCGATCTTGCCGGATAATCTGATACTCGGATAATCGAATGCCGGATACTTGAGATTCCTCTGTACCGATAAAAACATGTCACATGTAGTAAGGAATATCTTGGAGGGGTCTTGTGAACAGGTTCACGTACTGACCAGTTTTCATCTTCGGATTCATTCACCCAGACAGTCCATACTAATTCCCTGTGCTCCCACAAACATCCACTCACTTCAGCTCACCCTGTATCAACATGGGAGTATGGGGCAGTGTCGAGAGAGCTTTGTTCTGCATCTAAACCAATGGCTCCCTTCTCCTGGGAGTGTGCTTGATGGAGGTGGCGGACAGGGAGCTTGGCGCCACAGCGGACCCCATGCTGTCCCTGTCGTGGGACTGTTTGACGAAGAGAGGGAGGGTTTGACCGAAGATCAGAACAGCATGCCGACTTTGACCTTGATACGAACACAAACTCCACGGGTGAAAGAGGTGATTCTAAAGATGTTGCATGACATGCTTTATTGGGGCAGGGTGGGGTAATCTTTGGGCTGAAATTAAGTCATATTATACATTTTTCAAAAAATAAATTTAGTGCTTATATTACAGTCGAGCTCCACCACGGAGGAGCACCCCGGAGCTGACAAAGTAGCCACTTGAAGATGCTGCTCTCTCAGAGCTGAGTGCTGTCTGCTCACCACCAGTCAAGCCCTCCACATCTGACAGGGCTTTCAAGTGGCAGGATGTGGGGGTGTCCTCTCGCCAGCCTCACCCTGTGCAGAGGTCACTCCCTGGGATAAGCAAGGTTGCACAGATGGCCTGGTACAGCACACAAATCATCGGTTTAATTGTTACTGGTACAGTTTGTCAGGTGCTTTTTGTTTGGGGTGGGGGCGGAGGTGGGAAAGAGATTGTGTAATGGCTGGATCACAGAGCATGGCAGCAGCAGCAGGAGGGAGAACATGCCCTTTACGCCTTTGGTCAGTATCAAGCAGCTCTCTCTGCCGCTAAGTGTAAACGGTCTTAAAAGGAATAGGAAAACTGGCGATGATGGTGGGAAGGAAGTGTGAAGTAAGACCAATAACAAATCTGTGCACTACATGGACGTAGTGCAGGGAGAGATTCTGACTTTAATACTGTGACAGAGGTAAGGGAGCATAACAGGAAAGCAGGCACAGAGCTGGAGGGAGTGGTGGTGTGACCCAGATCACAGTAACTTCAGAGATTTACAAGAATGAAAACATGAATTAAAAACTAACCTACACATATCAAGCAGGTCGTTTATGTACAGTTCTATACAGTTCACACTAACCTGCTCCATTAACAAAGAGCAGAAAAGGTTTCATTTACAGCAGGAGGGCCCGGGGGGGGGGGGTCCAGTTCTTTTCAGGGTGTTGGGAAGGGGCTTTGTGGGAGGTGGGGGGAAAATACACCACATGTACAAACTTGCCATCCCGCCTTGGATGGAAAACGGAGCTCCAACATGCACAATGAGGGGACTGCTTTCGAGACCTCGAGCGCTGTTGGACACGCAAGCTCAGCTGATCTCCCTCCCTCCTCTCCGCCTGGGCAAGGGTTGAGGGGGGGGGGGGGGAGGGAAGCGAGTCGTTTCACTCGAGGGAGTGGGGGTGAATCTGCTGAGAAACTGGAGTCTCTCTCTTTTCAGGGAGATCGCTTCGGTTTGCCAGCGGGACATTGCGAGCAACCTGCATGGGAATCTGTTGCGCCCATGGAACTGGCACAGGCTCATCCCCTGGACCCGCGGGGCCTGGAGATACACGGGCAAAAGGATTAACCCCCGGGGCCATTTGGGTGGGTTGCAGCTGTCAAGGCAAACCTGACGAGCATTACACTGGCGCAAGCACAGCAGCCTGGCTCAATAACAACTTGCTACATCTTAAAGGAGAGGAATAATCACATTTGCTTTAAAATCAGAATTGACCGGAACGGAAGGGAACGTCCTCGCCAAAGTAAACGGAAGCATTCCCAAAGTCAGCAGCACTGATGCCGAGGTGTGTATTAGTTGGTGTTTCAGTGCTGAACGGGTGGTCAGCGCCTCGAGGCCCAGTCTTGAGGCACTGACTCCTCCTGGTGTCCCCCTATTCCCTGACACCCAGGGCAGCTTGAGAGATGGGGGTGAAACCTGTTTGTTATTCCCTTGCCCCTGCGGGTAGGCAGCTGCAGCTCACCCAGTGCACTGGGGCCTTGGAGACCGACCTGGCGGGAGTGGGTACCCTTCAGGAGGGGCAATGTGACGGGATGGCCCCTTTGCTCAGCTTCACACCCAAAGGGATCCTATTCCATCAGCACTGCTCCCAGCCAAAGCACAATGACGGGTGGACATTTGGGATTAAGCAGCTATCGAGGGGAAAGGGTTTTTCGGCCGACGCATTCCCCTTCCATCTCCAACCTTGGAAGACAGCAAGGTGAAGTCAGGAGAAGCAAACACTCAACACCGAACGAGTGAACCGTGACTGACACATTTAGGAGGGAATTACTCCCAAATTTCCCTCAATGTGCCTTCAGAACAGATCCTGGTTGATTGTGGCTATCTAATCCACAGTCCCCTTCCACTGCTCTCTAGTTTATATAAACGTGAACGAAGGTAGACATTTTACAGAATCATCCCGTCGTCTGTAAGGGACTCATTTTCTTGTGTTTTCAATGTCTCCTCTTCTCAACAGCGGGGAGATTGGAGAGTGCTCGGAATGGACAGGAAGTCAATCAAGGGGGTCGTGCCCCCTTGGTCACTACCCACTGATCCCGCTACCCCCCACACCCTGAACCCTCACTGGGACACCTCACCATCCAAGATTCTCAAAGCCCTCCAGGCCTGGGGAGCACCGGGCTGAGCTTCCCCCTTTTGGGTGAGGAAATGAGCCAGGATGCCCTGTGACCGATGCCTGGCACTGCCCAGCACCTGATATGGATTTTTGGTGGGTGGGGAATGCACCCAGCCAGAGGAGAATTAAAGGGACAGCTCAAACCTTGCACAGGGGAGGGCAGGAACGCAGGCAGAGGGTGAGCAGGGGGCACATGTCCCGGCAGATTCGAAACCCGGCCGTCCCACAACCCGACCGCGGGTTATGACACTGTCCATACACGGGATCCAGGGGGACAGGTGGGGTGAAGTGGATTAGGGGTTACAATTAAAACCAGTCCTTTAGGAGGAGGGCGGGGAGAACAACACAGATCAGGCTGCACTCAACTTGACAGCTCAGCATCATTCACCAGCTAAAACTGGAGGAACACCTTCTGAAGCTGATCTGGAAAAGGACCCAGCAGCTGGTGAGGGCAAAGCCAGAGAAGTGGGGGGGGGGCGCAGCACAAGGAGATGTGGTCAGGCTGGGGCACACACATGTTAAAAACCCAAACCAGGCGCCCTCAGACTGCCGCTGGGTGTGCCCATTCTGGGCTGAATGCAAGCTCCCACCGGTCGCTCCCCCCCGGCCAGCTCTCAGGGTCAGCCAACAGAGTGGACAGAACAGGAAGGAAGAGAGCAAAGGAAACACTGGAGGGTTGAGATGGAGGGTAACGGGCAGGTCAGTGCCCCTCAAACAATGGGCGAGAGGGTGGATAGCCCTACCGGCTCCGGCGATTTCTGGAACTTTCTCTGTGTCCGGCCCAGACTCGGCAACCCGCAGACGGCAGCAACGGGTACGTTCAGACACTGCCGCCTGGTGTTTCCACAGCCTTCAAGTCCCATGGCCTCTCTCTCTCAGGTCGTGGTGAGGGGGTAGTAGGATGGGGTGAGGAATCTGGAGGAGGGTTGCCGATTCAGGTTGGGCGAGTAGGGATGGGGCAGGAGCTGGTCCTAGGCCAGGAACACCACAAAGACGATGAAGAAGACAGCGAGGATGAGGAAGATCTTGACCATCAGCCAGCGGTTGGAGGCGACGGACTGGAAGTATTTGAGGATCTCGGTGTGCGCCGCCGCCACGTTCAGCTCAGTGTCCTCCACGTTGGCATCGATCCTGCAGGGCGGGCACAAAGACGTGAAGAAGACAGCGAGGATGAGGAAGATCTTGACCATCAGCCAGCGGTTGGAGGCGACGGACTGGAAGTATTTGAGGATCTCGGTGTGCGCCGCCGCCACGTTCAGCTCAGTGTCCTCCACGTTGGCATCGATCCTGCAGGGCGGGGGGATGGGGGTGGGGGTGGAGGAGAGACCGCGGTCAGAGTCTGGTGTCCACACGGCCTGTCACAGCAAAATGCACATACCACCTAACCTCCTCCCCCCCACCCCCCCAACCCCAATCCACTTCTCCACACCAATGCACAAATCCCCCACCCACCCCATACCCACAACTCGTCAAACCCTCACCCGCACACACCCAACTCTGCCCCCAAAAACCCCAACTATACACCCACCCACCTCTCACACCCAAC
>NC_057754.1:7173563-7208757 GCF_004010195.1 Chiloscyllium plagiosum
GGGGCGGGGGGGGGGAAGAAAGAGGGGGGGGGGGGGGGGGGCTGGGGAGAAGGGAGCTGAGTGCAATAGGTGATTGGAGGTGGGGGCAAAGGTGATAGGTCGGAGAGGAGGGTGGAGCTGATAGATGGGAAGGAAGACTGACAGGTGGGACAGGTCATGAGGGCGGTGCTGAGCTGGAAGGTTGGAATTGAGGTAAGGTAGGGGAAGGGGAAATGAGGAAACTGGTGAAGTCTACATCAATGCCCTGGGGTTGAAGTGTTCTGAGGCGGAAGATGAGGCGTTCTTCCTCCAGGCGTCGGATGGTGAGGGAGCGGCGGTGAAGGAGGCCCAGGACCTCCATGTACTCGGCAGAGTAGGAGGGGGGAGTTGAAATGTTGGGCCACGGGGCGGTGGGGTCGATTGGTGCGGGTGTCCCAGAGATGTTCCCTAAAGCGCTCTGCAAGAAGGTTTCTCACTGGAACGTAGGAGGTCGAGAGATGACCTGATAGATATTTATAAAATAATGAGGGGTACAGATAGAGTTAATGGTAGTTGTCTTCTCCCTGGGATGGGGGATTTCAAGATCAGAGGGCAAGGAGAGAGATTTTAAAAAAAACACGATGCAATTTTTTTTTCCATAGAGGGTCGTTCGCGTGTGGAATGACCTTCCTGAGGAAGTGATGGACGCGGGTACGGTTACAATATTTGAGAGACATTTGGATAAGGACATGAATAGGAAAGGATTTGGAGGGATATGGGCCAGGAGGAGGCAGGGGGTCTAGTTTAGTTTGGGATTATGGTTGGCACAGGCTGGCTGGACTGAAGGGACTGTTTTCGTGCTGTATGAGTCTATGGCTAATTAGGGATGGGTAATAAATGCAGGACGTAACCAGTGACACCCGCATCCCGTGACTGACCTTCAGAAGACAGGATGTTAGTTTGCTCGCTGAGCTGGAAGGTTCGTTTTCAGATGTTTCGTCACCATACTAGGTAACATCTTCAGTGAGGCCCACTGAAGATGTTACCTAGTATGGTGACGAAATGTCTGAAAACGAACCTTCCAGCTCAGCGAGTAAACTGACATCCAGGACCTCAACCTGAGCTACAGATCTTCTCAAAACTCGTTTCAGAAGACAATTATCCAGCACAAACTGTGATGTGGACACTGACTGCAAGGTACCCGCACTGGTATGACGAGACGAGGGGGGGGGGGGGGGGGGAGAGAACAGAGAAGGGGCAAGTGGGCAGGGGGAGCCGAGAGGAGGGGTAAGGGGCCGAGAGACTGGCAGTGGGTCGGGACGGGGGGATTCGGACTGAGCTATGTTGCCTCCCTTACCTGGTCGTCGATGAGCTGAAGCTGCTGGCTGGTCTTGGTGTCCATGTCAATGGCAATGTCCCCTGATCTGCGTGCATCGTCTTGCAGCAACACTGACCCACCTGCGGAGGGAGACATGCAGGAGTTGAGACGCTAGCATTAAGGCAGTGGGGTTGTGAAGGCTAGGGGTTGGGTGGAGACCTGGCCACATGACAGGAGGGAGGGCACGCAAGGGGAGTTTCACCAGAACGACACTGGGCCTGAAACAGTTAAATTACGAGGACAGGTTGCACAGATTGGTCTGTTCTTTGCGGGCTGGGGAGATTATGGAGGTGATTGGATTAAAATGTTTAAGATGATTAAAGAGTTCAACAGGGTCGATGGAGACAAAACTTAATTCCGCAGGGGTCGGTGGGGGTGAGCAGAAAGCAAAACCAGGTGAAAATCAGAATAATGGGAACCTGTTCAGGACGTTGGGCGGGGGAAATACTGGCAGGATTTTAGGAACATAATGAAACAAGCAGCTGGAATCATGGTTACCCTCCATCTTGACCCCACTTGATCGAGCTCAGACCTGTCACACTCAGATTACTTTCACTGGCTTTACCTGGGAGCACGTGCCCAGTTCCATGACCGTGCACACAGACAGAATATTCCTAATTTAGCGGAGTAGGAGAAGGCCATTCCGATTCTCAGGCTGGTCCTGGCATTCAGGGAGATTATAGCTAATGACAGTCTATTATTAGCAGATTACATCTAACAACTAAATATCATCCTCTGCTTCTTGGAAAGTCCCTATGTATGCAGATGTGCTTCCGGACATCACCATTTCCTGACAGATCTGTCACTAATTTTCTTGAAGATTCTGAACAAAACCCTATATTTCTTAAATAACAAATCGTTCAACTAAAATTAATCTTTCACTTGTTAAAACCTTGAAAATGTTGATTTTGCATCCAAGGCAGTGAGAGACAGAGTGCAAAACCACACCGTCCTGTATCAGGGTCAGTCAGGGACACAGGGTAACACACACCATTCTGTATCAGGGTCAGTCAGGGACACAGTCTAACACACACCGTCCTGCATCAGGGACAGTCAGGGACACAGGGTATAACACACCGTCCTGTATCAGGGTCAGTGAGGGACACAGTGTAACACACACCGTCCTGTATCAGGGTCAGTGAGAGACACAGTGTAACACACACCGTCCTGTATCAGGGTTAGTCAGGGACACAGTGTAACACACACCGTCCTGCATCAGGGACAGTCAGGGACACAGGGTAACACACACCGTCCTGTATCAGGGTCAGTCAGGGACACAGGGTAACACACACCGTCCTGTATCAGGGTCAGTCAGGGACACAGTAACACACACCGTCCTGTATCAGGGACAGTCAGAGACACAGTGTAACACACACCGTCCTGTATCAGGGTCAGTCAGGGACACAGTGTAACACACACCGTCCTGTATCAGGATCAGTCAGAGAGACAGTGTAACACACACCGTCCTGTATCAGGGACACAGTGTAACACACACCGTCCTGCATCAGGGACAGTCAGGGACAGAGTGTAACACACACCGTCCTGTATCAGGGTCAGTCAGAGAGACAGTGTAACACACACCGTCTGCATCAGGGACAGTCAGGGACAGAGTGTAACACACACCGTCCTGTATCAGGGTCAGTCAGGGACACAGGGTAACACACACCGTCCTGTATCAGGGTCAGTCAGGGACACACCGTCCTGTATCAGGGTCAGTGAGGGGCACAGTGTAACACACACCGTCCTGTATCAGGGTCAGTGAGAGACACAGGGTAACACACACCGTCCTGTATCAGGGTCAGTCAGGGACACAGGGTAACAGCGCACCGTCCTGCATCAGGATCAGTCAGAGACACAGTGTAACACACACCGTCCTGTATCAGGGTCAGTCAGAGACACAGTGTAACACACACCGTCCTGTATCAGGGTCAGTCAGGGACAGTGTAACACACACCGCCTTGTATCAGGGTCAGTCAGGGACACAGTGTAACATACACCGTCCTGCATCAGGGACAGTCAGGGACACAGGGTAACACCGCACCGTCCTGTATCAGGGTCAGTCAGGGACAGTGTAACACACACCGTCCTGTATCAGGGTCAGTCAGGGACACAGGGTAACACACACCGTCCTGTATCAGGGTTAGTCAGGGACACAGGGTAACACACACCGTCCTGTATCAGGGTCAGTGAGAGACACAGGGTAACACACACCGTCCTGTATCAGGGTCAGTCAGGGACACAGGGTAACAGCGCACCGTCCTGTATCAGGGTCGTCAGGGACACAGGGTAACACACACCGTCCTGTATCAGGGTCAGTCAGGGACAGTGTAACACACACCGTCCTGTATCAGGGTCAGTCAGGGACACAGGGTAACACACACCGTCCTGTATCAGGGTCAGTGAGGGACAGTGTAACACACACCGTCCTGTATCAGGGTCAGTCAGGGACACAGGGTAACACACACCGTCCTGTATCAGGGTCAGTGAGAGACAGAGTGTAACACACACCGTCCTGTATCAGTGACACAGGGTAACACCGCACCATCCTGTATCAGGGTCAGTCAGGGACACAGGGTGACACACACCGTCCTGTATCAGGGTCAGTCAGGGACACAGTGTAACACACACTGTCCTGTATCAGGGTCAGTCAGAGAGACAGTGTAACACACACCGTCCTGTATCAGGGTCAGTCAGGGACACAGTGTAACACACACTGTCCTGTATCAGGGTCAGTTAGAGTGACAGTGTAACACCGCACCGTCCTGTATCAGGGTCAGTGAGGGACACACCGTCCTGTAACTGTGTCAGTAATTGCTGTAACAATTAGCGGATTCCTGTCATTGGGACAATGCTTACCATAACCATTCGCAGCTGATGGCGGGAGGCTTGAAACTGTGGCATGTGAGAACTGCTCTCTTCTGTTTTTCTGCATTTTGAGATTCTGCCAGTTAGGGAGAGGATGTATGAATGACAAGACATTAAAAACAGCCCAAGTTCACTCAGGTACAGTTCAATCTGAAGCGTGTGCAGCTGCTGCCTCCTAGGGACACCAGTGGTGTCTCCACCTCTCTCTTGGGAAGCTCACAATAAGACACCAAATAAAAAACAATAGCGTGCCTAAAAAAAGGGGGTCAGACCTAACTGGGAAAATCCTGGGATGCAAGCTCGGAGGTCTCGGAGTCCCTCAGATTGAGATTAAAATGAAGCCGGCAGTGGACTCTATCCTTTAATATTTCACGTCAGGCACGCAGCAGCTTTACATTATCACAAGGAAGAAACTTCGAGGGAGGCCGGGAGACTGGCTTGGCCTCAGGGAGGAGACTCTTCATAGCAGTCCTCCGAGACTTGTTGGTGCTACCCTGGTGACTAAGTGCCACCGAAACTGGCAATATCCCAGGATCCTCTTTACGTCGACTATGTCTGTACTCACTAATAGGACAGTGAAATCCTGCAGTTGCTGGAAATCTTCATCAAACACAGAGAATGCTGGAGAAACTCAGCAGGTCTGGCTGCATCTGCAGAGAGAGAAACACCAGTTTGAATCTGGGCAGGACTTTCCTTCAGAGCTGACCCAGTTGCTGCTAGGTCTGCTGAGCTCCTCTGACATTGTCTGTGTTTGCTTCTTGCTAATACACCACCTCCGTTGCCCTAGGATGGGTCTTTCAGCTGTAGAGTCAGAGTCATACAGCCAGAAACAGACAGTCAACAGAAACAGAGCGGAAACTGACTGACAGGTCCAACCAGTCCACACCATGCTCCAAACTAGACTTGCCCCAGCTGTCTGCACTTGGCCCATGTCTTATCCCTATGCATGAACTTATCCTAACGTCTTTTAAACAATCTAACTGTACCTGCATCCACCACATTCAGTGGCAGTTCATTCCACACATGGACCACTCTCAGGCCCTTTTTAAATCTTTCTTCTCTCACCTTACAAATACACCTAGTTTTGAACTCCCCTACCCGAGGGAAAAGACCCTTATCCACACCCCTCATGATTTTATAGACCTCAACCTTCTATGCTCCAGTGATGAAAGTCCCAGTCTATTTTTATATCTCAAACTCTGCATTCCTGACACCACCTGGTAAATCCTTTCTGAGCCCCTTTCCACTTTAATAATATCCTTCCGATAATGGGGTGACCACAACGGCACAAACTTTTCCAGAACAGGTTTCATCAACATCCTAGGCAAAAAGTGAGGACTGCAGATGCTGGAAATCAGGGCCTAGGTTAGAGCAGTGCTGGAAAAGCACAGCAGGTCAGGCAGCGTTCGAGGAGCAGGAAAAATCGACGTTTCGGGAACCCGATGAAGGGCTTTTTGCCCGAAAAGTCGATTTTCCTTCAACATCCTGTACAACGCGAACATAACGTCCCAATTCCGTATACTCAGTGCTCTGACCAATGAGGCTCTGATACATGCTGACTTTGATTCACAGAAATGGACATCCTGGGTTACTGCCAGGACCTAACGGCTGGGTTGGGCTGTCATAAGAGGTGTGACACAGGATGCAGTGCAAAGTGTCCTTAATCCTCTCTGGTATTTACTTCAACAGCCCCGGTTTCCTGCTCTGATGATCCAACCTTTCGCTTCCCTATCAGTGGGATCTGCTAATGGGATGAGCTGGTGGCTGGCAGGACTTAGCACAGGAAGGAAGGGCCTCAGTAATTCACAGATAGGGGTGAGAGATAATGCATTAAGATCCATTTTGGAGCGCACCGATGTCCCTCTGCTTCGGTTAGTGCAATTACCTGTTGATCACACTGGGTCAGAGTTGGGCGAAGTGATTCTGAATCACAACCAGGATCAATGTGACTCTCAGACCATTAACACCAAATAGTCTAGTTGACAAATTTTCCACCATGGCCCTGGGAAAGCACTGACTCTCAAGAGGCTGTGCTGCTAGTGCCACCTGTCCTCTGGAGTCTCAACCAACTGATCATCCTTTAAAAATAAGGAGTCACCCTTTAAGACAGAGGTGACGAGACATGTCTTCTCACAGACAGTCAGGAGTCTTTGAAACCCCCTTCCCCAAAAAGATGATGGGGGCAGAATCTTTGAATATTTTTTTTTAAGATGGAGAGAGATAGATTTTTGTGTTACAGGAAGTTACAGCAACAGGATGTAGGCCATTCAGCCCCTCAAGCCTGTTCCACCATTTGATAATATCAGGGTTGATTCATATACCTGCCTTTGGCCCATATCCTTCCATGCCTTTACTTAACAAAAATGTATCTACCTTGGATTTAAAATTAACAACTGACCCAGCATCCAGTGCTGTTTGTCAAAGAAAGTTCCCTTTGGGTGTCCTGGTGATCCCTGACATTTCTCCTGAACAGTCTGGCCCTAATTCTCAGGCTCTGCTCTTAGTTCTAGAATTGCCAACCAATGGAAATTATTTATTTTCAAATGCTATCTTTTCCCGTTAATACCTTGATCACCCTTTAACCTTCTAAATTCTGGAGAAAACAGGCCAGCCTGATTTATATAAACTCTTGCCATCACTTAAACCCTGGAGTCCAGATTTCTTTTGATAAGCAAAGGGCAAAGTAGGAGATGGCGTCGTGGAGCAGGTCCAACTTGGATCTAGTAGAACAGTGGGAAAGGGGGTCGAAAATGCCACCTCCTGTTACAACTTTGCCGCAATTCAGTCTCTGACTCCCTCCAGCCACGTGCGAAAGCAGCCACGCCAAGTGTGGGCTTTGCAACAGGGACACAGCCTGCGACAGCACGACCCCCCCCCCGCTCAGTTCGCAACTCTTACTGTGAGGTCAAGCTTTTCAACGTTCGAGCTGGTGTTACCTCTGTCCTCACTTCGAGAACCGACTTAAAATCATTCGACATGGAGGCCAGCCGGGACTGTGAAGGGAAAAGACAACATGTCACCAAAATAAAAAGAGGGGGGAGGAAAGAGAGACTCGGTATCAGAAACAAAGGCTCACTCGAGGGGCAAGCGAGTTCACAGATGACTTGCTGTGACTCAGGTGACGCACTGTCTTCCCAGTCCAGCAAGGTCATCGGCAATTAACGGTGATCCCTGTGTGTACTGCAGCCCCGTTGCACTGACTATCTTGGTCTGAAATATGGGACCAAACATAATCTGACAACTACCGCTTCAGGACATATTCGGTGACTGAAAGTTTGGCTAAGGAGGTTGACTTTGCACATTGGTAGGGGGGAGGCAGGGAGAGGCGAGGCAGGAGGAGCAGGAAGGCGGTGGGGGGGGGGGGAAAGAGAGGCGTAGGGACAATTTCTGAAGTTAGGTCCCCAGGCAGCGGGAGGCAGCCTTCCCAGCAATGCCCACGTCACGTCCCACAGCAGGTGGACAGGCTCGTGAATGAGCTGCACGGACACACCAAGAAAACCGTTTTGTTCCCCGGATCCTGGCTCCGGGATAAGGAGCCAGCATGACAGTGGCATTACCTGCAGGGAGACCACAATGGTGTTGGAATGCGTCTGTAAGTGTCGGCCATTTTGGCTCTCCTTGGTTCTCACAAAGTCTTGTAGTTGTGCGATCTGCTTGTTCAGGCTGTTTATATCCTAACAGGTCAGAAATAAATGATGTGAACAAAAACCGTTGACTAAAACACAGAATTGTACAGCATAGCATAAGGCCGCATCTGGAGTCACAGAACTCGGCCCATTGTGAGAAAGCTATCCAATTTGCCACACTCCTGCCTCCTCATTATCCCGGACCTGCAAATGCTGCCCTTTCAAACATTCTCATTCTCAACTTGAAAGCTCCTATTGAAGCTGTTCCTGCTCCCTTTCAGACAGCACGTTCCAGATCAGACAGTAAGATTCTCATCCCTCTCCTTCCCTTTCCTGATGAACTTTAACCTGTCTCTTCTGATCGCTGAGCACCTTTAAGCTTACATCGGTTTTTACTGATGCTGCCAACTTGCCCTCAGGTAGTAATCAGTCAGAGAGAAAAGGTGTCTCATCAGCAGTCTTGTGGATACTGTTCCCCCAAGTGTGTCATAGAATCCCCTCCAGTGTGGAAGCAGGCCACTCAGCCCATCAGGTTCACACTAACCCTCTGAAGAGCATCTCACCTAGACGCCCCCTATCCCCGTAATCCTGCATTCCCTCCAGCTAACCAACCTAGCCTGCACGTCCCTGGACAACATGAGCAATTGCCCCCATGGCCAATCCACCCTAACCTGCACACCTTTGGACTGTGGGAGGAAACCGGAGCACCAGGAAGAACGTGCGAAACGCCACCCAGACAGTCGCCCGAAGGTGGGATCGAATCTGGGTCCCTGGCGTTCTGAGGCAGCAGTGCTAACCACTGAGCCACCGTGAGACGGAGAATCAAAAACCAGCGATGGATTCATTCTTGTACAACCCCGTGTTAGAGAAAATTTGTACTTTTGGAACAGCGCTTAAAGCCTCGATGATGTAATCGCATTCCAGCCAATAAATACTTTAAAAATTTGTGCTTTACAAACAGCAGCCCCAAATTTATCAATTGTTATAGCAAATTCCTGTTAACGAAACGCCCATTATAGCAGAACAACCTGCATTTCTTTTAATTTCACCAAGTCTCGTGCCTTCCACTGTGAGGTTCTCTGTGATATTAACCCCTTTTTAAAGCTTATGCTGCACTTGCATAATCTTTGCTGAGAGCTCGGTCCCTTAAATATCCATCGCCACCTCAATGTCCTTAACCAGCCCACAGTCACAGCCAGGTATTACGCTCCTGGAGCTGTGCAAGGTTCAATAGAAATGCAGGTCTCGACTATCTTCAGGGGAGAATTGTGCAGTTTTAAAAAAAAAAGCAGCGGCAAACCTGTTTGATGATGTACGTCAACTCCTCAATTTCGACAGCTTTGTCATCGAACAAGGATTTCCGCTTTGCCACTGTCACAGAACCAGGAGTCAGTGTCAGTACAAGGGAAAGGCAACGAAAACACAACATCAAATCAAATCAAACCTAACCGAGGGCCTCAGGTGGTTTGTGCGTAGACTAACAGACTCTTGGGAGAGAGTTACACACTGGAACCTAATCGAGTGGCTCGGGGTGGTTTATATATAGAATAACAGACACCCAGGAGAGAGTTAAAGGCTGGAATCTAACTGAGGGGCTTGGGGTGTTTACATATAAAATACAACACCTGGGAATGAGTTACAGACTGGAATCTAACTAAGGGGTTCGGGGTGGTTTATATATAGAATAACAAGTACCCAGGAGAGAGTTACAGACTGGAATCTAACTGAGGGGGTTCAGGGTGGTTTGTAAATAGAATATAACACCTGGGAGTGAGTTACAGGCTGGAATCTAACTGAGAGGTTCAGTGTGGTTTATATATAGAATAACAGATACCTGGGAGTAACAGATGGAATCTAACGAAGGGGTTCGGGGTGGTTTATATATAGAATAACAGATACCTGGGAGTGAGTTACAGACTGGAATCTAACTGAGGGGTTCAGGGTGGTTTATATAGAGAATAACAGATACCTGGGAGTGAGTTAAAGACTGGAATCTAACTGAGGGGGTTCAGGGTGGTTTGTAAATAGAATATAACACCTGGGAGTGAGTTACAGGCTGGAATCTAACTGAGAGGTTCAGTGTGGTTAATATATAGAATGACAGATACCTGGGAGTGAGTAACAGATGGAATCTAACTGAGGGGTTCAGGGTGGTTTATATATAGAATAACAGATACCTGGGAGTGAGTAACAGATGGAATCTAACGAAGGGGTTCAGGGTGGTTTATATAGAGAATAACAGATACCCGGGAGTGAGTTACAGACTGGAATCTAACTGAGGGGTTCAGGCTAGTTTATATCGAGAATAACAGATACCTGGGAGTGAGTTACAGATGGAATCTAACTGAGGGGTTCAGGGTAGTTTATATCGAGAATAACAGATACCTGGGAGTGAGTTACAGATGGAATCTAACTGAGGGGTTCAGGGTAGTTTATATCGAGAATAACAGATACCCTGCAGTGAGTTGCAGACTGGAATCTAAGGCAGAAGTTTAGAAGGTTTACAAACAGACCAAAGATCTGGGTCCATAATACAAAACTAGATGCGATGCTCCAGCTGGGCCTGACCTTCAGCATAACCTCCTTATTTATTATAATTCAGTGCCTTGACCTACACAGCCTGAGAATACACACACTTTATTAAAGGTCTCTCTTCGTCTCCTGCCACCTTCACAGATTTATACACGTTTGCTCATACATCACTGGGCTAAATGGCCGGCCCCTTGTCTGTCCTTTCATCTGTGCCCGGTTGCAATTAATTATCATGCTTACTCCTGGCCACAGACTAGTTAGATACAAAAAAAACCCTGCAGATGCTGGAATCCAAGGTAGTCAAGCAGGAGGCTGGAAGAACACAGCAAGCCAGGCAGCATCAGGAGGTGGAGAAATTGATGTTTCGGGTGTAACCCTTCTTCAGGATCCAGGTTTGGAAACATCAGCAAGGTCAAATGAGGCCAATGGGCCGAGGAGTGGCAGATGGAGTTTAATTTAGATGAATGTGAGGTGCTACATTTTGGAAAGGCAAACCAGGGTAGCACTTATACACTTAATGGTAAGGTCCTGGGAAGCGTTGCTTAACAGAGACCTTGGAGAGCAGGTTCATAGCCCCTTGATAGTGGAGTCACAGGTAGACAGGATAGCGAAGGTGGTGTTTGGTATGCTTTCCTATATTGTCCAGTGTATTGAGTATATTAGCTGGGAGGTCATGTTTTGGCTGTACAGGACATTGGTGAGGCCACTTTTGGAATATTGCATGTAATTCTGGTCTCCCTGCTACAGGAAGGATGTTGTGAAACTTGAAAGAGTGCAGAAAAGATTTACAGGGATGTTGCCAGGGCAGGCAAGTTTAAAGGTATAGGGAGAGGCTGAACAGGGTGGGGCTGTTTTCCCTTAGTCTCAGAGGCTGAGGGGTCACCTTATAGAGGTTTATAAAATCATGAGGGACACGGATAGCATAAATAGACAAGGTCTTTTCCCCAGGTTGGGGGGAGTCCAACACTCAAGGGCATAGGTTTAGGGTGAGAGGGGAAAGACTTGACAGGACCTAACATGCAACTTTTTCACGTAGAGGGTGGTACGTGCATGGAATGAGCTGTCAGGGGAGGTGGTGGAGGCTGGTACAATGGCAACATTTAAAAGGCATCTGGATGGGGACATGAATAGAAAGGGTTTAGAGGGATACGGGCCAAATGCTGGCAAATCAGACTAGATTTATTTAGGATATCAGGTCAACATGAACGAGTTGGACCGAAGGGTCTGCTTCCATGCTGTACATCTCTCACTCTCTCGCGCACCACACACTCCCCACCCTCTCCCACATCACACCCCCAAAGTCAGTTTCTCGGTTTAAATTCCCTCTGCTTAATACAAGTTTTTTGCACCTTGGAACGCGGGCGCCATCTAGTGCTTGGCTGCAAGAGTAACAGTGCTGCTGGGTTTCTCCAGGTGGACTGTGTACTGAAATATGAAGCCAGGGACCAGGGATGTGGACCGTAAATATAAGTGACTTGAGAGTGCATCAGAATCAGACTCCAGCTCAACAGCCCTATGTAGATAGGTGAGAGCGAGCGGGTCTGCGCACATCTTAAGTGTCCGCACTCCCCACAGACGGGGTGATTTCAGCAGCATCAGCTGATGTGTGTCAAGCCCCTCAATCAGTGCAGCGCACAGTGCAAGGATTCAGAGCACTCTCACACGATTCCTCCCAAGGGAACGTGGCCTTGCTGTGATCTGAGGCACACACAACACCCACTGTGGAGTGAGGGCTCAAGGCCAGCCTGTGGCCTGCACTCCCTCGATTCGAGGGCACGTCTGCTCACTGCCGTTATGGGTGTGAACGTCACTGAATGGGCCGATTCTTCACCCGCAGACCTATGGGCATTTTAAAAAGATTTGTGCATGGGATGAGAGTATCGCTGGCAGGGTCAGAATGTATTGCCCATTCCTAATTACACAGAGGCCAATCGCTCTGGGTCTGGAGTCACATGTTGGCCAAATCAAGAAAGAATGCCAGATTTCCTTCCATAAGGAACATTTCAGAATCCGTCCAGTGTGGAAGCAGGTCACCTGGCCTACCGAGTCTACACCGACCCAACCTCCTCTACCTAGCATTTCCCAGGGCTAACCCACCTGACTGACACACGCCTGGACATTATGAACAATTTAGCACAACCAATCCACCGAACCTGTACACCTTTGGACTGTGGGAGGAAACTGGAGCACACTGAAGGAACGGCCAATATGTTTCCAAGTCAGGATGATGTGCGGCTTGGAGGGGAAGTTGCTGGGCTGGTGTTCCCATGGATCTGTTGCCCTTGTCTCTTGCACTGGCCCTTGAAACTGCAGTTGGAGGACTCTTGGTTTTTGCCATATTGAGATCAGAGAATCCCTCCAGGGTGGAAGCAGGCCATTCAGCACATCGAGTCCACACTGACCCTCCGAAAAGCATGCCACCGAGATCCCCCCACCCTCTCGCTGTGACCCTGCATTTCCCATGGCTAATCCACCTGGCCTGTATATCCCTGGGCACTAAGGGACAATTTAGCATGGCCAAATCCACCCTAACCTGGATACCTTTGGACATTTAGTGAACCTGTTGGGGCTTTTATGACAATTGACAACGGGTCATCGTTAGGCTAACTTTACATTCCTGATCAGTCATGGTGGGATCCGAAGCCAGGTCTCCTGAGCCAGGAGTCTCTGGAACCAGGTTTACTGGTTCAAGGGCATTACCACTACGTCACCCTTGAGGGTGGGGGGGGAGAACATCCCCTGAGGCAGAGGGATCTGGAGAGTGGGGTGTGTGACCTTTTCTCTCTCAGCCGCTGCTCCGTCACATCACTAAGGCGCCTGCAAAGCTTTGATGCAGCTTGACAGGACGGGGTTGTCTGAACGATAGCTTGTCCCAGTCAGTAGTATCAATGCTGCGCACTCCAAGGAAAACTTCATAGTGCCTTCAGCAGGTTTTTTTGGCCATCACTCTGCGGACGCTATGGTCAGTTTAACATTTCTCCTTTCAGTCCAGGTCCCGCGCACGCCACGAGCACTGCGCTCCGCAGACATGTACAGGCCCCTTCTGCTGACAGGTGGGACAGGGCCATGCGAGGAAGAGGCTGGCCTACTGGAGCTCATGGAGAGAACAGGCCAGCCCAGGAAAGCACCAGGACCACCATGAGGCCAGCGTGGCAGTGTCAGCAGTACCGCACCGCGAAGCCAGCTGACTCAAGCACCTGAAGCCTGGCACAACCGTTCAGGGCACTAACGCATCACGCCATCCTAATGCAATTGCCCTGAACCCCCAATGGACCTCTCGTTTTGCCTGCTGGATGGAGAATTCCATAAGGACACACAACAGGGCTGTATTTCTCAAATGGTTCGGTTACTCACATATGGTCAGCTTTTCCAGCTTGGAGAATGTGTTACTCAAATCTTTACCGATCCGTCTGCAACAAAAAGAGACCGTGGTTATCACATTCTTTCCACTCGACGCAAGGCCGTGAAATCTGCAGTTGTCATACTGAGCACTAATCTTCGCAAGTTGCTTTTTTGCACTTGGCCATGGGCTCACTCGCTACCGGCCAAGGGCTCACTCGTTACCGGCCAAGGCAAGCACAGAAAGGGTCTCCATTAACGTTAAATGTTTCTCAGCAAGGCGGTGCTCGCTAATGATGGGAAATCATAGGATACAGTTCCGAATCTGAGGAAAGCTTCCTTTAGACTTTTAAACTGAAAATCACTGTGTCTATCAAACACTCCAGGATAGGGATGGCACAGGGTTGGAGAGAGAGTGTCGCTCCCTCTATGCTTTTAGACTAAAAGAGTAAAGGGAGCTTCACTTTCAAACTGAAAGTGAACAGAAAGTAGAGCCTTCTCAACACTGTCAGACAGGGACAGCACGGGGTTAGATACAGAGTAAAGCTCCCTCTACACTGTCCCCCCATCAAATACCCCCAGGACAGGGACAGCACGGGGTTAGATACAGAGTAAAGCTCCCTCTACACTGTCCCCATCAAACACTCCCCAGGACAGGGACAGCACGGGGTTAGATACAGAGTACAGCCAATATAGCCCAAAGGGGGCACACATGCTCCTGACTTGGCCGAATCCTCTTTCGCAGCATGCTAGAGACCTGTCTCATGTGGTGGCTCTGCCACAGTCATCACAGGTGTCCCTCACATCAGTCAACAGCAAGCCAGTAAACAGGGAGCATGTGTTGCTCAAACCCCACCAATGTCCCAGGCCCCCAGAACAAAGCTGACCGCCTTTTCTGAATCGCAACACCGTCAATGGACAGGCAAGACACGGAGCACCACGAGCCATTGCCAAGGTAACCAGAACCTTTATCAGCTCATGGTTGAAATGGAGGCAATTCAGCAAAGGTGCTCTTCACATCCTCGCCAGCCCTACAACAATCCAGACAGATAAGAAAATCTCCGCTCTAATTGCCAATCAGTGCTGTGCTGGCTGATCTCAGCCACCAACGCACGCAGCTTGGAACGGAGGGATTTAGCCATGGTTCTTGTTCTCCACTGCACCAAAGCAGACCTCCCTGTGAAGCACTTCCTCAGGGGGCTATGGAAATTTGGCAGATCTGTAAAAACTCCTAGATGCACCTTAGAAAGCATTCTATCTGGAAGCATCACGGGTTGGTACGGCGACTGCTCTGTCCAGGGCTGTAAGAAACTACAGAGAGTTGCAACCGCAGCCCAGTGCATCACGCAAATCAACCTTCCATCCACTGACTCCATCTATATTTTTGTACTGCTTCGGGAAGGCAGCCAACATCACCGAAGAATCCCCCCACCCCGGGGCTCATAACCTCTCCTGTCACGCAGGAGATACAAAAGCTTCAACACACGTACCAACAGGTTCAAGAACAGCTTCCTCCCTGCCGTTATTAGACTTCCGAACGGACCTCTTTAGTTTTAATTCATCTTGGTGCACCTCCTCTGTAGCCGTACCTTTACAATCCTCACTCTGTTCTATAATCCTAATGCACTTTGTATGGTATGAGCCGTCCGCGCTGCATGCAAAAACAGCAGCTTTTCACTGTACCCAGGTCCGCGTGACAAGAATAAATCGTCAAGCCAAGTGGAAGTGGCGCAGGCCACCCACGTGCCTGGTTTGTTCGCCAGTGTGCACTCACTTTGCCATGGTGGTGAACTCACTCCGCTGGCGCACAGCATTCAGGAGAGGTTTGTTAACCTGCAGCCCATTCTGCAAAGACAAAGATCAGACACGGGTGAAGCAAATGGCGTGCATAAAGATTAAGGTGTGCACTCGTACGGCACCTTTGACAACCCCAGACAGGCTTAAGTCCCTCCAGAGCCGACAAAACGCTTTATTTTCCCCCCCCCCCTCTCCATATAGTACGTCAGTGATGGAATGTGGACAGTATGGCAGCTCAGTTGTGCACAGAAAGATCCCATAAACAACAAGTTAATAATGCAACCGTCTGTTTTATTGATGGGAGAGGAAGACCACGCGGGGAGGACAGAAACAGCTTGACGGGAGAGGAAGTGAGCACATGCATGGGATAAAACATTTGCTACTAAGATAAGCACAGAGCAGCCCCAACGGCTGCAGAGATTCTCTGTCACTCCATCTGTTTCCACAGGGGGCTATGTACACTCACCTGCCTGCTCTGCATGGACTTGCAAGCAGCAACAAACTCCTGCGTGCGGTCGCGGCACGACATGATCTCTTCCTGAAACGGGGGCACTGGGCCAGAAGCAACCGGGACCGAAGGGAGGGATTTGGAAGTGAGGACTTGCGTCTGTGTTGGCCCGAGGTAGACTCCCTGCTCAGTACTGGAGGGACCGTGGCGTCGTCGCGTATTCATTGAGACTCATAACCCCTGCCTGGAAACAAACCAGAGTCAGAGTGTACAACAATAACCTGCATTTATACAGCGCCTCTAAGATGGTGAGACCATCCACCCCCAGCACTTCGTAGAGTGGTATAACAGGAGACCAAAGGCTCAGTTAAAGAGGTTTAAGCTTTCAGGACCTTTTTAAAGGAAGCAGGGAGGTAGTTCTAAAGCTTCAGAAGCTGGGCACCAATGGAAATCACGGATGGTCAAGGTGGCAGAATGGAAGACATTTCAAAGCACAGTAGCGCTGAAGAAGCTTAGTGTTCATGAGGGACAAATCTATGGCAGTATTGAAAACCAAGGCTGAGAATGTTTAAATTCAAACATTGTTGGACATGGGAGCCACTTATGGGTCAGGACCAGGCCATGTCTTCCAATACTAATACTCTTAGATGTCAGCTCTTCAGCAAACAATGACACTGATTGATAGATAGAGAGAAAGAGAGAGAGCGAGAGAGAGAGACATCATTACGACAGCTACACATCTACAGCTCAGACCAGCATTTACACATGAACTCGGTGAGCTTGCAGCACTTAACCCTCAGCAATACTGGAGGAAATGCAGGGCTGGCTTATCTCCCCGAATACACGGCAAGGAATCACTCCCCACCACCCCCAATTAACAGAAATATTTTAACTCGCGCGTTATCAGTTGTTAAGGACCTCAAAGTTAAGTTCAGGTGAACAAAAAACTATTCAGCCCAAATAAGAAAATGCAGTCGCAGGTAGATAGGATAGTGAAGGCAGCGTTTGGTATGCTTTCCTTTATTGGTCAGTGTATTGAGTACAGGAGTTGGGAGGTCATGTTGCAGCTGTACAGGACATTGGTTAGGCCACTGTTGGAATATTGCGTGCAATTCTGGTCTCCCTTGTATTGGAAAGATATTGTGAAACTTGAAAGGGTTCAGAAAAGATTTACAAGGATGTTGCCAGGGTTGGAGGGTTTGAGCTATAGGGAGAGGCTGAACAGGCTGGGACTGTTTTCCCTGGAGCGTCGGAGGCTGAGACCTTATAGAGGTTTATAAAATCATGAGGGGCATGGATAGGGTAAATAGGCAAGGTCTTTTCCCTGGGGTGGGGGAGGTCCAGAACCAGAGGGCATAGGCTTAGGTGAAAGGGGAAAGATATAAAAGAGACCTAAGGGGCAACTTTGTGACACAGAGGGTGGTGTGTGTATGGAATGAGCTACCAGAGGATGTGGTGGAGGCTGGTTCAATTGCAACATTTAAGAGGCATTTGGATGGGTATATGAATAGGAAGGGTTTGGAGGGATATGGGCCGGTTGCTGGCAGGTGGGACTAGATTGGTTTGGGATATCTGGTCGGCATGGACCAAAGGGTCTGTTTCCGTGCTGTATGCCTCGATGACTCTATGACTATATATTTTCTCATCGACCTGTTCAGAGATGTTATTACACACTTCTGGAATAGGTGGGACTCGAAGTTGAGACTCCTGACTCAGAGGTAGGGACGTTACCCCACTGCATCATAAGAGCCCTCAAGCTCTCGCTTCTATACTGGTTTGATTGCTGGAAGCTCTAAACCCATATACATGCAATTGCAGTCTGTATCGTCCAATCTTACGTGAGCAGGGAGTCGTTGAGGTCCTGCTGGGGCTGGTTCTTACAAAGCTATCCAGTTATTCCCCACTCATTCTCTATGTTCCACAGAGGCTGACCATCCTAGCACCGATTCCTACCAAATCTGTCTCCACTTCCCTTTAAGGCAGACCACACCTCTGTGTGCAAAATAGAAATTCTCATCTTCCCCCCCAGTTCTAGTCCCCTGTACTTCAGGAAGGTGGTGAGCACCCTCAACAGGGTGCAGAGGCAGATGGATCATAATGGCCCCAGGTTGGAGGGGTTTTAGTCAGAAGGTTGGGTTGGAGAAGCTGAGGTTGTTCTCATTGGGAAAAAGGGGTTGGACGGGGAGATTTGCTCAAGGGGGCTTCCATGGTGATAGGTTTGGAGAAGGTCAGGAAAGAGATGCTGGTCCCATTGGCTGATGGTACAGTGAGATTGAAGGCTTCAATTAGCTTGGAGGGCAGGGGGTGAAACTGCAAGGAAGAACATCTAATCATCACGGCGATGATAGGGACCTGGAACCCGCTGCGGGCGAGGGTGGTGGAAGCAGAGACAATGAATGACTTCAAAAGGGAACTGGATGGTGCTGGAACTAAATTGCTCTGAGGGACTATGGGGATAGAGCAGGGGAATAGGACTTGCTGGATATAAAGGGAGACTTGTGCCTTGTAATGAGGTTAGGGTTAGGTTAGATTCTGGGCTCACCCACCACCTGACGACCTCCTTGGGGAAGTCGGTGGATAGGAGCCAGGCTGGGTGTGGTGACACCCACCATAGCCAAAGAGTTCTACCTTCACGCTACCGCGAGTTCAGTGAACTCAAATGAACTTCAGTTCGGAAGGGGAATGGTACTGAACCTGACACCTTGGCTCTGTTCCTCTCTCCACAGATGCTGAGTTTCTCCAGCATTCTCTGTGGCATCTGATTGAGAATGTGTGTAGGGTATGAGCGGGTGGGGGAAAGAGTTTTGTGAAACAAGAGGCTTAGCTGAGCATGACTCAGATCGGGCAAGAACTTACAGTTAACAGTAAGTTAACAGCTGGAGGGAAGGGTCATGGGTTAACACGGTGGAAAAGCAGTCATTATGTAGAGCCATTTAACAAGATGAGGTAGCGTTCAGTATGCTATGTCAGTTAACAAGATGAAAAGTATTCATTATGTGAAGTCAGTTATTCATTGTGTAACAGCAGATGGCTTAATCTCTACCATTGACACTCGCTAATTGTAATGGTCACCCAATCAACATGTATGTTGCCTTATCTGGATGTTCCTCCCTGTAAAATGATTATATAATTCATTGAGAAACTGCTGTTTGAGAGAAGGCTGTGAACTCATGTCCCTGTGTACATGGGCAATCGTTTTCTCCCCCGACAGGGCCCGGAATAAAGGTGAAGGAGGTAAAACTATAACTGTGTCTCTGAGCATTTTGCTTCGACTGAGGGGGAAACGGGACGACACGATCACACTAAGGACAGAACCCCCACCTTGGTCCTCACCTTCCACCCCACCAACCTCCAGCAAAAAGAAAAGTCCTCACTTTCTCCTGTAGCCCTGGAGTCTATGACAAAGCAAGTAATACCAAAGGAGAAAGTGAGGACTGCAGATGCTGGAGATCAGAGCTGAAAATGTGTTGCTGGAAAAGCGCAGCAGGTCAGGCAGCATCCAGGGAGCAGGAGAATCGACGTTTCGGGCCTTCCTGAAGAAGGGCTTATGCCCGAAACGTCGATTCTCCTGTTCCCTGGATGCTGCCTGACCTGCTGCGCTTTTCCAGCAATACATTTTCAGCTCAAGTAATACCAAAACACTGCTTAGATTTTGAGAGTTTCTGACTCAACCACTTTCAGATAGTGAGTTCCAGACCCTAACCAATTTCTTTGTCATCCATCACTACTTACCTCAAATGGACATACCCTGGCTATAACTCGTTTAATAATGGAAACAGTGCCTTTCTAACTAATCTCCTCATAATCTCACACACCTCTGTCAGGTCCCCTTTCGACGTTCACTGCTCTAAGGAAAAAGAACTCCAGCTTTTCCAATCGTTCCTCACATCTCAGATTATTCCCCACCACCCATCAGATTGCATCATGTCCTGGTTTCACTTTCTTTTACCAGTCTGAGCATTCTGTCATGGAAATCCCCATTCCAGCAAAGTCTGTGACGACAGAGTGAGCTCCACCCGCCCCCACTACTGCCTGAACTCCTGACTCACCCTGGCATGCCTCTGTTATTTAAATCAGAATGAGGTTTAAGGCAGGAGCAGGGTCACTGTACGTGGAATCAGGAGATCGGTTGGACAATGGCCAGTGAGCAGGTGGACGAGGCAGACAACAGGCTGTGAAGCAAGCATTCCTTGGCGGGTGGAGGGTGAGAAATGAAGGAGCGGGGCTGGGGTCGCACCACAGATTCAAGGGGGAAGCATGTTTTTTACATTTGCAGAAGGAATCATATTAATACGGTTTACAGCGAGAGAGAATACAACATGGCGCAATAATGGGCACGACTCAAACAGCATTCTCGACTGGGTTATGGGCAATGCTGACAAGGGTAGTATTTGCTGCCCATCCCTACATACCTCTGAACCGAGTGGCTTGCTCAGGCCGTTTCAGAGGAATGTAACGTCGTGGGTCTGGAGTCACATCTACACTGAACAGTACAGCACAGGAACCGGCCCTTTGGTCCATAATATCCTGCTAACCACGATGCCAAATTAAACTAATCCCCTCTGCCTGCCCTTGGGTCCATATCCCTCCGTCCTTGCATATTCACATGCTTATCTAAAAAGTTCCTTAAACACCCCTATTGTACCTTCCTCCACCATCACCACCCCGGCAGCACATTCTAGACACCTCCCACTCTTTAAAAAAAACTTGCCCCTCACATCTCCTTTGAACCTTTCCCCTCTCACTTGAAATGCACGTTCCCTAGAATTAGGTATTCCAGCCCTATCGACACAACTCAATTTTAGAGATTTCTATCAAGTCCAGAGAAAACAACTCCAGAGAAAACAACCTGAGTTTTTCCAGCCTCTTTTTCCAGCTCATATCCTCGAATCCAAGCAGCATCCTGGGAAACCTCTCCAGAGCCTCCACATCCTTCCTGTAATGTGGCGACCAGAAGTGAACGCAATACTCTAAGTGTGGCCGAACCAAAGTTTCATAAAGCTGCAACATGACATTCTGATTCAATTCCCCAACAATAAAGACAAGCATGCCAAATACCTTCTTTACCACCTTACCTACTTGCACGGGCACTTTCAGGGAGCTATGGACTTGGACCCCAAGATCCCTCTGCACGTCAATGATGTTCAGGGACCTGTCATTACCTCTATACTTTCCCTTGACAGTTGATCTCCCAAACTGCAGCACCTCACACGTGCCTGGATTAAACTCCATGTGCCATTTCTCTGCCCAAGGCCAGACCGAGTAAAAAGAACATCGGGCTGAGCAGCCTGGCGCCACTCTCACCACCTCTGCTCACTCTCTCTGGGTAACAACTTCACGCAAAATACTGGAAATACTCAGCAGGTTAGGCAGCAGCTACAGCTCTCTGGCTAACTTACATTCTTGCAACAGCAACAGAAAATACTGATAATATTCAGATCAGGCAGCAGCTGCAGGGAGAGAAACAGAGTTAAGATTACATCTCGATAACCTCTCATCTGTAACGGGGAAAGTTAAAGATGTAAGAGAAGGTTAGAGAGAAACAGCAAGGCCAGAGATACAGGTGAGAGACAGGACAGATTGAATAGTTCATCTTACAAAGCCAATGGGAATGGTGATGGTGCAAGAAAATACACTTGAGGGAGAGAGGTTTGCAGAGACTATGGTCTGAAATTGTTGAACTCAAGTGGAGTCTGAAAGATTATAAAATGTCTAACTGGAAGATGAGGTGCTGTTCCTCAACCTTACATGGAGCCTCACTGGAACAGTGCAGCAGGTAGAGGACAGAGATGTCTGTGACAGCATCCAGATGAAGCATTCGGACAGCAAGCCACTAGCTGGGGCCTGAACGCGAGCAGAATTCTGCAAAGTGGAACTGAAATTGAATTGAATTGAAACACAGATAAATGAGGGTCGAGAGAGAGGAGAGATGATTGGGATTAAGCCCCAATGTGGTGTAGTCAAATTGAATTGTAGTAACTGTAACGACTCATCAGACTGTGAGTTCCCTGGCTGGACCACATTAACAGCCCCGATCAGTGAGCCCTGGCTGACAGATAAAAAGAGGACAGGGAGCCGGAAGGGGCAAAGGGGCGAGCTACCCGAGAGTGGCCGGAAGGTGGGAGGGACAGGTGGGTTGCTAGGGGTCTGTATTGAATGCACTGGTTTTTTTTATGTAATTGGACTGTCTTACACGTACAAATGTTACTCTTTTGTAATGATAGAAACTGGGATTTGAGGTTCCTCATTTCCCTGAAAACAGGTTGAACGGTAGAGTTTGGGTTTGGCTTTGCCGTTCCTCTCCCTTGGAACATTGCTGTTTCTCTGTATACAGCTGTTAATGTTAACTGTTATTAGTAAACTGTGTATTGTTTAATAATAAAAAGAGAGGACTGGGGCCCTCTTGTGGTGTAGAGGTAGAGTCCCTACCCCTGAACTAAGAGGCCTGACTTCAAATTCCACCTGCTCCACAGGTGTGGAATAACAGAGTCAAAAAGTGTGGCGCTGGAAAAGCACAGCACATCAGGCAGCATCTGAGGAGCAGCAGCGTCAATGCTTTGGGCATAAGCTCTTTGTCAGGCATGTGGGATGGGGTGGGGTCCAAGAGGGCTTGGAGATAAATGGAAGGGTGGTTGGTGCTTGGAGAGGGAAGGTAGCTTGGAAGGTGATAGGTAGATGAAGGTGAGGGGTGGTGGGGTGATAGGTCGGAGAGGAGGGTGGAGCGGATAGGTTGGAAGGAAGATGGACAGGTAGGACAGTTCAAGAAGGCAGTGCCGAGTTGGAGGGTTGGGTCTGGGAATAAGAAAACTGCTGAAACCCACATTGATGCTGTGTGGTTGGACGGTCCCAAGGTGGGAAGATGAGGCATTCTTCCTCCAGGCGTCGGCTGGATTGGATTTGGCGGTGGAGTCGGCCCAGGATTTGCGTGTCCTTGGCAGAGTGGGAGGGGGTTTATCTCAGTTTGTCTGAACAGGTTGATGTGGAAAAATAAGTTAATTTTAAAAAAAAAGTGAAGGGCTGACTTTAAAAACAAAGTGTCAGCCACTCTGACACCAAGCCATCTCTGCAGGAACTGGACCAGTGTCAAGGACATGGAAATAAAGGGTGACTTGGTAACAGGATTCCAGCCTCAGTGGAGTTATTTCAGAATGGAACAGCAGGTTTAAGAATGATGCGTTCCTGCTTCTAATTCATACGCTCATATGTTGATATGTAATCGAGGCAGAATTCCTGCTGCAGAAAATCCCACAAGACATCTCATCAGTGTGGAGAGAACAAATAGTAAGGAAAGGGAGCAGACAGAAGGCTTGCTTTCAAAGGTTTGACTGAGAGGCAAAGTGCAGAGAGAAGTGAGAGCTGAGTGCATTTGTCAGGATCACCTGCAGAGTAAACCCAACTTTCGACACACACATTCCATTTCAATTAAGTTCCTCCTTGCTATTGGGGTTGAAAGGAAGGGAGTCTACTTTGATTTGATTTATTGCAACATGTACCTAGGTACAGTGAAAAGTTGTTTTTGATTAGATTAGATTCCCTACAGTGTGGAAACAGGCCCTTCGGTCCAGCCACTCCGCACCAACCCACCCAGACCCATTTTGGGTGCAGCATACACAGATCATACCATACAAAGTGCAGTGGGTAATGGAGGAGAGCGAGGGATGTACAGCTGCAGAGGTTAACAGTGGATACTGAAGATAATGCTGAAAAAGCTAGCCAAATGGCATAGAAGTACCAAAATAAATCTAACATGAGTGATGCACTTTAGTGGGAAGAATAAGGTGGTCATTAGGTCTTTGAATAATCAATAGAGAGAGAGGCAGAGACATGTGGACACAGATTTCTACATCAATAAAAGCAAAGACACAGACTGTGCTTTTAATACAGGACTTTGTAAGTACGATGAGTTCAGTTCTACAGAGACAGAATTGAAAAACTGAGGCATTATGTTAAACTTGCATCAAATCTTAAATGGACTGAAGTTGGAAGTTTCTGTGAGCATTTTTCATATCTATTTCATGAAACAGACATAAAAAGGACCAGACAAGGGGCAACAAAATTACAAGGTTGATACTGGAACAGAAAGTTTACATCTGTCTATGTCTTACCCTGCACTAAAACTACACAGGCTTGTAGAACTGACAAATGAAGTGTCAAAGTTTCGTGCAGAGACTTACAAAGTGATTCACTTTAGGAGGAAGACCGAAAGTCAACATAAAATACAGGGTGAGGTTCTATAGGAGTTTTGGGAGTAGAGGGACTTTTTCATGCACACACCATTGAATGTGGCACAACAGGTTCAGTTACTGAAGCATACGGATCCTAGGACTTATGTATAGGGGCATAAAGCACCAAAACAAGAATGTTGCAACAAACCCGCATGAAACACTGGGTCTGGTTCAGCTGGAGTAGTGTGTCCATTTCTGGGTGCCATGTATTAAGGAGGAAGAGAAGGAATTGGAGAGGGAGCAGCCTAGATTCTCAGCAGAATCAGTTACATGGGAGAAGTTGGGACTGTTTTCCTCGGTGTTTTGATTGAGGTGCTCAAAATCATGAGGCAGCCGGAGAAAAAAGTCAGGGAGAGATTTATCATTGAACGAAGGAACACAGGTAATTGACAAAACAAGCGATGGCAGTATAAACGAAACTTTTTCACACAGCAAGTGGTTGGTATCTGGAATGCACTGCCCGAGAGTGGTGGAGGCAGATTTCAGCAAAGCATTCAACAGGGAATTGAACAATTATTAGATTAGATTCCCCACAGTGTGAAAACAGGCCCTTCAGCCCAACCAGTCCACACCGGACCTCCGATGAGTAACCCCCCCAGACCCATTTCCCTCTGACTAATGCACCTAACACTTTGGGCAATTTAGCCTGGCCAATTCACCCTAACCTGCACATGTTTGGACTGTGGGAGGAAACCCATGCAGACATGGGGAGAATGTGAAGAGAAAGTAGGTACAGGACTTGGGGCAAAGGCAGGGGTGTGCAGCAATGGGCGAGTTGCTCTCTATCACGATATTGTGCTCCAGCCCTTCCTCGAAGTCTGTGCTCCTCCAGTTCAGGTTTCTTATTCGTGTCTGACTTTCATCACTCACTTTTGGAAGGCATACCTTCAGCTACTCAGTTGCTTCAAGGACCTCTCTTCCCCACCTTTCAGACCCTCCTCAAAAACGACAGCCGTCTGAGCTTCATCTGCCCGAGCATATACTTTTGTAACTCAGTCACATTTTGGAACGCCTGCACAGCACCGTGGCACATTTTATTACATTAAAAACAAGTTGTTTGTGCCTGTTCAGTCTCTTTGCCCTGAGATTCTCTTCCTAAACCCTTCCACTTCCTCGAAGACCTCAGTTAAATCTCAGCTCTTTGGTGAAGTTTTGGGCTCCTTAACTCTCTTATTCAACCGGCCTTTATTTTGTTCCTGGCACCCGAGGACCTATTCTTCCCCAGAGACATTCCTTTACAAATGTGGGAGCAGAAGCAGCTAATCCTGTCCCTTAAGCCTGCTCTGCCATTCAATAGGATTGTGGCCTCAGTGTACGGTACTTTCCTGGTTACTCCCTATACCCTTAAATTCTTCATTAACAAGGGAGGTTGACCTACCGGTGTTAAAATTATTTCATGATCCTCCACCTATCATTCTCCAGGGAAGAGAATTCCAAAGAGTTATGACCCTCAGAAAAATATAATTCTCATCCCCATCCGAAATGCGAGACCCCTTATTTCTATACCATGTTTCTTGTATCATCTGCTAGTCAACCTGCTCTCCTGCACAAACACTCGCAGAAAAATAAAATCAATGGCTCTTTTATTCTGCTCCCAACTCTTCAGTGCAAACAAACATGCGGGCAACCTAATTACAGACAATGTAACCTGGCAACTCCAGTAAGCAGCCAAACCAAGTCAGAAACTGAGAGAAACTGAAATCTTTCTATCCCCTTGAAAATATTCCAAGCTGCACTTAAAACACCACTGGCGAGATTAACACCCTCGGTTGCACATTGTGTGACATATAGCTCAACACCAGTCATTAATGGGCTAAATTCTGACTTTGTTCCCTTTTTAAAAAGACAAAGATGAATTGAAACAAACTGAGGGTGTATTTTTGCATATATGTTTGTTTTCTCTTTAAAAAAAGGGGCAGCACTGTGGCTCAGTGGGTAGCACTGCTGCCTCACAGCGCCAGGGACCCAGGTTCGACTCCAGCCTCAGGCAACTGTCTGTGTGGAGTTTGCACATTCTCCCCGTGTCTGCGTGGGTTTCCTCCGGGTGCTCCGGTTTCCTCCCACAGTCCAAAGATGTGCAGGTCAGGTGAATTGGTCATGCTAAATTACCCATAGAGTTAGGTGCATTAGTTAAGGGGAATGGGTCTGGATGGGTTACTCTTCGAAGGGTCTGTGTGGACTAGTTGGGCCGAAGGGCCTGTTTCCACACTGTAGGGAATCTAATCATATTAGAAAGTAGTTTGCCATAAAAGCAGCACTAGCCTGGCAATGCTGCTCCACGTCTATAACCTGCTTGAAAATCTCCACCTCACATTTGTCCTTTTATCTATGGGCACAAATGCCAGCCCAAAATATCATTGTCTTTGGTCCCTGGCTGAGGAGGACGTGGATTCCAGTCCACTCCAAAAGATGTGAGCCCATAACAAACTCCAAACTCTACCATGCCAGTACGTTCCATGTTTCTGTAAGCTTTTCCCCTCGAGAAATGGGTTCCTCGAGGGCTTGGTCTCACAAACCACAAGGGGGATTTACAGTGTTCCCCTCTGAGCAGGCAATATATCGGGATGGAGCGCTGCTTTCAGCAGCTGCTCTTCGCCCTCGATGAATGCTCCCTTTCTCTCATGCGGAGAGCTGGAGGAAGAGAATGTGAGAGGGCGTGCTGCAGTGTTCGAGGTGCCACACCTCAGATAAAGTCAAACTGAGGCCCCATCTGCCCCCTCAGGGTAGCTAATAAAGATCCAATAGAAAATATAGCAAGTGTGTGTGTGGGGTTGGCAGACTGAATTTTCTCTATCGCCCCAGGGTGCAGCATTTACCCCTCAGCCCACATTCACTAAAACAATTTCTGGGACCAAGTATTCCATGAACCTGCACAGCTGTGCATGCGCTGGTTGCAACGTTTCTGACATTCCAGGAGTGACAGGATTTGGGAAGTTGAGAAAGGAAATTCTTCCTCCAAACCAGTAGACGTTTCTCTTGGTTCAGTGCCAAAACAGCTGGCTCCATCCAGAGCAGCCTAGCAAAACGAGTGTGGTTTCCCCAGTCTTCAACCAACACAATGCACCCCCTCCAATAAGTAGTTAAAAAAAAAATGAATTGGAGCAAGAACATGAAAGCCTTCCTCCCCCTCTTG
This sequence comes from Chiloscyllium plagiosum, assembly GCF_004010195.1. Lineage (NCBI taxonomy): Eukaryota > Metazoa > Chordata > Chondrichthyes > Orectolobiformes > Hemiscylliidae > Chiloscyllium > Chiloscyllium plagiosum. The sequence continues at coordinate 7,200,865 of NC_057754.1, forward strand.
TTGCCCAGCGACAATGACTGACTGTACTGTTCACAGTTCATTAACTCAGCACAGAGCAGGATGCAGACTTCCTGGCTCAGTAAGTTCCACATCACCAGAATGTACTGAACCAGCAAGCTGCTGGCAATCTTTCCTGGCAATCACAGTCAATCACTCTGGCCGGGTGGCCAATGCAGCACAGCACGCTCCCACAGCAGAGCACTTGAAATTTGCGTCACAGGTAGACAGGGAGGTTAAGGCAGCCTTTAGCACGTTGCCTTGATTGCTCAGACCCGTGAGAATGGGAGTTAGGTCGGCGTTTTGAGGTAGTATGGGATGTTGGTAGTCTCTCTTCTGGAGTGCTGTGCGCAACTCTGGTTGCCCTGCGGGATGACCTTATAAAGGCTATGAACTCATAAGGGGCAGAGATAAGGTGTACAGCAAGGGTCTTTTCCCTAGGGTTGGGGGAGTTCAAAACCCGGGACTATAATTTTAAGGTGAGGTGAGAAAGTTTTCAAAAGGACACATGGGGCAATTTGTACTTTTAAACAGAGTGGCTCGTGTGTTGAATGAACTTCCAGAGGAAGTGATAGATGCAGGTACAGTTCCAACATTTAAAAGAGATCTGAATAAGTTCATGAATAGGAAACGGTTGGAGGGATAGTGGGAAGAGTTTAGCTTGGGAATCCGGTCAGCTTGGACTAGCTGGACTGACGGGTCTGTTTCCATGCTTTATGACTCTATGACCCAGTCACCCAGAATATTCTGATTACTTAAACAGAAGGGAATTATCTGGTGTCTTAATTAAGACAGGATAATGTCTTAATTAAACATCATCCGGTCATCCAAGTATCATGAACGATGGCACATGCCCATCCCTGTGGTGTTTCCACTGGAAGCACTGGCCTAGAATGTGCCTCAAGTGGGTTTTGGACTGAGGGATGTGCCAAAAGAAATCGAACAGAACATATCACACCCCCAACAAATTTCCAGCTGCAATGTGAATTTGAAAAGATTCATGCACATGGAAGCCAGGAGGCTCAATCTCCACATTATGGGGATACGGAGACCAGGAACGTGACTTTGAAAAATTCTCAGGTCTCACAGCATCTGTGGATAAAAACAGTTTAATCTCTCTCATACGGTCTAACTTCTTCAATTCTGAAAAGAGTCATACTGGACTTAAAATATTAACTCTTGTTTTTCTCTCTCCACAGATACTGCTGGACATCTTGAGCTTCTCCAGCAGTTTCTGTGCTTGCTTGAGATTTCCAGCATCTGCACCATCATGCTTTTTAACTTGAAAATTCCTCTGTGCCCAGAATGTATCCTCTTGATCTACACTTCAAGAATCGATAACAATAACAACTTCGTCTCAAAGTTTCACTGGCCCATGTAGCAACAATAAACAAGTGTAAAAACTGACTGCAAATTGTTGTGGGATGTCTCAAAGGCACATTCTTATTAGAAACCACTTCCCAAGCCTCGTATTGGAATATACATTACACTTGACCCTTTTGTACATCTAATCCTTACAACCCCATTCGGCCCAACTGGCCCACACCAACTCTCTAAAGAGCATCCCATTCAGACCCATCCCCCTACCCTCAGTAACCCTGCTTTTCCCGTGGCTAACGCAGCTCACCTACACAGCCCTGAACACTATGGGGAATTTAGTGCGGCCAATCCAGCTAACCTGCACATCTTTGTTCACAGTGTATTAAACTATCTCAAAAACAAACAAGCCGGCTGCAGAAACTTGGTGAAAGCAACAGCAGAGTCAATCAAGGTTTGGTATTCTGCAACATTGCTTAGGAATTCTGAGCACAATTAGTTCTTTTTATCAACCCCGTGGAGTTGTTTCCTCGGACAGAGTTTGATTCATCCATTTGTCCAAATATATTGTTAGCATTTCAAGGACAGGCTGGGTAGCCAGGCAACACACGAGAAAGAGCTTTTACACAACCATCGCCCTATCATTGGTTCACTACATAGCAGCATGAAGAGAGATTATAGAGCATGGCAACGTCCCTACCTTTGAACCAGGATGCCGAGGTTCAAGTCACACCTGCTCCAGAGGGGCGGATAATAACACCACTGAACAGGTTGATTAGAATACATCGGCAAGGGTTGCAGAATTGATTTCGGTCGCTGGGTTTTATTTCACCCAGTACTGCAATTCTGAAAGTTAGGCAAGGGGTGACTGACATATTACACCAATCACTTTGCACAGAACTTTAAACCCTTGTAAAACGCCCCAGTGGACCGCACGAGTGTCTGTAAAACAAAGTTTGGTAGTGAGCTACATAAGGAGTTGAGCACAGCTTGACCAGCTGGGCAAATGAGGTAGATTTTAAAGGATGGGAGGGAGAGGTTTAGGGACGGAATTTCAGAACTTGGGGTCCCAGGCACCTGAAAGGCACAGGAACTACTGATTGAGTGATGGAATTCAGGGATGGACAAGAGATCAGAAATAGAGGGTAGAGATATCGAGCCTTGCCAGGGCTGGAGCTTCCAGAGATTTTATTTTGGGGGGGGGGGGGGCGCAGATGATGTTGTAGAGCCTGGAGGTTACAGAAATAGAATCATAAATGATGGGAGAAGTTGCAGCAGCTGGAAAACATTACAGAGATAGGGAGAAGTGAAGCCACAGAGGGAAACACATGAATACTAAACACAAGGCCTTCCAGACTGGGAGACAGTGTAGGTAAGTGAGTATGGGAGGGTGGAAAGGGGTTGGGAAAATCAATGAACATAGTTCATTGAGATAGGGGCAGCATTATCATTCAACCACATCAAATCAACTGAAATCCTGTGCTGCAGAGCTGCGTTCCTGATGATCAGCACACACCTCAATTGCTGAAAGAAATGGAAAAACAGGCTTTGGAGGCAGGTGCTATGATATAGTGGACCACAGGGCCTGTTCATGTACTGTACTAAGTTCTAGGATATAAAGACCACAGAAGCTTGTCTTGACAAAATAACACACTGTCAACTTCACAAGCATTAAATGAAGATATTTACCAACAGGAAACGAGGGTAGCTACACAACTTTAAAGTTGTGTTAAAGAGTTTTGGTTTCACTTTCAAAGTTCCTCTTTGAGTGACACTTGGTCATCAGCAAAATCAATCTTCTGTATGGTTGATCATCCTCATCCATTTTATTTTGTTCCAGCTCAGTATACCTTCTCAAACTCAATTTACTGGGTCTTTAAAATCAGAATTCACGTACCTTTGGGACTCTTTCCACACGGAAGATCATAAAGTTTAGCCTGAAACTTTGCATGCTATGTGACATTGGCATTGGTATGTGGCAGCCCTTTGAGATAATTTATTTTGATTTTTATTACACATATCTGGTAGTGGGTAATTGAAATGGGTTGGAACCAACACTATGAAAATGACCGCTGATCAGTAATTTAACATAAATACTGCGGTAACGAGGGTAGCTCAAAGGCTGGGAATTCTCCGAAAGGTAAATTACACCCTGACTCCCAAAGCCTGTCCATCATTGACACAAGTCAGGAGTGGAGTGGATCTTCACTTGCCTGGATGAGTGCAGCTCCAACAACACAAGAACTTTGATACTTCCCAGCATAAAAGAAGCCACAACCATTCACTCTCTCAATCACTGATTCTGGGAAATGCACTGCAGCAACTCAAAGCTCCTGCAACAGCACCTTCCAACCAGCTACCCCTACCACCCGGAAGGATAAGAACAACAGACACACGGGAGGACCACCATCACCGGCATGTTCCACCACAACCAATAAATCAGCCTGAGCTGGAACAATGTCGGGTGCTCCGTTAATACTGTGGGAACTCCCACCATTCCGATGTTCAGAGCCTACCAACACAACTGCAGTGGTTCAAGAAAGTAGTTCACCACCACCAGCTCAGAGGTCATTAGGGCTGGGTAGTAAAGCCAGCGACGCTCAAGTAAAAAGAGAAAACTTTGGGAAAAGTGGTAAATATTCCTCAGTCCTGCCTGCGGTGTTAGTAATGAATACAAGACATTGCCATTCACAGATATGGCAGAAACACCTTCCACATGTGTTCTCAGATCATATACCATTAAGTACAAGAACATAGGAGGTGGCCATTCAGCCCCTCAACCCCATTCTGTTGCTCAGATTATGGCTGGATATATATCCCTCCATTGTGGCACTGTTGCCTTAACAAACTTAGACCATAAGGGATAGGAACAGGAGGAGGCCATTCAGCCCCTTGAGCCTGCTCCGGCAATCGGATCATGGCTAATCTGACATTCCTGACATCCATGTTCCTGCATCTTTCCCATAACCCTAGATTCCTTGACTGATTAAGAATCCATCCATCTAGGCCTTAAATACACAGTCCTCGCAGCTCGATGACTCAATGGGCTGCTTCTAACGTTTAACTTATTCTTTCGTGGGACATGGGGGTCCCTGTCGATGGTAGCACCTGTTGCTCATTTTTAATTGACCCTTAAACGGAGTGGCTGGACGATTTCAGAGGGCAGTCAATAGTAAGGTACCTTCTAACTTCTGCTATAGCAGCTTCCAATTAGCGTGTACAGAACTCATCATGGCTGCACAGCTTACAGTAAATGCTGGTTGAGAGTCAACCACATTGCAACCACATTGCTGCCACATGTGGGCCAGACCATGTGAGAACAGCAGACTTCTTTAAGGGTGAATGGACGAGTTTTTTTAAACAAATAAAAACAGGTGATTGTGTAATGGCCTCATTATTGAGGCTTGTTTTTCCAACTTTAGAGCAGCAAACTTTTTATTAACAAGCACCTATGGGACCAGGAGTATGTCAAGTGACCAAGCATTCCTGACAATGAAGGAGGCCCACGTAAATCAATAGAAAACACACTAACTAATAGAAATGTAAGGCAGGGGGCATACACATCATTGTCATAGTTTATTTATAATGTAATTCACAAATAATAATGCAACATTGCCTTAAATAAAACTTATCAGCAGAGAGCCTGATCACTCACACGCTCTCAACGGACTACTCAGACATCACTGTATTTGAGGAGAAGTTGACTCAAAATTTAATCAACTATTGATCATTCGTGTGGTCATTTGCTTGAACAAGTGTATTTACACTGGAGGTAAATAAATTTTAAAAACTATAATAATTGAGCAGGATAACACGTTAAATGCTGTAGTATTTGAGGTTTATAATTTTTATGATTTATCAAGACTGCCCATTCATAAGGCGCTAGTTAAAATAAAGTTTGCTGTATTTGAATCTAAACTACACCAGCTGATGTGGTTGAAGTCTCAGAGGTTAAATGGTGCACCATCAACAGCACTCCAGCAGGAAGCCTGTCTCTAGTCAGATAAAGCATTGCAGCTTGGACAATCAAAAAGTTGGGGGGTGGGGGAGGAGGTGTTTGACGCAACCATGCCTGACACCTGTCTTCATCTCAAAGGAAAGCGCGATGGATCCATATTGTTAGGAAGCAAACAAGCAACGGCAATAAACTTCAAAGAACGCCCATACTTCAGCAGAATCTTCCTTCGGTCCTCACTATCTACAGATTTGAAGATCTCTGTCAGAACAAAATGAGAGCCAGGTTGTTCAGAGGTGATGCTAAGAATTGCTTTCCCACGCTAACAGCAGTGGAGACATGGAACTCTTCCCCTCCTCTCTTCCAAAAGCTGTCAAGGTAAGAAGCTTAAATTTGGAGGGTGAAAGGTTTTCATCAGGCCAACCGGTTTAACGGTTATTGAGCAAAAGGGGGGGGTAAGATGGAGTTAAGGTGCAAGTCTGATCAGACTGAATGAAAGAAAGGACTCTCAGAAGCAGGACGTGGCCATTCAGCCCCTCAAGCCTGTCAGTTCCTACAGTCCTATACCAGAAATGTAGCAAGGTTAAATCTGGAAATACAGCATGAGGTACTTCCAAGACAGAAGGCAATGCAAAGGCTGATCAAAATGGGAACAGGACACAGGATCATACCCAAGAATTTTACACCAATTTCCCCTCCCCTGGTTTACGGATTCTTGCACGAACATACACTTATCAAAGCCAAAATTATTGACCGTAGTAGTAGCTTTGAAATGTAGGTTCTAGTGACCAAAATCGCCTACCCAGAAGGAACATGCTGCTAACCACACACTATGGTCCCCCCGATCATGGATATCAAAGCTCAATGCAAAGGGCCCAACCATGGCAATCCATTTTGCAAATATAAATGTACGATTTACAGCGTTGGTAAACCCCCAGCCATTCAGTAATATCATGGTTGATCCAATCGCGGCTGCCCTGGACAACCTTTCACCACCTTTGCTCATCAAGAATCTAGCTACCTTTACCTTAAAAATATCCAAGATTTCTGCTGCCCACAGTCTTTTCAGGAAGAGTTGAAAGATTCCCAACCCTCAGAAAAAAAATCCTTCTTATCTCTACTCCAAATGGGCAACCCCTAATTTTGAAGCAGTCCAGCTCCAGAAGGTCCCTCAAGAGGGAGGCTCCTGTCTACATGCACCATGTCAAGACTCCTTGTAGGTTTCAACTAAGTCACCTCTTATTCTTTAATCCAGCCGAGGTAAATATTTTCAAGCATCCCTCAATCTGTACAGATGCCAATCTGACTGCTGATCCCACAAATTACAGGCTTGAACCAATTGACTCCAGGGCTCTATAACATTACACAACTCTAACAAGCACCAATCCCAGTGTTAATGACCAGGGTCCAGTAAATTGTAATTTGGCTGAATTTGCCAGCAACGCCGACAAATGAGAGTCAGAAATACAGTCTTGCATCTACCAGTCATGAAACCTTTTGAAGATACCTCCGATCATTTGATCCAAACAAACTTCCAAGACTTCAGCACACATATGATGGGCTGAATGTGCAGAAGGGAGCCAGTCTCATCCAATGACAATTTAAGCCCAACAAAGGAGAAAAAGCTTGCATTTACATAGCACGCTTTATGCCCTCAGGATGCCCAAAGCACTTTGCAACCTCAGGAATGACATTGACAAACAATGGTTTGCGTGCAGGAAGTTCCCACGCAGAGAATTCATCTGCCTCAGGGATACTGCTTCACAGGAGGAAAGAACATTTTGCACCTTATGCCAGCAAACTTTCTCAACAGTTAGACAGGAGTCTCAGTTTTTAATGCCTTGTCAGGAGAGTATAGCCCTCCCCAACAGTCCAGCCTCAGTCTGAATTATGAGAGCTCCTGTCCTGAGGGACTTTCTGAGTAAAGCCAGCATTCTCAGCAATATCATCATCAAGCTTCAGCTTAAACACCGCTAGTAGTCAATTCCATCAGCCTTCCCCACCCCCGAAACCGGAGTAGATGATGCAGATCTGAGGGAACTATGTAGCGCAAAGTTCACTCTGGTGTAAGGAGTGGCAAATTCTGTGCAGCCGACATGTAACGACTGCAGAGACAAAGTGAGAGTACAGGCTCGTGTTTCAGCGGCACTGCCCCTCAGCCTCACAACCTGCTGAAATAGACAGGCAGGAGGCTGGAAGAACACAGCAAGCCAGACAGCATCAGAAGATGCTTGTAGAGTTCTTCCAGACTCTAGCCTGTCTATTTTGGATTCCAGCATCTGCAGATTTTTCTCTCTCACAACCTGCCGAAGCCATCCATAGCCAATGGAGAACTTTTGAATTGTTGGGCTGTAGGAAACATGGCAGCCAATTTGCATACAGCAAGCTCCCAGAAACGGCAACATTACAATGCTGACCAGGCGAGGGGCAGGAAGAGGGCGAGGGGGGCCGGACAGAGTGGAGAACTTTTGAATTGTTGGGCTGTAGGAAACATGGCAGCCAATTTGCATACAGCAAGCTCCCAGAAACGGCAACATTACAATGCTGACCAGGCGAGGGGCAGGAAGAGGGCGAGGGGGGCCGGACAGAGGGCGAGGGGGGCCGGACGGCGGGGAGGAAGAGGG
>NC_057754.1:7212445-7216829 GCF_004010195.1 Chiloscyllium plagiosum
GGAAACAGACCCTCCGGCCCAACCCCTCCATACTGACCATAGAGTCATAGAGATGTACAGCACGGAAACAGACCCTTCGGCCCAACTCCTCCATACTGACCATAGAGTCATAGAGATGTACAGCACGGAAACAGACCCTTCGGCCCAACTCCTCCATACTGACCATAGAGTCATAGAGATGTACAGCACGGAAACAGACCCTTCGGCCCAACTCCTCCATACTGACCATAGAGTCATAGAGATGTACAGCACGGAAACAGACCCTTCGGCCCAACTCCTCCATACTGACCATAGAGTCATAGAGATGTACAGCACGGAAACAGACCCTTCGGCCCAACTCCTCCATACTGACCATAGAGTCATAGAGATGTACAGCACGGAAACAGACCCTTCGGCCCAACCCCTCCATACTGACCATAGAGTTATAGAGATGTACAGCACGGAAACAGACCCTTCGGCCCAACCCCTCCATACTGACCATAGAGTCACAGAGATGTACAGCACGGAAACAGACCCTTCGGTCCAACTCCTCCATACTGACCATAGAATCATAGAGATGTACAGCATGGAACAAGACCCTTCGTTCCAAGTCATCCATGCTGACCAGATAATCCCAGACTCTGACCTGCTCTTGTAGCCAACCGTATAAGAACTAGAAGCAGGAATAGGCCATTTGGCCCATCGAGCCTGCCCCGCCATTCAATAAGATCATGGCTGATCTAATCATGGACCCAGCCCCACTTACCCGCCCTCTCACCGTAACCCCTAAGTCCTTTACTGTTCAAAAACCTATCTTTGCCTTAAAAATATTCCTTGAGGTAGCTTCAACTGCTTCACTGGGCAGAGAATTCCACAGATTCACAATCCTCTGGTTGGAGAAGTTCCTCCTGAACTCAGTCCGAAATCTGCTCCCAGTTTTATCTGTCCTCTTCATAATTTTATATGTTTCTATAAGAACCACCAACCCCCACATTTTTTCTAAATACCAATGAATGCAGTGCCAGTTTACTCAATCTCTCCGCATAAGCTAAACCTCTCAATTCTGAAATCAACCTCGCATTTATTTGGCTAATCCCATAGAGTTTCTGGTCAATGATAAGCCCACAGGATTTTGACAGTGAGGGAATTCGGTGACAGTAACATCATTGATTGTCAAGAGGTGATGGTTAGATCGTCTCTTATTGGAGATGGTCAATGCCTGGCATTTGTGTGGCACAAATGTTTCTTGCTACTTTTCCAGCCATTTCTTACTCATCGGGAATAGAGTCCGAGAGTCCTACAGCATGGGGACAGGCCCTTCGGTCCAAACTGGTCCATGCCGACCAAAATATCTGTCCATGCTAACCCCATTTCCCTTCACTTGGCCCATATCCTTCTAAGGGAAAAAGTGAGCACTGCAGATGCTGGTGATCAGTGGAAAAGCACAGCTGGTCAGGCAGCATCCAAGGAGCAGGAGAGTCGACGTTTCGGGCATAAGCCCTTCATCAGGAATGAGGGGGTGGCCCAAGGGGGCTGAGAGATAAATGGGAGAGGGGGTGGGAGGGCAGGTCAAGAGGGCTGGGCCGGGTTGGATCTGGGACGAGGTGGGAGGGGAGATGAGGAAACTGGTGAAATCCACAATGATTCTGGAGGGTCTCATGGTGGAAAATGAGGCATTCTTCCTCCAGGCATCGGGTGGTAAGGGTTTGGCGGGGGAACAAGGCCCAGGACTTGCATATACTTGACGGAGTGGGAGGGGGAATTAAAGTGTTCAGGGCAGTGGGATTATTTTGTGTGTGTGTGTGTGTCCCAGAGGTGTTCTCTGACATGCTCCAGCAGTATCAACTGTGAGGTTTCCCGATCTGGTGTTCTTGCATTTTGGCCTGACTAGACCTTGGAGTGCAGGTTCATAGCTTCTTGAAAGTAGAGTCGCTGGTAGATAGGATAGTGAAGAAGGCATTTCCTGTACAGGACATTGGTGAGGCCACATCTGGTGCAATTCTGGTCTCCCTCCAATGCTGTGAAACTTGAAAGGGTTCAGAAAAGATTTACAAGGATGTTGCCAGGGTTGGAGGATTTGAGCTATAGGGAGAGGCTGAATAGGCTGGGGCTGTTTTCCCTGGAGCGTCGGAGGCTGAGGGGTGACCTTATAGAGGTTTATAAAATCATGAGGGGGTAAATAGACAAAGTATTTTGCCTGGGGTGGGGGAGTCCAAAACTAGAGGAGCATAGGTTGAGAAGGGAAAGATATAAAAGGGACCTAAGGGGCAACTTTGTAACCCAGAGGGTGGTCCGTGTATGGGATGAGCTGCCAGAGGAAGTGGTGGAGGCTGGTACAATGACAACATTTAAAAGGAACCTGGATGGGTATATGAACAGGAAAGGTTTAGAGGGATATGTGCCGGGTGCTGGCTCATGGGATTCGATTAGGTTGGGATGTCTGGTTGGCATGGACAAATTGGACCGAAGGGTCTGTTTCTGTGCTGTACAGCTCTATGACTCTATGGTCAGTATGGACAAGATGGGCCGAAAGGGGATAAAAGCTTTAATAAAATGTTCCATTAGGATTCTGCTCTCCATAACCCAGCTTCCCTTAAATTGTCTCAATCCTATTCACCAGATAGTGAGATTCCCTCTCTCTCTCTCTCTGGGTGGTGCGGAGGCTCAGTGTATCACACTACTGCCTCAATATAGTCAGGGATTGGGATTCCAATCCAGCTGACTGTGTGGATTTGTACATTTTCCCCGTGTCTGCATGGGTTCTCAAGTCACAAAGGTGTGCAGGGTGAATTGGCTGTGCTAAATTGTCCCATAGTGCCCAGGGATGTGCAGGTTAGGGTGAATTGGCCGTGCTAAATTGTCCCATAGTGCCCAGGGATGTGCAGGTTAGGGTGGATTGGCCGTGCTAAATTGCCCCATAGTGCCCAGGGATGTACAGGTTAGGGTGGATTGGCCGTGCTAAATTGTCCCATAGTGCCCAGGGATGTGCAGGTTAGGGTGGATTGGCCGTGCTAAACTGTCCCATAGTGTCCAGCGATGTGCAGGTTGGGGTGGATTGGCCGTGCTAAATTGGTCCATAGTGCCCAGGGATGTGCAGGTCAGGGTGGATTGGCCGTGCTAAATTGTCCCCTAGTGCCCAGGGATGTGCAGGTTAGGGTGGATTGGCCGTGCTGAATTGTCCCATAGTGCCCAGGGATGTGCAGGTTAGGGTGGATTGGCCCGGCTAAATTGCCCATAGTGCCCAGGGATGTGCAGGTTAGGGAGGGTTGGCCGTGCTAAATTGTCCCATAGTGCCCAGGGATGTGTCAGTTCAGTCGATTAGGCACAGGAAGAATGGGGTTACAGAGATAGAGTTGGGGGGAGGTGTCTCTGGGTTGGATGCTGTTTGGAGGGTTGGGATGGGCCGAATGGTGTGTTCCCACACTGTAGGGAGTTTTAAAAATTAGATTCCCTACAGTGTGGAAACAGGCCCTTTGGCCCAACAAGTCCATACCAACCCTCCGAAGAGTAACCCACCCAGACCCATTTCCCTTTGACTAATGTACCTAACAGTGTGGGACAATTTAGCACGGCCAATCCACCCTAACCTGCACATCTTTGGACTGTGGGAGGAAACCGGAGCACCCGGAGGAAACCCACGCAGACACGGGGGGAGAACGTGCAAACTCCGCACAGACAGTCGCCTGAGGCGGGAATTGAACCCGGGTCTCTGGTGCTGTGAGGCAGCAGTGCTAACCACTGGGCCACCGATTCTGTGAGCCTCTGGTTTAACGACCCTTCCCTCGAATCCCTGATTGGGTTTACTCGTGAAAAATTTCTCCTGTGTGGGAACAGATGCAGAAGGGAATGGGATCATTGACAGTGCGGGAGAAAAACGGCCACTCTGCCCATCTGCTCCGTGATGGGTTATTTCTGGGCTCCACCTGAAAATTGCAACCTCCCCTCATCCACATTGTCATTTGGAATCCAACATCCCCATTTCCTTTCCCCCTTCTCATGCTGACCCACCCTTCCACCCACCCCCCCCCCCCCGAACCCTGAGCTGATGTCCAGCGACACTGCTCACCTCAAGCAGTTCCACCTTCTTCCCCATTCCAACTCCAGCCCCCGACCCCCCAGTACAGGGAAGGAGACGGACTTACAGGGAAATAAAAGGGGCTTGGGAAAGTTTGGTCAAACAGCTCCAATATCACACTTGCCCCATTCCTACCCGATGGAACCAGCTCTCGCCCATCCCAGCCCCCGACCCCCCAGTACAGGGAAGGAGACGGACTTACAGGGAAATAAAAGGGGCTTGGGAAAGTTTGGTCAAACAGCTCCAATATCACACTTGCCCCATTCCTACCCGATGGAACCAGCTCTCGCCCATCCCCTCCCGTGTCAACACACCAGCCCCACACCCCCC
>NC_057754.1:7223905-7225069 GCF_004010195.1 Chiloscyllium plagiosum
GGTGGGGGGGTGGGGGGAGATGGTGGCGGGGGGGTGTTTGGTGAATGGATGTGGGCTCTCCCAGAGCTGCTGTTTTCCTAAATGGAGGGGACCAGGCTCGGTTGCTCCTTCTGGAAGGGTGCTCTCCCAATCTTGGGAACCACTTGCTCCCGCTGACAACCAGCTTCCAGTTCGTGATCCATGGTCGCTCCTGGTGGAATGATGGCCTCCAGATGAGGGACAGTGCTCACTGTCCCTGGGCTGTGGGATCCTGTCTTTGAGGGTTCAGTCTCTGGGGGGTCACTGACTCCCTGCAGAGTGACGGCTCCAGGTTTTGGGGGTTCAGTCTCTGGGGGGTCACTGACTCCCTGCAGAGTGACGGCTCCAGGTTTTGGGGGTCCAGTCTCTGGGGAGTCACTGAGTCCCTGCAGAGTGACGGCTCCAGGTTTTGGGGGTCCAGTCTCTGGGGGGTCACTGACTCCCTGCAGAGTGACAGCCTCAGAATCTGAGGGTCCAGTGGCTCTCAGTGGAATGTCGGCCCCACAGTTTGAGAGCTCAGATTTCTCAGGTTCGGGTGACTCTATGAGAGGTGGGAGGTTAGGAATAAGGGGTTCAAATACTCCAACAGGAGTGACCGCTTCTGAGGCTGGAGGGTCAGATTCCGGGGATTCGGAATCCTCCAGTTCAGAAACATCCATTTCCGACTCCTGCTGTTCCGATTCCCCGACCTCGGACTCCTGGTCTTCAGATCCCTCCTCGTTTTCCGAGTCGTCATCTTCGGACTCCTCGGTTTCGGATTCCACGATTTCCGATCCTTGGGGATCGGGGCTTTGCTCGTGAGGAATCGGTTCAGATTCCTCAAGTTCAGAGTCCTGAGGCTGAGCTCCCTGGGACTCGGGATCCTGACGCTCGGAATCCAGGAGTTCAGATCCCCGGGAATCGTATCCCTGGAGTTCGGATTTATCAGGTTCGGAGTCAATGGCTCCAGATTTCCGAAATTCACGTTTGTCGGGTGCCAACTCCTGGACCTCACATTTCTCGATTTCCAATCCTTTGGATGTAGATTCCTGGTCTTCGGTGACCTGAGGAGGAATGTCTTCAGAACCAGGTATCGGATTTTGTGGTTCGTTGGACGCAGATGTCTTAAGTCCAGATGTTTCGAGTTCACATGTCTGGGCTCCAGAT